>NC_090346.1:5526088-5847025 GCF_035084215.1 Heptranchias perlo
CCAATGTGCGTTACTGGACAGCTCGCTTCCAGCAGTGAGATCCAAAAATAAGTTTTGAGCAGCGTGCCTTTGACTCTGAATGAATAGGGACGATCTTCCTCTCCCTCACCTTGTGCCAGATTCCACATAGGCACAACATTCCCAAAGTGCCCTATGCCTTCAAAAGGCCACTCTTCACCTGCATTTCCTCTCATGGACCATTAAACTGGCTCCTCCTCCCCAGGTTCAGACCTGTCCTGTGGCAGAGCCATTCGCTGGAAACAAGAGTGTGGTTGAAAGCTTCTGGCCCCTGCTCTTTGGGTTGCTCCTGGGCCCTCCTCAGACTGAAAGAGCTTGGTGCAAACCTCACTACCAGTTTCTTTTGGGCTACCAATGTATCTGGTTTCCCCATTGATAGGTGGGAACACCCCATCTCGCCTCATTAACACAGCAGCGTTGGTGCAGGCCCAGTTTTGCCCATTTTAAGCAGTGTTTAAAAACCTAGGCAACCTACTTTGGGCAGAGACATGATGTAATGGGTCTCCGCCACCAACTGCTCTCTGCAGCATTCGGGAACTGAGCATTTTCCAGGTGCAGCAATGAGGAAGATCAACCTTACTATCTCCTCACGAGATAGAAGAAATCAAAAGTAAACGTTTCCACAATTTTTCGAGTGGAGAATTTCAAAATTAAGTATTTTCCCCACAGTCTTTTTTCTCTTCAGCAATATCAAGTTTGCCTCATGTGAAAACATCTCGCTGCATAACCTACAATATTACATTAAATGGAATTTTGTCATGGTGTGATTGGATTTCTTTTGTGAAGCATTTATTGGCAAAAATGAAAAATTAATACATTACCTGATAAACTGAGTTGGAAATTCAGGAATTTTTTACCAAAAATGTAGATCTCATTGTACTGTGACAATGTAAAATTTAGGTATAAACTATTCAGCCCTTTCAATCTGTAGAGATAAAAGAAAAGATATTAAATGGTATGAATCTGAGGTCTGTATCTGCATATTTGTTAGTTAACTATGTTTTTAATCACATGTGCTCCTGTGTCTGCGGCTCCTGTAATGGGGATCTCTCTCTCTAGTACAAGCCCCTGTCACACCTGCCACTCTTCTGCTTTTCTTACTCTTTTCCCCTCTATGGCTAAATCTGGAGAGAGTTCAGGATGCAATTATAGAAGAAATAAAAGCAGTTCATTTAAAACAGCAGTTTATGTTTCAATTGTTCCTCTAATTAAAGTTCTGTGTAAATGAGTGGTAGGGGACATTCTAAATGTTACCGTAATCAAACCATGACATTATTTATTCTCATTATCCTCCCTATTATGGGGTGCTCAAAATGGTACTCAATACTCCAATAGCAACTTAACTAAGGTCCTGGAGGAATTCAACATTGTCTCCTTGTTTTTTGTATTCTATGCTTCCACATAGAAAAACAAGGATTCAGTTTGCCCCTTTTATAGCCTTATCTACCTTTAATGACCTGTGTATCTGCACACCACGTCCGTCTGCTCCTCTACATTTGGGTGGAATTTTCCGTCATGGCCCTGCCTGAAATCGGGCAAGATTATAGCGAAGAATGACGGAAAAATGTCTGTGGTGAGGTCTATCAAGCTGAACGGAATTTGCTTCCCTTGCTCCCGCCAGCACCACTGCTGGCCATTTCTTACCCACCCACTGCATGTAAATGGCAGTGGAGGAGTGGGGCCTGGGTGCACAGTGGATTTTCCTCCTGTCCACCCAACTTACTGCCACTTCCTGGGGCCATCAGGTGGAAGGTCTGCGGTAGGCCTTGGGAAGCGGGGTAAAGGAACTGAAGTCTACCAATGAAGTGAGAGGGCCCTGTAGCTGCCTCTTCTCCGTCCAAGTCAGACCCTCGTTCTCGGTCGAGGCCGGTCAGTGGGATCCTTGCTGCCATCTTTGGGGCGCTTTTTCCCCTTTAAGGTCCCTCATCACCTCTTCTGGTACTGCAGTAGCATTCCCACTGCACCAACGCTTGGATTTATCACCCTCGCACATCGGGGTAGGGGCAGATTCAGAGGGGCAAGAGGAAATCCCACCATACTGGTACTCCACCCCAAAGAGGAGAATTGCCCCGTAAAGCCTTACCATTTAAGGAGAACTTTCTCTCTGCTTACTTCCAAACATTAAACTATATCCGCCAACTATATTTTATCGGATCAACAGATTGCATGTCAGGATAGTGTCTTCAACTGTATTACCTCAAGACTTTATAAACGTAAAATATTTATGCCATGTGTGCTCTGGTGTTCAGGGCATTATGACACTTGAATCAGGATTATAAAGATCTTGTGGTTCAGGTCAACACCAGTTCAATCCAGCAAAAGGCAAATTTAAGACTGATGTCAGGAGTAGATGAGATAGATGTCCAGGTAAGTAGTGAGTACAAAAGCCCTGGAATCATTTAAACAACAACTGGATGCCGCCAGGCAGGGACTTAAGATTCTTTCTGGAAGATAAACTAGGATGGTCCACATTTAGTGATCCCAATGCTCAAAATACAGCTGTCAAAGTCTCAAAATAGTATTTGAACTATTTTATTCAAAATAAAGGCAGTGAGGTAGATCTTGACTTTGTACAATAATCGACTTCAATGGAAATAATAATCGGGAGAGATGTAAAACAGGTTGCCAATTTGCTATCACGCGTCTTACTCTATCGCACAAAGTCAAGACCTACCCCAGTGTGTAATATAAATAAGATCCTAAAAGTAGTAAATGAGCTTCATTCATAAAATATCACTATCAAACCGATGTACTCAAACATACACAGTCAGTGCGTTGATCTTTATTTGCTGAAACTAAGAAGGTTCCCTCCCAATAAACCCTGTACAGTGTGCACTTTATACTCACATGGCTCGATATGATTCACATGATATATTAGTGGGTAAACTGGCCAGCTCCTTGGCTGTGATACTGGGCAGCAGCAGGTGTAATCTGTTCTGGAACCACTTGGCATAATCTGTGGTGTTAAATCTTACAAACAGGGGTTCCAAAAGATGCATGATCCTGCTCAGCATTGTGCCTCTTACTATCGTGTGTTGAATGGCTGTAATGTCCATCTGAAACAAAAGGTAGAGTTACGTTGATTCTTTGACAGTACAGTAGCAATTTACATGAAAGTAAAATATAACTGAGGTAGATTTTCATCTTCACTGCCTGGGTGGTAATCTGACGGGGCAGATCACATGCCCTTTATAGGACCTGCCTGATTTTCATTCCATTCATTTTACTTCTATAAAGCTGTTGAGACTAGGTCAATTGAAAATTTCAAAACTAAGATTGATAGATTTGTTAGGCAAGGGTATCAAGGGTTACGGAACCAAGGTGGGTAGACGGAGTTAAGAGACAGATCAGCCATGATCTAATTGAATGGTGGAACAGGCTCGAGGGGCTGAATGGCCTACTCCTGTTCCTGTGTTAATATAAAGGGCTGTGGAGACAAAAATCTACCCCAAAAATTATCATTCTATTCTGACATTTCCTACATTTTAACAAAATGCACAACATCTGATGTCCATCCCTTTAAACACATTTGCGGTGTTTGGTAATCATTTTTTCTCTATCGATTAACGAAGGAAAGACCACAAGTTCCAATAAGCATCAACTAGTAGACTAAGAAGCAAGCAATGCAAATACTTCTTAGTTACATCTGTGGTGTATGGGAGCATTCTACCTTTTTCTCTGTTGCTCCTGATCCTATTATTCGTACACATTGTAGTTACCAACACAAACTTGGCTTCAACGCAAATAAAAATTGGGAGAGATGTAAAATGGGCTGCTGACTCACTATCACCCGTTTTGCTCGATTGCACAAAGCCAAGATCTACCCCACTCACTGTTACTGCCCGTACTGATGCCAGTTGAAATGTAAAATGTTTCAGCACCTCAGTTCACAAGCTGTGCTGTAGCATAACTGAGTGTGATGCCTAAAGCACCAACTTAAAGCTATTTTTTCTTTACTTTTGGTAAGCACTGGTGCTTTTGCTTTGACTTCAATAAGATGGGATCAGTGCTATGGACACAAAATTCTAAGAATTTCCAAAACATCTCTTGCTTAATATTTTGGTAACCTTCTGAGAATAAGGGAAAACAAAATTTTAATTTTATTTGGTGAAAAGCATGGATTCTTCTCTCTCCCTATTCAAATGTTTATTGATGAGGAAGCGTAACAATTCAAATTGAAAAATGCTACATGTAATAGAACCAATATCAAAGTTGACAAGGAAGCCAAACACATCCAAGGAATAACGTGAAGGTATCTTACCGCTTGTGTATCATCAATAAATTGGGTAAAGTAGGCAATCAAGTCAGTGAAGCTTCTATTGCTGAGGGCGTCAATGATCATATTGATGCGAGATACGTTATTCAATGACATTACAGTCAGTCCAGAGAGTTGCGGTGTACTGAGAAGGTCCAGTATTTCAAACTACAGAAATCAAAAGCCGTTATATAATACCAAGATGATATCATAGAATCTTAGAATCGTAGGGCAAGATTTTACCATGGAGGCGGGAAGGGAGCAGGGGGGAAGATAATCGGCTGCGAAACTGGAAGTTAAGTTGGCGGGTCGCAATCTGCGATCACGACCTTAATGAGGGCACTAAATTTTACTTCCAGGTTTCACGCCCGGTAGCCAGCCTGACTGACAGGCTGGCTGGCTGTCGGACAGGAATCAGAGAGGAGGGAAGGAGAGATCATGGGCTGTGGTGGATATGAGGTGGTGGGGGGGGGGGGGTGGAAGATATCGTGGGACTAGATTGATTCCAGGGATGAGAGGATTGTCCTATGAGGAGAGATTGCGTAGAATGGGCCTCGATTCTCTGAAGAATGAGAGGTGATCTCATTGAAACGTATAAAATTCTTAGAGGGCTTGACAGGGTAGATGCTGAGAGGCTGTTTCCCCTGACTGGAGAACTAGGGGTCATAGTCTCAAGATAAGGGGTCGGCCATTTAGGACCGAGATGAGGAAGAATTTCTTCTCTCAGAGGGTTGTGAATGTTTGGAATTCTCTACCCCAGAGGGCTGTGGATGCTCAGTTGTTCAGTATATTCAAGACTGAGATCAATGGATATTTGGACACTGAGGGAATCAAGGGATATGGGGATAGGAAGGAAAAAGAGTTGAGGTAGAAGATCAGCCATGATCTTATTGAATGGTGGAGCAGGCTCGAGGGGCCGTATGACCTATTCCTGCTCCTATTTCTTAAGTTCCTTTGAGGTGATCAGGTTGCCAGGAGATCGGAGGACGTTGCCAGAAGATCGGAGGACGTTGCCAGAAGATCGGAGGACATCAAGAGAAGATCGGAGATCGGGAGGAGTTTTGGCCATCGGGGAGAGGGGGGGGGTCGGCCGATCGCAGGGGTCCGGTCGTGCCAGGTGAGCTTGTTGGGCCTGGATGAAGCACTTCTGCTCCATCCAGGCCCACAAGCAGTGCAATAACTCTCCTCATGGATCCGGCCCTTCCACTCTGCTTTCACCTGACGTGAATCAGAAGCGATGGGAAACCCGAACGGGTAAGGTTAAATTTGTTTGACATTTGTAATACACAAAAATTTAAGTGCCTCAACAATCCCAATGAGGTGTTTTGCCCCTTTAAGTATCGGCCCGCCGGCTTTAAGTCGGGACGGGACTTCTGGGTTTCTGTTGTGCACAAGCATCCTAATGCACCTGGCTTAAACCCGGAAGTGGGCCCGTTGGAGCCAGGATGTGGTCCCGCTGCAAAAATCAACTATTTTTGCTACCCACCTGCCCCCAGCCCACCCATTCTTGGGGGTTAAAATTACCTCCATTGAATCAGACAGCACAGAAGGAGGCCATTCAGCCTATCGTGCCCATGTCGGCATTTTTGAAAGAGCTTTCCAATTAGTCCCACTCTCCTGCTCTTTCCCAATAGCCCTGGAACTTTTTCCTTTTCAAGTATTTATCCAATTCCCTTTTGAAAGTTACTACTGAATCTGCTTCCACTGCCCTTTCAGGTAATGAATTCCAGATCTTAACAATTTGCAGTGTAAAAAATGTCTCCCCATCTCCCCTCTGGTTCTTTTGCCAATTATCTTAATACTGAGTCCACTGGTTACTGACCCTCCTGCCAGTGGAAACAGTTTCTCCTTATTTACTCTATTAACCTATTTTAAAACCACTAAAAAAAAAGCAAAGGAAATTTGAAATTAGGCGTCAGCGCCAATATCTGTCTGGATTCTGTATAATGAAGTTTAAATAACTTACTGCAGAAAAGTTCTTGTTTAGAAATAATAAGGCTCTGAAAGAAACTTGTGCCATGAATTTATAAAAGTTCTTTAGTATCCAGTCACGGCTTCCAGTCGTGTTGGCAGCACATGGAATACCTGCGAAACCTACAGGGTAAAGGTCAACATTATTACCTGGACTAATTCACACAAGAGGCAAATTCCTTAGACAATAATAGGACAGTTATGGTGGAGTCTGTGACCCTCTGAGATTGTAACAGTTCTCCCAGTGCTGTAGCTCCCATTTCACAGCTTTATGTTCCAATCCATTCCATGGGGGAAAACTAGGCATGGGGCAGTTAAAAAGGAGCAGCCGTTCCCGCTAGACGGGGATTTTAACGCTGCCATTTCTGACAGCAGATGAGGCGCATGCCTAAATCAGGTTTCTGCAGGGAGCCCACCAAAGGCCACCTGACTCAATGAAAGCTATACTGAAGACTGAAGAGGTCACAAAAGGTAAGTGTTAAACTTTCCTTTGTGGGACCAGGAGAAGGAGGAACAGCAGGATTCTCGGTCTCTGCTGCCCCAGCTCCCCCTCTCCCAAATCTTTCCACCCGCAAAACCCGCCCAAACCTCCTCCCCACCACTTACCTTCCATGCTGTGCGATATCAACCAGCTGGCCAGCTGCCTCTTTCTGCCCAATTTGGGCAGGTAGCTGGCCGATGGGATGTACATAAGGCCTAAAATAGCCTAGGCCTCAAATTGATCCATCGGGAGGTGGGTGGGGTTTGATGTTTGCTCATCTCTAACCCATCCAAAACCTATTCCCAGTTAAAAATCTTCCACCTGTGCTGTAAATTGCTCTGAACTGCACAGATTTCCGCATTGCAAGCTACATATTCCCAACTCACTGTTATCCCTATTCGTATATTTGTCTCAAACTGTCACCTGCAATATGTTCACAACTATCAAATTATCAGTAGGATTGTAGGTTTTCCAATGGGAGTTTGATTGAGCTTTGCACACTTTGGGACTGATTTTAACTTGGTGAAATCAGTGCTAACGGGGTGGTAATGAGCTCAAAGTGGGGTCGGTAGACTTACTGCCCCATTAACGCCAACACTCTGGGCACTGCCATTTTTAAAGGGGTTTTACCTTGGTGGCTAGGGCACCCACCTGTTTCAGGCACTCGGCCTTTTGACTATGCAAATCAGAGTCCCATGATGCAGCTAGGACTCCAATTGCATTTTCAGGGACATTTAGGCCAGTTATCCCAGTGCTCCAATAGCTCTCGTTCCACAGCAATTTTTTTCAATCTATTTCAGTGAGAAAGACAAGATGAATTCTTGTCTTTTTGAGGCTTGTCTTAAAGTGCAGTGGGCCAGTGGAGAAGATGAATGTCGTGTCTTGCACATTGAGCCTGTGAATTGCTTCCATTCATTTCTAGAAACAGCTTGTTTTGCATCGATGAGATTCTTTTCTGATATTCTTTTTCTGATTTTCTTCTTTTGTTTCCTCCAACCCCTCTAACTTTGGTGGGGAGTTTTCGATGGTTGCGTAGCAATTTTTTTTTCAGAGATTAGTTTTGTGAGACTTTCCCCAATTTCATGGAATTCATGCAGCCCGGATAGGCCATGAGCAACATGCAAGCCCTAACCATCAGGTTCCACAATATTCCTCTTAGCTTGTGCTTGAAAAAATGCTTACTTATCAAATTTAATTTCAGTTATAAATGGAAATAATACAGTTTGAGACAGGTATTAGTATAAATTTACTATAGCGCTCCCTTCATCTGACTTCAATGCACACCCTAAACATATCAAGGGAGAAATCACAGTCGGTGACATTAACAGGCAAATGCTTTAGACATTCAAATTACATTCTTCTCTCGACTTTTTTTTAATAGAGATTGTAAAAAAATGTTAGTTTTTCCTAACTTGCAAAAATGAGGTAGGGTAAGGTGTGCAAGCTGTTGAAGACACACCATACCATGTGCCCTAGGAAGAAGGCAGTTACTCTGCTGACGCATGCAGTCGCGGATAATTTGAGGTAACTTCCATTTTGCTCAGTGGGCATTAGCCTCCTCCCCAGTCCTGAATGACAATGCTCATACTCCAGCAGGACTGAAGGGTTCAGCCCTCAAGACAGGACAATGGAAGCTGCTCCACACATAGGCCTGCACATGTACCAGTGGAGCAGCTGGTAGATCAGACATGGTCTGTCTCTGGGAGACTGCCCTGCCATTGAGAAGATGTAGGATATTTCCTCAAAGATAGGAGAAAATAAAAATAAATTTATTTTACAACCATTAAGGAGACAATCTTAGGTTGAACGTATTTGCCCCACTGAGTTACTCCCCTTTAACGATATTGGGTTTCATTCATCTTAAATATCTCACTATTTTTGATCATGTGATTGATTTATTGGTAAAATAAAAACCACTACCATCACCAGTACTGTTTGTGCATTACCTGCTGAACTGAGTTGAAAGGTCAAGAAGTTTTTGCTAAAGTTGCAGATCTCTCTATGCTGTGACTTTGATAGGCTTAGGTACAAATCACCCAGGCCTTGAATTCTGTAAACATAAAAAAGAACTTCTAACGCCATCTATTATCATAATCAAACATTCAACTTGGTATCGATTGGTAGGAATCACCAACTGTATTTTCTCAGACTGTGAGCACTTTATGCTACAACGTGTTCATATATCCGATCTTTTAATGGGGTGATTGGGAGTAATTTTGACTTTGTGCGATAGTGTAAAACGGGTGATAGTAAATCGGCAGTCCTTCCATCAACTTCAATGGAAATAAAAGTCGGGAGAGATGTAAAACGGGCTCCCGATTCACTATCACCGATTTTACGCTATTGCACAAAGTCAAAATTACACCAAGTGTCTCTGGTACAAGGCAGACAGCAGGCATCTTCCCACTGTTCACATTCAAGCTTTGTTATTCTTTCTACTTCCTCACCGAATTCAGACAGAATGTATGTCACAACCGTGGTACAAACTGAAGCAAGTTATTTCCTTCATTTCCAGCAAGGGCGACATGCTGTGTCGCCAACATTCCTGCAGACACTATAGTGCACAGACCCTTAACATCACACGAGCTGACTCATCTGACTTCAATATGGCTCAAAACAGTTATTGTTGGTGATATGAGCAGACAAAATACTCACTGGCCCAGATTTTCCTTCAAAATAACAGTGAGGCTAATGGCGTTCACCTTTACTTATGCACAAATGTGGCAGCAACTTCAGGTGAGTGGCAGATGCGCGGTTAAACTCAAACATGCAAAAGTTGCTGTCCGAGTTGTGCTGCTTCGCCGTTAGTCATAGAGTCATAGAGTTATACAGCACGGATAGAGGCCCTTCGGCCCATCGTGTCCGCGCCGGCCATCAAGCCCAGTCTAATCTAATCCCATATTCCAGCATTTGGTCCGTAGCCTTGTATGCTATGGCATTTCAAGTGCTCATCCAAATGCTTCTTGAATGTTGTGAGGGTTCCTGCCTCCACAACCCTCTCAGGCAGTGAGTTCCAGACTCCAACCACCCTCTGGGTGAAAAAGTTCTTTCTCAAATCCCCTCTAAACCTCCCGCCTTTTACCTTGAATCTATGCCCCCTTGTTATAGAACCCTCAACGAAGGGAAAAAGCTCCTTAGTATCCATCCTATCTATGCCCCTCATAATTTTGTACGCCTCAATCATGTCCCCCCCTCAGCCTCCTCTGCTCCAAGGAAAACAAACCCAATCTTCCCAGTCTCTCTTCACGAAAATGGCATCCTGCTCTCTGCCTCACCATGGAAATTCACTGAACGGCGTGAAGTTGCTGTATTTGCGCTGTAGATACGAACTAAACTCTCCACAGAAAGTTAAGTCTCGTCCATTCCAGTCTAAGTACCCTTTTAACGACATGATTAGTGTTAATTACTGCCAAACAACCTCTCTGGCACTGAAAATTAACTATTACAAGTGTGGCGCTTCATTCCTTTAGGTTTTAATTGTTGCTGGAGAGTTTAAAAATATAAAACTGCCTATTTTTAATATTTTTTTACTTTTCCTTTCTGTCTCTATTTTCACTCTCTCTATTTCTCTCTGTATCTCATGTGATATTGAATTCACCCACTCTAATTTAACTTCCTGCTCACTCCTTGCACTGGTAATTTCACAATCCTTCAATCTGATTGTTTATGGTGATACACAGCCACTTGCCCTGTTCACTCAGGCCCCATGATGCCCCGTCTCGCTCACTGCGACATTATCACCTCGCACTTTCACCAACTTGCCACACAATAAATTTAAAACGTTAATGTGCAGGGGCAAGTCTAACGAACAGCAGACGCCGTTAGACGGCCTGCTACAGCAAGATTTGGCCCAATACTTATTACCTGCCCTTCCCTACCATTTCAATGGAGACATTGACCAATTTTTAAAAAAAGTTTTAATTGTTAAAAGAGCAGACAGAGGAATTTGATATATGTCCATTAATATGCAGTATGTAATTCATAACTTAAACATATTAATTACAAGTTTGCATATAACTGAGAATTCTAGTCATTGAAATACACTGGCCTGAGAAACAGACTGTGTTTCTAAGAAATCTGGTAAATTCAGGATTGGTTTTCAAGACAGCGAGTGAAATACCAACTTCGGTATAAATTTAGAGGTTTCTAGTTTGTTTTCCCGGAAAGCATTCCAGCAATTCATGACACACAAATACAGCCTATTGCACAGTATACCCAGTCAGAACTCACATTAAACCAATTCACAAATGCTCTAACACTGTGGCCAACATTCTCCTGGGACATTTTCCTGGGAGAGCACATGAAAACTCAATGCCATCAACCATTAGCGCTCACTGACAAAGGCAGAATACTTGCCCTTTGACTTGTCTCTTCTCACTAAAGTCTGAACACTGTGTACTCACATGGCTTGGTAAGATTCACAGGTTATGTTGGTGGGTATGGTGGAAAGCTCCTTTCCTGTAATACTGGGTAGCAGCAGACTTAATCTGGTCTGGAACCAGTCAATATAGTCCGTGGTATTAAATGATGGAAACAGGGGTTCCAACAGCTGCATGATCTTGCTCAGCATCTGGTCCCTTACTGTTGTGTTTTGAAAAGTTGTAATATTCATCTGAAATTAATGGATAGTCAATTATATTAATTCATTGAGGACAACAATAATATTTTTATTTGAAAATGAGACAAAATTTAAAAGTGCTCATGTTACTCCAAGTTTTCTGATATTTCTCTATCCTGTACAGATTCAGAGCCTGCCAATCACTTTCTTTATCTGGTAATGTAGGAAATGCTACAGATTATGGTGATTACAGTCATAACATGTTATCACTTTTGTCATTATTGGTGTGTTAGGGACCAACATCATCCTTTTATTAAAGTCCACACTGAGGCCAGATAAAATGTAAGAGGCTGAGCATCCAGGGCCCTTCCAGTGCACTGCAGCCGTAAAATCAGCAGGAGTGTAGCAGAATGGATACAGATTAGATCAAGACCCGGCAACACCAGGTCTTGGCTTTCCCCAAAGGTACCGTACGGCCTTGTGGGGGCATTGCATCGGCCTACACCAAACAACGACCGTGACGCAGGAGGAGTTGGGGCTGGAGACGAGGACTGCCAATGCCCAGAGTTCCCATGTGCCAGGTCTGGCAGATCATCGGTGGTGATACATTTGGTAAAGCCAGGTGCATCAAGCCGCCAAATGGTCAATGTGGGCCGTACCTGGGGACCTGGCCTTGATTATGGCCCGAACACCCAATGGGAAAAATATGTTGTTTGTTTGAAAAATTATTGACATTTGTCCCCTTTACGGGAAGGGCTGGTGGGGGAACTTCAACTTTCGTTCTGGAAAAACCCACCCTTGACCCCTCTGTCCTTGCAAACTACCGCCCAATCTCCAACCTCCCTTTCCTCTCCAAAGTCCTTGTTCGTGTTGTCGCCTCCCAAATCCTTGCCCATCTTTCCCACAAACTCCACATTTGAATCCCTCCAATCAGTTTTCCGCCCCTGCCACAGTACAGAAACGGCCCTTATCAAAGTCACAAATTACATCCTATATGACTGTGACCGTGGTAAATTATCCCTCATCATCCTTTTCGACCTGTCTGCAGCCTTTGACACTGTTGACCACAACATGCTCCTCTAACAACTCTCCTCCGTCGTCCAGCTGGGTGGGACTGCGCTCGCCTGGTTCCATTCTTATCCAGTCATAGCCAGAGAATCACCTGCAATGGCTTCTCTTCCCGCTCCTGCACCGCTACCTCTGGAGTCCCCTAAGAATCTATCCATTGCCCCCCTCCGATTTCTCATCTATGTGCTGCCCCTCAGTGACATCATCTGAAAACACACGGCAGATTCCACATATACACTGACGACACCATGCTCAACATCACAACGACCTCCCTCGACCCCGCCACTGTCTCTCATTTGTCACATTACTTGTCTGACTGGATGAGCAAAAATTTCATCCAACTAAATATTGGGAACACCAAAGCCACTGTTTTTAGTCCCTGCCACAAACTCTGTTCCCTAGCTACCGACTCCATCTGTCTCCCTGGCCGCTGTCTGAGACTGAACCAGACCATTCACAACATTGGTGTCCTATTTGATCCTGAGATGAGCTTCCAACCACATTCTATATCCACTCCATCACCAAGACCGCCTACTTCCACCTCCGTAACATCGCCCATCTCCGCCCCTGCCTCAGCTCATATGCTGCTGAAATCTGAAACCGTCATCCATGCCTTTGTTACCTCTAGACTGGACTATTCCAAAGCTCTCCTGGCTGACCTCCCATCTTCCACACTCCATAAACTTCAGTTCATCCAAATCTCTGCTGCCTGTATCCTAACTCGCATCAAACCCCGTTCTCCCATCACCCCTGTGCTTGCTGACCTACATTGGCTCCCGGTCCGGGAACGCCTCAATTTTAAAATTCGCATTTTTGTTTTCAAATCCCTCCATGGACTGGCCCCTCCCTATCTCTGTAACATCTGCCAGCCCTACAATCCTCCAAGATCTCTGCACTCCTACAATTTTTGCCTCTTGCACATGCCCAATTTTAATCACTCCACCATTGGCAGTCGTGCCTTCACTGCCTAGGCTCTAAGCTCTGGATTTCCCTCCCTAAACCTCTCCACCTCTCTACCTCTCTATCCGCCTTTAAGACACTCCTTAAAACCTACCTTTTTGACCAAGCTTTTCGGCACTTGTCCAAATTCTTCCTTATGTGGCTCAGCGTCTAATTTTGCTTGATAACGCTCTGTGAAACGCCACGGGACGTTTTACTACATTAAAGGCGCTATATAAATGCAAGTTGATTTTGTTGTTGTTGTTATTGGATGAAATCCAGAACATGTTCCTCCACCTACCCCCCAGACGCAAGCAGCAAACAGCTGATTTTTCAACCTTTCGGAGGAAATGAGCATCTTTGATGTGCCCATAGTGGGTGCCCGCCATTGGTATTTAAATGAAGTGATGGCCAGGACCCCTCAAGCTTTCACAAGATCAGCACTGGGAGTCGTGGGTGGGCGTATCGCGGCACTTACACTGGGATGCACCCCTGTGAATATTCAACTCCTATATCTTTAACTACCTGACCTAATAACCATTTCGGCACAGCACAACTGAGGAGGTAAACACACACTTAGATCTCTCATCGGGCTACATTTCTTGACTCTAGACATTATTTAGTCAAACTCTGGCATGTTTTCTTCGCCTTCAACACTCTGAGACCAGAACCACCATGACACAATTGTAATCTTTTCCTAAACATCTCACACCAAATCTTCCAGCAGGTTGATTAAGCTGACAAAAGATTTTATAACCGAAACAGAAGTTATGATGGAAATTGGAACCTTCCAAGATGAAAGTTATCTTACCATTCGTGTAGCATTAGCAAAATGTGTCAAGTATGCAGTCAGTTCACCGATGTGTCTGCCTGTGAGGGCATCAACGATCTGGATGATTTTGTTTGTGTTATTCAGTGCATCAGAGTTCACAGTCAGTCCAGCAAGTAATTCTGGAGTGAGGAGGTCCAACACTTCAAACTAACAAAAAGAAAGTTGTTTACACAAAACTACAATGACATTTTAAAACCATATTAACAAAAAAAGCTGTTTCCTTTCCAATTGGAAACTCCGCAGTCTACCGTCTGACTGCGGTCAGTATGGAACCTGCTGTGGTTTCAGTGACTTACCCCAGAAAAGTTCTTGTTCAGAGCCAGGAGGTCGTTGTATAAAAATCCTCTCAAAGATTCCAAAAAGTTCTTTCGTATCCAGTCACGGCTTCCAGTCATGTTGACAGCACATGCAATACCTGCGGAACCTGCAGGGCAAAGGTCAACAATGTTACCTGGGCAAATGCACACAGGAGGCAGAACATTTATAGTGTATGGGAGAGTAATAGAGGAGTCCAGTCTAATTCTAGAGTTTAGAACTAGGGTGCATAGTCTCAGGATATGGGTTGGACAATTAAGGACAGAGATGAGGAGGAATTTCTTCACTCAGAGGGTGGTGAATCTTTGGAATTCTCTATCCCAGAGGGCTGTGGATGCTCAGTCGTTGAGTATATTCAAGACTGAGATCGATAGATTTTTGGACTCTAAGGGACTCAAGGGCGGGAAAGTGGAGTTGAGGTTGAAGATCAGCCATTATGTTATTGAATGACAGAGCAGGCTGCAGGGGCCGTTTGGCCTACTCCTGCTCCTATTCCTTATGTTTCTTATATTTCTTATGCCCCTGAGCCTCTGAAATAATAATGGCCCAAAATTTGCTGTATCTAATGGCATCTAATGGCATCCGCCTTTGGATAGACTTGCCCCTGCAACATTGAGCTCAAAAAATGTTTTGCCCACATAATTGCTGAAAGTCCGAGCTTATAACGGCCCAGCGAGGGAAACAGGGCATCTGGGACCTGAGTGAACAGGGCAACCAACAGAGTTAACCAATGAAATAAACAGCACAAGGACTGAGGAGGAGGGTGAAATAAAGGGGGTGAATTCAATGTCAAATCAGGTACAGAAAGGGAAATAGATTTAGGGTAAGAAAGATTGGATTAAGAGAGAGAGAGAGAGAAACAAGAGAAAAAAAGGAAAAGTAAGGAAAAAAATATAAAATTTAACATTTTAAAAATCTCCCCGAAAAATTCAAAACCTGAATGATTGAGACTCCACAGTTGTAAAAGTTCATTGTCGGTGCCAGAGAGGTTGATTTTGCAGTCTATAACACTTATCACATCGTTAAAACTGTACATACAGTTGCAACGACAAGACTTAACTTTGTGTAGCGAGTTTAACAAGCAATTAATGGGCAAATACAGCAGGTTCCTAAAAAAAAAAAATCGGGGAGGCGAAGGACGAGATGCCATTTCCACAAAGCTAATGGTGGAGCAGTGCAACTCGGACAGCAACTTGTGGATATTCACATTTAACTCCACACCTGCTCCTCGCCTGAAGTTGCTCTACCATTTACATATAAATAACGGCGAGGGTCATTAGCCTTGCTGCTTTTTTGACAGCAAATTCTGGCCCAATAATTCTCAGTGCTGCAGTGCCTCCTATTTTATAGCACGATACTTCACTGCTTTCCACATTGCACTGTATTGATACTTATGCCACAATTGGCTCCCAGTAAACTACCCAACAACACTCATTATTTGAATGAGCTTCATCCTGAGTGCTAATCCTGATGCCACAGCACCAAAAAGAAGTTTAGATGGGATAATGGGAACCATTGTTGGCGGTTCCTGCACATGTGTCAATAAAGCAGCTCTCTCCCAGCTGGAAGATCCAACATGGCAAGTCACGAGGAGGCTGGTCTAAGACTCTGAACATAATAAATAACCACTTAATTGTCGGTTTCAAACAAATTAAAATGTCACTAAATCCAAGCCATAATACTTCACAAAGATTGAAAATAAAAGTTGAATTATCTAATATTGTGTGTGCATTACCTGATGAATTGAGCTGGAGGGTGAGGATGTTTTTACCAAAGTTGTAGAACTCTGCAAGCTGTGATATTGTTAAGTTTAAGACGACTCTGTCAAATCCTTTCACTCTGTGAATGTAAGCACAAGGAGACTCTAAATTCATGTTTCAACATTTTCGTGCAGATCGATCCTGTCTGGAAGAAGTCAGGGAATTGGATGTTCTCGGACTTTGGATTCAGTGTTAATTTTGCCATGCCAGGTGCTTGCATATTGTTAACTGAACACTAGATGGCCCCCTGGTGAGCACATTGTAGCAATTACAGTCCAAGGGATCTCTTGTGTTGCTTTTGTTATTCTTTGATGTGAATGAATTAGAGGGTCGAGAAATAAAAGCAGCTCGTTATTACCACACTGGTTTGAGTGTTTATTCGGACATAATAAATCTCATATCATCTACACAAGTTACAAGGTGCCTGCCTTTATCGTAGGAGGGATGTGGAGGTCGGGTGTCTCAAGGACAAAGGTTGCCTCTGTCTCATTAGATATTCTGTTACTCAGCATCACCTTTTCTTTCAACAAGTTCAGCTGGTGTACAGAACACAACTACAATGTAAATAAAAGAAAACGGTTCTCTTCAATACAAAGGAAGCAGGTAATTTACTTATGACCTATTTATCCTGTTGAACTGCTACTTGATGCAGTGCTGTAGTTTTCCCTACATCCGGATGATGTGGGATCTGCTCCATTTATAATGCTTGGAATTACATGGAACGTACGGCACAGAAACAGGCCATTCGGCCCAACAGGTCCATGCAGCTGTTTATGCTCCACACCAGCCTCCTCCCATCCTTTTTCATCTAACCCCATCAACATATCCTTCTATTCCTTTCTCCCTCGTGTTTATCTAGCTTCCTCTGAAACGCATCTATGCTAGTCGCCTCAGCTATTCCTTGTCATAGCGAGTTCCACATTCTAACCAATTTCTGGGTGAAAAAGTTTCTCCTGAATTCAATATTGGATTTATTAGTGACTAAGTTATATTTATGGCCCCTAGTCCTGGTCTCCCACGCAAGTGGAAACACCTTCTCTACATCTACCATATCAAACCCTTTCATAATTTTAAAGACTTCTGTCACATCACCTCTCAGTCTTCTCTTTTCTAGAGAAAAGAGCCACAGTCTGCTCAATCTTTCCTCATAGGTATAAACTCTCAGTTTTGGTATCTTGCATAGAAAAGTCATAAGTATTAATTACTGCCAAACATCCTCTCTGGCACTGAAAATTAACTATGACAAGTGTGGGGTTTCATTCCTTTAGGTTTTAATTGTTGTTGGAGATTTAAAAATGCAAAATTTTCATTTTTAATATTTTTAAAAACTTTTCCTTTCTGTCTCTATTTTTTTTCTCTATTTCTCTTTCTGGACCTGATTGGACAATGAATTCACCCACTCTAATTTACCCACTCTAACTTCCTGCTCACTCCTTGCACTGGTAATTTCACAATCCTTCAATCTGATTGTTTATGGTGATACACAGTCGCTTGCCCTGTTCACTCAGGCCCCATGATGCCCCGTCTCGCTCACTGCGACGTTATCACCTCGCACTTTCACCAACTTGCTGCACAAAAAATTTAAAACCTTAAAATGCAAGGGCAAATCTAACTAACAGCAGATGCCGTTAGACGGCCTGCTACAACAAAATTTGGCCCAATACTTATTACTTGCCCCTCTCCACCATTTTAATGGAGACATTGACTCATTTTTTAAAAATGTTTTAATTGTTAAAGGAGCAGACAGAGGAATTTCATATGTCCATTAATATGCAGTATGTAATTCATAACTTTAACATGTTAATTACAAGTTTGCATATAACTGAGAATTCTAGTCATTCAAATACACTAGTCTGAGAAACCAAACATATTGCTAAAAAATCTGGTAAATTCAGGATTGATATTCAAGACAGCGAGTGAAATAGCAACTCTTTATAAATTTAGAAGTTTCTAATTTTTATTCATGGAAAGCATTCCATCAATTCACGACACACAAATACAGCCTTTTGCACAGTATACCCAGTCAGAACTCACATTAAACCAATTCACAAATGCTCTAACACTGTGGCCAACATTCTCCTGGGACATTTTGCTGGGAGAGGACATGAAAACCCAATGCCATCAACCATTAGCGCTCACTGACAAAGGCAGAATACTTGCCCTTTGACTTGTCTCTTCTCACTAAAGTCTGAACACTGTGTACTCACATGGCTTGGTAAGATTCACAGGTTATGTTGGTGGGTATGGTGGAAAGCTCCTTTCCTGTAATACTGGGCAGCAGCAGACTTAATCTGGTCTGGAACCAGTCAATATAGTCCGTGGTATTAAATGATGGAAACAGGGGTTCCAACAGCTGCATGATCTTGCTCAGCATCTGGTCCCTTACTGTTGTGTTTTGAAAAGTTGTAATATTCATCTGAAATTAAAGGATAGTCAATTATATTAATTATTTGAGGACAATAATAACATTTTTATTTGAAGATGAGACAAAATTAAAAAGTGCTCATGTTACTCCAAGTTTTCCGATATTTCTCTATCCTGCACATATTCAAAGCCTGCCAATCACTTTCTTTATCTGGTAATGTTGGAAATGCTACAGATTATGGTGATTACAGTCATAACATGTTATCCCTTTTGTCATTATTGGTGTGTTAGGGACCAACATTATCCTTTTATTAAAGTCCACACTGAGGCCAAATAAAATGTAAGAGACTGAACATCCAGGGCCCTTCCAGTGCACTGCAGCTGTAACTTCAGATTAGGTCAAGACCCGGCTGCACCAGGTCCCGGCCTTTCCCCAGAGGCTGCATACGGCCTTGTGGGGACAGGGCATCGGCCCACACCAAACAAGGACTGTGGCGGAGGAGGAGTTGGGGCTGGAATCAAGGATTCCCATGGCCAGAGTTCCCGTGTGTCCGGCCTGGCAGATCATCAGTGGTGATACATCTGGTAAAGCCGTGCGCATTAGGCCGTCAAATGGTGGCCTGATGCCTGTACCTGGAGGTCTGGGCCTGGACAACGCATGGTAAAAAAATGTTGTTTGTTTGAAAATTATTGAAATTTGTTCCCTTTACAGGAAGAGCTGATGGGGGCACTTCAACATTCATTCTGGAAGGATCCCAGAAAATGTTCTTCCACCTACCCCCCCAGACACCAGCAGCAAACAGCAGATTTTCCAACCTTTGGGAGGAAGTGGACATCCTAGATGCGCCCATAGTGGGGGCCCACCATTGGCATTTAAATAAAGTGATGCCCTGGACCCCTCATGCTTTGTCAAGATCAGCCCTGGAGGTCGTGGGTGGGCGTATCCTGGCACTATGGGTACGGTAGCATAGTGGTTATGTTACTGGACTAGTAATCCAGAGGCCCAGACTAATAATCCAGAGTCATGAGTTCAAATCCCGCCATGGCAGCTGGGGAATTTACATTCAATGAATTAAATAAAATCTGAAATTAAAATACGAGTATCAGTAATAGTGGCCATGAAACTACCAGATTCTTGTAAAAACCCATCTGGTTCACTAATGCCCTTTCGGGAAGGAAACCTGCCATCCTTACCCGGTCTGGCCTATATGTGACTCCAGACCCACAGCAAAGTGGTTGATTCTTAATTGCCCTCTGAAATGGCCCAGCAAGCCACTCAGTTGTAAAATCTTGCTTAAAAAATAAAAAGTCACAATAAGAATAAAACCGGACGGACCACTAAGCACTGGATACGACAAAGGCAAATTGGGCAAACCAAGCCCAGTTGACCCTGCAAAGTTCTCCTCACTAACATTTGGGGACTTGTGCCAAAATTGGGAGAGCTGTCCCACAGTCAACAGCCTGACACAGCCATACTCACAGAATCATACCTTTCAGCCAATGTCCCAGACTCTTCCATCACCATCCCTGGTTATGTCCTGTCCCACCGGCAGAGGTGGCGGTACAGTGATATACAGTCAGGAGAGATTGGCCCTGGGAATCCTCAAATTTGACCCATGAAATCTCATGGCATCAGGTCAAACATGGGCAAGGAAACCTCCTGCTGATGACCACCTCCCGCCCTCCCTCAGCTGATGAATCAGTCCTCCTCCATGTTGAACACCACTTGGAGGAAGCACTGAGGGTAGCATGGGCAGGGGACTTCAATATCCATCACCTCACCAAGAGTGGCTTGGTAGCACCACTACTGGCCGAGTCCTGAAGGACATAGCTGCCAGACGGGGCCTGCGGCAGGTGGTGAGCGAACCAACACGAGGGAAAAACTTACTTGACCTCGTCCTCACCAATCTACCTGTCGCAAATACCTCTTTCCATGACAGTATTGGTAGGAGCGACCACCGCACAGTCCTCGTGGAGACAAAGTCCCGTCTTCGCACTGAGGATACCAACCTGTTGTGTGGCACTACCACCGTGCTAAATGGGATAGATTCAGAACAGATCTACCAGCTGAAAACTGGGCATCCATGAGGTGCTGTGGGCCATCAGCAGCAGTAGAATTGTATTCCAGCACAATCTGTAACCTCATGGCCCGGCATATTCCTCACTCTACCATTACCAACAAGCCAGGGATCAACCCTGGTTCAACGAGGAGTGTGGAAGAGCAAGCCAGGAGCAGCACCAGGTGTACCTAAAAATGAGGTGCCAACCTGGTGAAGCTATAACTCAGGACTACATGCATGCTAAACAGGGAAAGCAACATGCTATAGACAGAGCTAAGCGATTCCACAACCAACGGATCAGATCAAAGCTCTGCAGTCCTGCCACATCCAGTCGTGAATGGTGGTGGACAATTAAACAACTAATGGGAGGAGGCTCTGTAAACATCCCCATCCTCAATGATGGCGGAGTCCAGCACGTGAGACAAGGCTGAAGCGTTTGCAACCATCTTCAACCAGAAGTGCCGAGTGGATGATCCATCTCGGCCTCCTCCCGATATCCCCACCATCACAGAAGCCAGTCTTCAGCCAATTCAATTCACTCCACGTGATATCAAGAAACGGCTGAGTGCACTGGATACAGCAAAGGCTATGGGCCCCGACAACATTCCGGCTGTAGTGCTGAAGTCTTGTGCTCCAGAACTAGCTGCGCCTCTAGCCAAGCTGTTCCAGTACAGCTACAACACTGGCATCTACCCGACAATGTGGAAAATTGCCCAGGTATGTCCAGTCCACAAAAAGCAGGACAAATCCAATCCGGCCAATTACCGCCCCATCAGTCTACTCTCAATCATCAGCAAAGTGATGGAAGGTGTCGTCGACAGTGCTATCAAGCGGCACTTACTCACCAATAACCTGCTCACCGATGCTCAGTTTGGGTTCCGCCAGGACCATTCGGCTCCAGACCTCATTACAGCCTTGGTCCAAACATGGATAAAAGAGCTCAATTCCAGAGGTGTGGTGAGAGTGACTGCCCTTGACATCAAGGCAGCATTTGACCGAGTGTGGCATCAAGGAGCCCTAGTAAAATTGAAGTCAATGGGAATCAGGGGGAAAACTCTCCAGTGGCTGGAGTCATACCTAACACAAAGGAAGATGGCAGTGGTTGTTGGAGGCCAATCATCTCAGCCCCAGGACATTGCTGCAGGAGGTCCTCAGGGCAGTGTCCTAGGCCCAACCATCTTCAGCTGCTTCATCAATGACCTTCCCTCCATCATAAGGTCAGAAATGGGGATATTCGTTGACGACTGCACAGTGTTCAGTTCCATTCGCAACCCCTCAAATAATGAAGCAGTCAGAGCACCATGCAGCAAGACCTGGACAACATCCAGGCTTGGGCTCGTGAGTGGCAAGTAACATTTGCACCAGACAAGTGCCAGGCAATGACCATCTCCAATAAGAGAGAGACTAACCACCTCCCCTTCAACGGCATTACCATCGCCAAAACCCCACCATCAACATCCTGGGGGTCACCATTGACCAGAAACTTAACTGGACCAGCCATATAAATACCGTGGCTACAAGAGCAGGTCAGAGGCTGGGTATTCTGCGGCGACTGACTCACCTCCTGACTCCCCAAAGCCTTTCCACCATCTACAAGGTATGATCTTGTGGCCATTACATAAACATGGCTGCAGGGTGACTAGGAATTAAATATGCCAGGGTACTTAACAATCAGGAAGGTCAGGCAGGAAGGAAGGGGAGCTGGGGTGGCTATGTTAATAAAGGAAAGAATCACTGTAATACAGAGAAATGATATTGGGACAAGGGATCAGGATAATGAAACAGTTTGGGTAGAGATAAGGAATAATAAGGGGAAAAAAACACAAGTGGGCGTAGTTTATAGGCCACCTAATAGTTGCAACTCTGCTGGAAGAAGTATTAATCAGGAAATAGTCGGGGCATGTAATAAGGGAACAGCTATAATTATGGGGGATTTTAACTATCATATTAACTGGACAAATCAAATTGGGCAGTGCAGCCTTGAGGAAGAGTTTATTGAGTGTATTAGAGATGGATTTCTTGAGCAGTATGTAACTGATTCTACAAGGGGGCAAGCAACCTTGGACCTGGTCCTGTGTAATGAGCCAGGATTAATTAATGATATCCTAGTTAAAGATCCCCTTGGAATGAGTGACCATAACATGGTTACATTCCATATCCAATTAGAGGGTGAGAAGGTTGGTTCTCAAACAAGCGTACTGAGCTTGAATAAAGGAGACTATGATGGTATGAGAGCAGAATTGATTAAAGTGGACTGGGAAAATAGATTAAAGGGTAAGACGATACATGAGCAGTGGTGTTCATTTAAAGAGTTATTTTACAACATTCAAAAAAAATATATTCCACTGAGGAAAAAAGGGTTTAAAAGAAATGACAGCCATCCGTGGCTAAGTAAAGAAATTAAGGATCGTATCCGACCAAAAACAAGGACATATAAGGTAGCCAAACTTAGTGGGAGGATAGAAGATTGGGAAGTCTTCAAAAGACAGCAAAAAGTAACTAAAGGATTGATTAAGAAAGGGAAGATAGATTATGAAAATAAATTCGCAAAAAATATAAAAACAGATAGCAAGAGTTTCTACAGTTATATAAAAAGAAATAGGGTGGCTAACGCAAACATAGGTCCCTTAGAGGATGAGACCGGGAAATTAATGGTGGGAAACATGGAGATGGCAAAAATGCTGAACAAATATTTTGTTTCAGTCTTTACGGTAGAGGACACTAAGAATATCCCAACACTGGACAAACAGGGGGCTCTAGGGGGGGAGGAGCTAAATACAATTAAAATCACTAAGGAATTGGTACTCAGTAAAATAATGGGACTCAAGGCGGATAAATCCCCTGGACCTGATGGCTTACATCCTAGGGTCTTGAGGGAAGTGGCAGTAGGGATTGTGGATGCTTTGGTAATAATTTTCCAAAATTCTCTGGACTCAGCGAAGGTCCCGGCAGATTGGAAAACTGCTAATATAACACCCTTATTTAAAAAGGGTATTAGGCAGAAGGCTGGAAATTATAGACCAGTTAGCCTAACATCTGTGGTGGGTAAAATTTTGGAGTCTATTATTAATGAGACAGTAACGGAACATTTGGATAAACATAATTTAATAGGTCAAAGTCAGCATGGCTTTATGAAGGGGAAGTCATGTCTAACAAATTTGCTTGAGTTCTTTGAGGACATAACGTACAGGGTGGATAAAGGGGAACCAGTGGACGTAGTGTATTTAGACTTCCAGAAGGCATTCGACAAGGTGCCACATAAATGATCATTGCTCAAGATAAAGAATCACTGGATTGGGGGTAATATACTGGCATCAGTGGAGGATTGGTTGTCTAACAGGAAGCAGAGAGTTGGGATAAATGGTTCATTCTAGGACTGGCAACCAGTAGCCAGTGGTGTTCCGCAGGGGTCGGTGCTGGGTCCCCAACTCTTTACAATCTATATTAACAATTTGGAGGAGGGGACCGAGTGTAACATATCAAAGTTTGCAGATGATACAAAGATGGGAGGGAAAGTAGAGAGTGAGGAGGACATAAAAAACCTACAAGGGGATATTGACAGTCTGGGTGAGTGGGCGGAGATTTGGCAGATGCAATACAATATTGAAAAATGTGAGTTTATGCACTTTGGCAGGAACAATCAGAGAGCAAGTTATTATCTTAATGGCGAGAAACTGGAAAGTACTGCAGTACAAAGGGATCTGGGGGTCCTTGTGCAAGAAAATCAAAAAGTTAGTATGCAGGTGCAGCAAGTGATCAAGAAGGCCAACGGAATGTTGGCTTTTATTGCTAGGGGGATAGAATATAAAAACAGGGAGGTATTGCTGCAGTTATATAAGGTATTGGTGAGACCACACCTGGAATACTACATACAGTTTTGGAGTCCACACTTAAGAAAAGACATACTTGCTCTCGAGGCAGTACAAAGAAGGTTCACTCGGTTAATCCCAGGGATGAGTGGGCGGACGTATGAGGAGAGGTTGAGTAGATTCGGACTCTACTCATTGGAGTTCAGAAGAATGAGAGGCGATCTTATTGAAACATATAAGATTGTGAAGGGGCTTGATCGGGTGGATGCGGTAAGGATGTACCCAAGGATGGGTGAAACTAGAACTAGGGGGCATAATCTTAGAATAAGGGGCTGCTTTTTCAAAACTGAGATGAGGAGAAACATCTTCACTCAGAGGGTAGCAGGTCTGTGGAATTTGCTGCCCCAGGAAGCTGTGGAAGCTACATCATTAAATAAATTTAAAACAGAAATAGACAGTTTCCTAGAAGTAAATGGAATTAGGGGTTATGGGGAGCGGGCAGGAAATTGGACATGAAGCTGAGTTTGGATCGGTCAAGGCCCTGTGGGTGGCGGAGCGGGCCCAGGGGCTGAGTGGCCGGGTCCTGCTCCTACGTCTTGTGTTCTTTAGATTTGAGGTTAGGATCAGATCAGCCATGATCTTGTTGAATGGCGGAACAGGCTCGAGGGGCCGATTGGCCCACTCCTGCTCCTATTTCTTATGTTCTTATGTTCTTAAGTCAGGAGTGTGATGCAATGCTCTCCACTTGCCTGGATGAGTGCAGCTCTAACAACACTCAAGAAGCTTGACATCATCCAGGACAAAGCAGCCCGCTTGATTGGCACTCCTTCCACTACCCTAAACATTCACTCCCTTCAGCATTGGCGCACAGTGGCTGCAGTGTGTACCATCCACAGGATGCACTGCAGCAACTCGCCAAGGCTTCTTCGACAGCACCTCCCAAACCAGCGACCTCTACCACCTAGAAGGACAAGAGCAGCAGGCACATGGGAACAACACCACCTGCACGTTCCCCTCCAAGTCACACACCATGCCGACTAGGAAATATATCGCTGTTCCTTCATCGTCGCTGGGTCAAAATCCTGGAGCTCCCTTCCTAACAGCACTGTGGGAGAACCTTCACCACACGGACTGCAGCGGTTCAAGAAGGTAGCTCACCACCACCTTCTCAAGGGCAATTAGGGATGGGTAATAAATGCCGGCCTCGCCAGCAACGCCCACATCACATGAACGAATAAAAAAAAACTTACACTGGGATGCACCCCTGTGAATATTCAGCCCCTAAATCTTTAACAACCTGACTTAATAACCATTTCTGCACAGCACAACTGAGGAGGTAAACACACACTTCGATCTCTCATCAGGCTACATTTCTTGACTCCAGACATTATTTAGTCGAGCTCTGGCATGTTTTCCTCACCTTCAACACTCTGAGACCAGAACCACCATGACACAATTGTAATCTTTTCCTAAACATCTCACACCAAATCTTCCAGCAGTTGATTAAGTTGACAAAAGATTTTATGACCGAAACAAAAGTAAATTCGGAAGTTATGATGGAAATTGGAAGCTTCAAAAATGAAAGGAAAGTTATCTTACCATTCGTGTAGCATTAACAAAGTGGGTCAAGTATGCAGTCAGTTCACCGATGTGTCTGCCTGCGAGGGCATCAACGATCTTGATGATTTTGTCTGTGTCATTCAATACATCAGAGTGCACTGTCAGTCCAGCAAGTAATTCGGGAGTGAGGAGGTCCAACACTTCAAACTAACAAAAGAAAGTTGTTTAGACAAAACTACAATGACATTTTAAAACCATATTAACAAAAAAAAGCTGTTTCCTTTCCAATTGGAAACTCCGCAGTCTACCGTCTGACTGTGGTCAGTATGGAACCTGCTGTAGTTTCAGTGACTTACTCCAGAAAAGTTCTTGTTCAGAGCCAGGAGGTCGTCGTATGAAAAGCCTCTCAAAGATTTCAAAAAGTTCTTTCGTATCCAGTCACGGCTTCCAGTCGTGTTGACAGCACATGCAATACCTGCGGAACCTGCAGGGCAAAGGTCAAGAATGTTACCTGGGCAAATGCACACAGGAGGCAGATCCTTTATACAACCATGGGATAGTAATGGAGGAGTCCCTGAAGCTCTGAAATAATAATGGCCCACAATTTGGTGCAGCAGGGCCTCTATCTGCCGTTAGATAGACTTGCCCCTGCACCATTCCGCTCAAGAAATATTTTGCCCACACAATTGCTGGAAGTGCGAACTGATAACGGGGCAGCGAGGGAAACAGGGCATCTGGGACCTGGGTGAACGTGGAAACCAACAGAGTGTCTCCTTAACCAACGGGATTTAAGGTTTGAGAAATAAACAGCACAACGACTGAGGAGGAGGGTGAATTAAAGGGGATGAATTCAATGTCAAATCAGGTACAGAAAGAGAAATAAACATCGGGTAAGAAAGATTGGATTAAGAGAGAGAAAAGAGAGACAGAAAGGAAAAGTTGGAAAAATATGTTAAATTTAAAATTGGACATTTTCAAAATCTCCCCAAAAAATTTAAAACCTGAAGGAATGAGAGTCCACACTTGTAATAGTTAATCCTCGGTTGCAGAGAGGTTGATTGGCTGTCATTAACACTTACCACGTCGTTAAAAGGGTACTTTTGAGTGTAATGACAAGACTTAACTTTGTGTGGCGAGTTTAACGTGCAATTAATGGGCAAATACAGCAGGTTCCTAACAGAAACTGGGAGGCTAAGGACAAGATATCATTTTCTCGAAGCTAATGGTGGAGTGGTGCAACTCAGACAGCAACTTGTGAATATTCACATTTAATCGCGCACCTGCTCCTCGCCTGAAGTTGCTCTACCATTTACATATAAATAACGGCGAGCGTCATTAGCCTTGCTGTTATTTGACAGCAAATTCCGGCCCAATAATTCTCAGTGCTGCAGTGCCTCCTATTTTACAGCACGATACTTCACTGCTTTCCACATTGCACTGTATTGATACTTATACCACAATTGGCTCCCAGTAAACTACAATTATGGTGGGTTCATTCCCGAGCAACGCTCATTATGTTGAATGAGCTTCATCCTGAGTGCTAATCCTGATGTTGCAACACCAATAAGGAATTTAGATGGGATAATGGGAAAAATTACTGGTGGTTCCTGCACATGTGTCAGTGAAGCAGCTCTGGCCTAGCTGGAAGATCCAACATGGCAAGTCACGAGGAAGCTGTTCTAAGACTCTGAACATAATGAATAACCACTTAATCGTAGGTTTCAAACAAATTAAAATGTCACTAAATCCAAGCCACAATACTTCACAAAGATTGAAAATAAAAGTTGAATCATCTAATATTGTGTGTGCATTACCTGATGAATTGAGCTGGAGGGTGAGGATGTTTTTACCAAAGTTGTAGAACTCTGCAAGCTGTGATATTGTTAAGTCTAAGACGACTCTGTCAAATCCTTTCACTCTGTGAATGTAAGCACAAGGAGACTCTAAATTCATGTTTCAACATTTTCGTGCAGATCGATCCTGTCTGGAAGAAGTCAGGGAATTGGATGTTCTCGGACTTTGGATTCAGTGTTAATTTTGCCATGCCAGGTGCTTGCATATTGTTAACTGAACACTAGATGGCCCCCTGGTGAGCACATTGTAACAATTACAGTCCAAGGGATCTCTTGTGTTGCTTTTGTTATTCTTTGATGTGAATGATGTCGAGGGTCTGGAAATAAAAGCAGCTAGAAATAACCACACCGATTTGATTGTCTATTCGGACATGTCAAATCTCATAGCATCTACACAAGGTACAAGGTGCCTGCCTTTATCGTAGGAGGGATGTGGAGGTGGGGTGTCTCAAGGACAGAGGTTGCCTCTGTCTCATTAGATATTCTGTTACTCAGCATCACCTTTTCTTTCAAAAAGTTCAACTTGTGTACAGAACGCAATGTAAATAAAAGAAAACTGTTCACTTCCATACAAAGAAAGCAGATAATTTACTTGTGGCCTATTTATCCTGTCGAACTGCTATCTGAAGCAATGTTCTATTTCTCCCTACACTCTGGGTGATGTGGTTTCTGCCCCATTTATATTGCATAGAATTACATCGGCCCAAAAGTCCATGCCGGTGTTTACGCTTCACATGAGCCTCCTCGCAGCCTTCTTCATCTAACCCATCAACATATCCTTAAATTCCTTTATCCCTCCTGTGTTTATCCAGCTTCCCCTTAAATGAATCTATGCTAGTTGCCTCAACTACTCCGAGTTCCACATTCTAACCAATGTCTGGGTAAAGAAGTTTCTCCTGAATTCCCTATTGGATTTATTAGTGACTAAATTATATTAAAGGAGCAGACAGAGGAATTTCATATGTCCATTAATATGCAGTATGTAATTCATAACTTAAACATATTAATTACAAGTTTGCACATGACTGAGAATTCTAGTCATTCAAATACACTGGCCTGAGAAACAGACCGTGTTTCTAAGAAATCTGGTAAAATCAGGATTGGTTTTCAAGACAGCGAGTGAAATACCAACTTCGGTATAAATTTAGAGGTTTCTAGTTTGTTTTCCCGGAAAGCATTCCATCAATTCACGACACACAAATACAGCCTATTGCACAGTATACCCAGTCAGAACTCACATTAAACCAATTCACAAATGCTCTAACACTGTGGCCAACATTCTCCTGGGACATTTTGCTGGGAGAGGACATGAAAACCCAATGCCATCAACCATTAGCGCTCACTGACAAAGGCAGAATACTTGCCCTTTGACTTGTCTCTTCTCACTAAAGTCTGAACACTGTGTACTCACATGGCTTGGTAAGATTCACAGGTTATGTTGGTGGGTATGGTGGAAAGCTCCTTTCCTGTAATACTGGGCAGCAGCAGACTTAATCTGGTCTGGAACCAGTCAATATAGTCCGTGGTATTAAATGATGGAAACAGGGGTTCCAACAGCTGCATGATCTTGCTCAGCATCTGGTCCCTTACTGTTGTGTTTTGAAAAGTTGTAATATTCATCTGAAATTAAAGGATAATCAATTATATTAATTCTACAATAACATTTTTATTTGAAGATGAGACAAAATTAAAAAGTGCTCATGTTACTCCAAGTTTTCCGATATTTCTCTATCCTGTACAGATTCAGAGCCTGCCAATCACTTTCTTTATCTGGTAATGTAGGAAATGCTGCAGATTATGGTGATTACAGTCATAACATGTTATCCCTTTTGTCATTATTGGTGTGTTAGGGACCAACATTATCCTTTTAATAAAGTCCACACTGAGGCCAGATAAAATGTAAGAGACTGAACATCCAGGGCCCTTCCAGTGCACTGCAGCCGTAACTTCAGATTAGGTCAAGACCCGGCTACACCAGGTCCCGGCCTTTCCCCAGAGGCTGCATATGGCCTTGTGGGGGCAGGGCATCGGCCCACACCAAACAAGGACTGTGGCGGAGGAGGAGTTAGGGCTGGAGTCGAGGATTCCCATGGCCAGAGTTCCCGTGTGTCCAGCCCGGCAGATCATCAGTGGTGATACATCTGGTAAAGCCGTGCGCATTAGGCCGTCAAATGGTGGCTGTGGGCCGTACCTGGAGGTCTGGGCCTGGATTATGGCCTGGACAACGCATGGAAAAAAAATGTTGTTTGTTTGAAAAATTATTGAAATTTGTCCCCTTTACAGGAAGGGCTGATGGGGGCACTTCAACATTCATTCTGGAAGGATCCCAGAAAATGTTCCTCCACCTACCCCCCCAGACACCAGCAGCAAACAGCAGATTTTCCAACCTTTGGGAGGAAGTGGACATCCTAGATGCGCCCATAGTGGGGGCCCACCATTGGCACTTAAATAAAGTGATGCCCTGGACCCCTCATGCTTTGTCAAGATCAGCCCTGGAGGTCGTGGGTGGGCGTATCCTGGCACTATGGGTACGGTAACATAGTGGTTATGTTACTGGACTAGTAACCCAGAGGCCTGGACTAATAATCCGGAGACATATTAGTTCAAATCCCGCCATGGTAGCTGGGGAATTTAAATTCAATGAATTAAATAAAATCTGGAATTAAAATACTAGTGGCCATGAAACTACCGGATTGTCGTAAAAACCCATCTGGTTCACGAATGCCCTTTCGGGAAGGAAAACTGGCCGTCCTTACCCAGTCTGGCCTAAATGTGACTCCAGACCCACAGCAATGTGCTTAATTGCCCTCTGAAATGGTCTAGCAAGCCACTCAGTTGTAAAATCTCGCTTAAAAAAAAGTAATAAGAATAAAACTGGATGGACCACGAGGCACCGGACACGACAAAGGCAAAACAAGCCCAGTCGACCCTGCAAAGTTCTCCTCACCAACATTTGGGGACTTGTGCCAAAATTGGGAGAGCTGTCCCACAGACTAGTCAAGCAACAGCCTGACATAACCATACTCACAGAATCATACCTTTCAGCCAATGTCCCAGGCTCTTCCATCACCATCCCTGGTTATGGCCTGTCCCACCAGCAGAGGTGGCGGTACAGTGATATACAGTCAGGAGGGAGTGGCCCTGGGAGTCCTCAACATTGACTCTGGACCCCATGAAATCTCATGGCATCAGGTCAAACATGGGCAAGGAAACCTCCTGCTGATTACCACCGACCGCCCTCCCTCAGCTGATGAATCAGTCCTCCTCCATGTTGAACACCACTTGGAGGAAGCACTGAGGGTAGCAAGGGCGGGGGACTTCAATGTCCATCACCTTACCAAGAGTGGCTTGGTAGCACCACTACTGGCCGAGTCCTGAAGGACATAGCTGCCAGACGGGGCCTGCGGCAGGTGGTGAGCGAACCAACACAAGGGAAAAACTTACTTGACCTCGTCCTCACCAATCGACCTGTCGCAAATGAATCTGTCCATGACAGTATTGGTAAGAGTGACCACCGCACAGTCCTCGTGGAGACAAAGTCCCGTCTTCGCACTGAGGATACCATCCAACCTGTTGTGTGGCACTACCACCGTGCTAAATGGGATAGATTCAGAACAGATCTACCAGCTCAAAACTGGGCATCCATGAGGTGCTGTGGGCCATCAGCAGCAGTAGAATTGTATTCCAGCACAATCTGTAACCTCATGGCCCGGCATATTCCTCACTCTATCATTACCAACAAGCCAGGGGATCAACCCTGGTTCAATGAGGAGTGTAGAAGAGCATGCCAGGAGCAGCACCAGGCGTACCTAAAAATGAGGTGCCAACTTGGTAAAGCTACAACTCAGGACTACATGCATGCTAAACAGCAGAAGCAATATGCAATAGACAGAGCTAAGCGATTCCACAACCAACAGATCAGATCGAAGCTCTGCAGTCCTGACACATCCAGTCATGAATGGTGGTGGACAATTAAACAACTAACAGGAGGAGGCTCTGTAAACATCCCCATCCTCAATGATGGCGGAGTCCAGCATGTGAGTGCAAAAGACAAGGCTGAAGCGTTTGCAACCATCTTCAGCCAGAAGTGCCGAGTGGATGATCCATCTCGGCCTCCTCCCAATATCCCCACCATCACAGAAGCCAGTCTTCAGCCAATTCAATTCACTCCACGTGATATCAAGAAACGGCTGAGTGCACTGGATACAGCAAAGGCTATGGGCCCCGACAACATCCCAGCCGTAGTGCTGAAGAGTTGTGCTCCAGAACTAGCTGCGCCTCTAGCCAAGCTGTTCCAGTACAGCTACAACACTGGCATCGACCCGACAATGTGGAAAATTGCCCAGGTATGTCCAGTCCACAAAAAGCAGGACAAATCCAATCCGGCCAATTACCGCCCCATCAGTCTACTCTCAATCATCAGCAAAGTGATGGAAGGTGTCGTCGACAGTGCTATCAAGCGGCACTTACTCACCAATAACCTGCTCGCCAATGCTCAGTTTGCGTTCTGCCAGGACCACTCGGCTCCAGACCTCATTACAGCCTTGGTCCAAACATGGACAAAAGAGCTGAAATCCAGAGGTGTGGTGAAAGTGACTGCCCTTGACATCAAGGCAGCATTTGACCGAGTGTGGCACCAAGTAGCCCTAGTAAAATTGAAGTCAATGGGAATCAGGGGGAAAACTCTCCAGTGGCTGAAGTCATACCTAGCACAAAGGAAGATGGCAGTGGTTGTCGGAGGCCAATCATCTCAGCCCCAGGACATTGCTGCAGGAATTCCTCAGGGCAGTGTCCTAGGCCCAACCATCTTCAGCTGCTTCATCAATGTCCTTCCCTCCATCATAAGGTCAGAAATGGGGGTGTTCGCTGATGATTGCAGTGTTCAGTTCCATTCGCAACCCCTCAAATAATGAAGCAGTCAGAGCCCCATGCAGCAAGACCTGGACAACATCCAGGCTTGGGCTCGTGAGTGGCAAGTAACATTTGCACCAGACAAGTGCCAGGCAATGACCATGTCCAATAAGAGAGAGACTAACCACCTCCCCTTCAACGGCATTACCATCGCCGAAACCCCACCATCAACATCCTGGGGGACACCATTAACCAGAAACTTAACTGGACCAGCCATATAAATACTGTGGCTATGAGAGCAGGTCAGAGGCTGGGTATTCTGCGGCGAGTGACTCACCTCCTGACTCACCAAAGCCTTTCCACCATCTACAAGGCACAAGTCAGGAGTGTGATGGAATGCTCTCCACTTGCCTGGATGAGTGCAGCTCTAACAACACACAAGAAGCTCGACACCATCCAGGACAAAGCAGCCCGCTTGATTGGCACTCCATCCACCACCCTAAACATTCACTCCCTTCACCATCGGCGCACAGTGGCTGCAATGTGTACCATCCACAGGATGCACTGCAGCAACTCGCCAAGGCTTCTTCGACAGCACCTCCCAAACCAGCGACCTCTACCACCTAGAAGGACAAGAGCAGCAGGCACATGGGAACAATACCACCTGTACGTTCCCCTCCAAGTCACACACCATGCCAACTTGGAAATATATCGCCGTTCCTTCATCGTCGCTGGGTCAAAATCCTGGAACTCCCTTCCTCACAGCACTGTGGGAGAACCTTCACCACACGGACTGCAGCAGTTCAAGAACGCGGCTCACCACCACCTTCTCGAGGGCAATTAGGGATGGGCAACAAAAGCCGGCCTCGCCAGCGACGCCCGCATCCCATGAACGAATAAAAAAAAACTTACACTGGGATGCACCCCTGTGAATATTCAGCCCCTAAATCTTTAGCTATCTGACTTAATAACCATTTCGGCACAGCACAACTGAGGAGGTAAACACCACTTAGATCTCTCATCGGGCTACATTTCTTGACTCTAGACATTATTTAGTCAAACTCTGGCATGTTTTCCTCACCTTCAACACTCTGAGACCAGAACCACCATGACACAATTGTAATCTTTTCCTAAACATCTCACACCAAATCTTCCAGCAGGTTGATTCAGTTGACCAAAAACAGAAGTAAATTCGGAAGTTATGATGGAAATTGGAAGCTTCAAAAATGAAAGGAAAGTTATCTTACCATTCGTGTAGCATTAACAAAGTGGGTCAAGTATGCAGTCAGTTCAGCGATGTGTCTGCCTGCGAGGGCATCAACGATCTGGATGATTTTGTCTGTGTTATTCAGTGCATCAGAGTTCACTGTCAGTCCAGCAAGTAATTCGGGAGTGAGGAGGTCCAACACTTCAAACTAACAAAAGAAAGTTGTTTAGACAAAACTACAATGACATTTTGAAACCATATTAACAAAAAAAAGCTGTTTCCTTTCCAATTGGAAACTCCGCAGTCTACCGTCTGACTGCGGTCAGTATGGAACCTGCTGTAGTTTCAGTGACTTACTCCAGAAAAGTTCTTGTTCAGAGCCAGGAGGTCGTTGTATGAAAAGCCTCTCAAAGATTTCAAAAAGTTCTTTCGTATCCAGTCACGGCTTCCAGTCGTGTTGACAGCACATGCAATACCTGCGGAACCTGCAGGGCAAAGGTCAAGAATGTTACCTGGGCAAATGCACACAGGAGGCAGATCCTTTATACAACCATGTGATAGTAATGGAGGAGTCCCTAACCCTCTGAAATAATAATGGCCCACAATTTGGTGCAGCAGGGCCTCAATTGGCATCTGCCGTTAGATAGACTTGCCCCTGCACCATTCAGCTCAAAAAATGGTTTGCCCACACAATTGCTGGAAGTGCGAACTGATAACGGGGCAGCGAGGGAAACAGGGCATCTGGGACCGGGGTGAACGTGGAAGCCAACAGAGTGTCTCCTTAACCAACGGGATTTAAGGGTTGAGAAATAAACAGCACAACGACTGAGGAGGAGGGTGAATTAAAGGGGATGAATTCAATGTCAAATCAGGTACAGAAAGAGAAATAAACATCGGGTAAGAAAGATTGGATTAAGAGAGAGAAAAGAGACAGAAAGGAAAAGTAAGAAAAAAAAATGTTAAATTTAAAATTGGACATTTTTAAAATCTCCCTGAAAAATTTAAAACCTGAAGGAATGAGAGTCCACACTTGTAATAGTTAATCCTCGGTGCCAGAGAGGTTGATTGGCTGTCATTAACACTTACCACGTCGTTAAAAGGGTACTTTTGAGTGTAATTACAAGATTTAACTTTGAGTGGCGAGTTTAACGTGCAATTAATGGAAAATACAGCAGGTTCCTAAAAGAAACTGGGAGGCGAAGGACGAGATATCATTTTCTCGAAGCTAATGGTGGAGTGGTGCAACTCGGACAGCAACTTGTGGATATTCACATTTAACCGCGCACCTGCTCCTCGCCTGAAGTTGCTCTACCATTTACATATAAATAACGGCGAGGGTCATTAGCCTTGCTGTTATTTGACAGCAAATTCTGGCCCAATAATTCTCAGTGATGCAGTGCCTCCTATTTTACAACACGATACTTCACTGCTTTCCACATTGCACTGTATTGATACTTATACCACAATTGGCTCCCAGTAAACTACAATTATGGTGGGTTCATTCCCGAACAACACTCATTATGTTGAATGAGCTTCATCCTGAGTGCTACTCCTGATGTTGCAACATCAATAAAGAATTTAGATGGGATAATGGGAACAATTACTGGTGGTTCCTGCACATGTGTCAGTGACAAATGTAAGGAATCTTACAACACCAGGTTATAGTCCAACTGTTTTATTTAAAAATCATAAGCTTTCGGAGGCTTTTTCCTTTGTCAGGTGAGTGTGAGTCACACTCACCTGATGAGGGAGAAAGCCTCCGAAAGCTTGTGATTTTCAAATAAAACAGTTGGACTATAACCTGGTGTTGTAAGATTCCTTACATTTGTTAACCCCAGTCCATCACCGGCATCTCCACATCATGTGTCAGTGAAGCAGCTCTCTCCCAGCTGGAAGATCCAACATGGCAAGTCACGAGGAGGCTGTTCTAAGACTCTGAACATAATGAATAACCACTTAATCATAGGTTTCAAACAAATTAAAATGTCACTAAATCCAAGCCATAATATTTCACAAAGATTGAAAATAAAAGTTGAATCATCTAATATTGTGTGTGCATTACCTGATGAATTGAGCTGGAGGGTGAGGATGTTTTTACCAAAGTTGTAGAACTCTGCAAGCTGTGATATTGTTAAGTTTAAGACGACTCTGTCAAATCCTTTCACTCTGTGAATGTAAGCACAAGGAGACTCTAAATTCATGTTTCAACATTTTCGTGCAGATTGATCCTGTCTGGAAGAAGTCAGGGAATTGGATGTTCTCGGACTTTGGATTCAGTGTTAATTTTGCCATGCCAGGTGCTTGCATATTGTTAACTGAACACTAGATGGCCCCCTGGTGAGCACATTGTAACAATTACAGTCCAAGGGATCTCTTGTGTTGCTTTTGTTATTCTTTGATGTGAATGATGTCGAGGGTCTGGAAATAAAAGCAGCTAGAAATAACCACACCGATTTGATTGTCTATTCGGACATGTCAAATCTCATAGCATCTACACAAGGTACAAGGTGCCTGCCTTTATTGTAAGAGGGATGTGGAGGTGGGGTGTCTCAAGGACAGAGGTTGTCTTTGTCTCATTAGATATTCTGATATTCAGCATCACCTTTTCTTTCAAAAAGTTCAGCTGGTATACAGAACACAATGTAAATAAAAGAAAACTGTTCACTTCCATACAAAGAAAGCAGATAATTTACTTGTGGCCTATTTATCCTGTCGAACTGCTATCTGAAGCAATGTTGTATTTTTCCCTACACTCTGGGTGATGTGGTTTCTGCCCCATTTATATTGCATAGAATTACATCGGCCCAAAAGTCCATGCCGGTGTTTACGCTTCACATGAGCCTCCTCGCAGCCTTCTTCATCTAACCCATCAACATATCCTTAAATTCCTTTATCCCTCCTGTGTTTATCTAGCTTCCCCTTAAATGAATCTATGCTAGTTGCCTCAACTACTCCGAGTTCCACATTCTAACCAATGTCTGGGTAAAGAAGTTTCTCCTGAATTCCCTATTGGATTTATTAGTGACTAAATTATATTTATGGCTCCTAGTCCTGGTCTCCCATGCAAGTGGAAACACCTTCTCGACATCTGGCCTCCAGTCCTCTGGCCACAGGGGATGTGCCAGAGGACTGGAGAACCGCTAATGTAGTACCATTATTCAAGAAGGGGAGTAGGGAAAAACCGGGGAACTACAGGCCAGTGAGCCTAACATCAGTGGTTGGAAAATTATTGGAAAAAATTCTGAAGGACAAAATTAGTCTCCACTTGGAGAAGCAAGGATTAATCAGGGATAGTCAACATGGCTTTGTCAAGGGAAGATCATGTCTGACTAATTTGATTGAATTTTTTGAGGGGGTGACTAGGCGTGTGGATGAGGGTAACGCAGTGGATGTGGTATACATGGATTTCAGTAAGGCCTTCGATAAAGTCCCGCACAGGAGACTGGTCAAGAAGGTACGAGCCCATGGAGTCCAGGGTGCCTTGGCACTTTGGATACAAAACTGGCTTAGTGGCAGAAGGCAGAGGGTGATGGTCGAAGGTTGTTTTTGTGAATGGAAGCCTGTGGCCAGTGGGGTACCACAGGGATCTGTGCTGGGGCCCTTGCTGTTTGTGGTCTACATTAACGACTTGGATATGAATGTAAAAGGTATGATCAGTAAGTTCGCTGATGATACAAAAATTGGTAGGGTGGTAAATAGCGAGGAGGATAGCCTCAGTCTGCAGGACGATATAGATGGGTTGGTCAGATGGGCGGAACAGTGGCAAATGGAATTTAACCCGGAAAAGTGCGAGGTGATGCACTTTGGAGGGACTAACAAGGCAAGGGAATACACAATGAATGGGAGGACCCTAGGCAAGACAGAGGGTCAGAGGGATCTTGGTGTGCAAGTTCACAGATCCCTGAAGGCGGCGGAACAGGTAGATAAGGTGGTAAAGAAGGCATATGGGATACTTGCCTTTATTAGCCGAGGCATAGAATATAAGAGCAAGGAGGTTATGATGGAGCTGTATAAAACACTGGTTAGGCCACAGCTGGAGTACTGTGTGCAGTTCTGGTCGCCACACTACAGGAAGGATGTGATCGCTTTGGAGAGGGTGCAGAGGAGATTCACCAGGATGTTACCAGGGCTGGAGCGCTTCAGCTATGAAGAGAGACTGGGAAGATTGGGTTTGTTTTCCTTGGAGCAGAGGAGGCTGAGGGGGGACATGATTGAGGTGTACAAAATTATGAGGGGCATAGATAGGATGGATCCTCAGGAGCTTTTTCCCTTCGTTGAGGGTTCTATAACAAGGGGGCATAGATTCAAGGTAAAAGGCGGGAGGTTTAGAGGGGATTTGAGAAAGAACTTTTTCACCCAGAGGGTGGTTGGAGTCTGGAACTCACTGCCTGAGAGGGTTGTGGAGGCAGGAACCCTCACAACATTCAAGAAGCATTTGGATGAGCACTTGAAATGCCATAGCATACAAGGCTACGGACCAAATGCTGGAATATGGGATTAGCTTGGACTGGGCTTGATGGCCGGCGCAGACACGATGGGCCGAAGGGCCTCCATCCGTGCTGTATAACTCTATGACTCTATGACTCTATCTACCATATCAAACCCTTTCATAATTTTAAAGACCTCTATCACATCGCCTCTCAGTCTTCCCTTTTCCAGAGAAAAGAGCCCCAGTCTGTTCAATCTTTCCTCATTGGAAAAACCTCTCAGTTTTGGTATCTTGCATAAAAAAGACATGATAAGTGTTAATTCCTGCCAAACATCCTCTCTGGAACTGTGGGGTTTCAATCCTTTCGGTTTTAATTGTTATTGGAGATTTTTTAAAAGTAACATTTTAATTTTTAATATTTTAAAAAACTTTTCCTTTCTGTCTCTATTTTCTCTCTCTCTATTTCTCTTTCTGGACCTGATTGGACATTGAATTCACCCACTCTAATTTACACTTCCTGCTCACTCCTTGCACTGGTAATTTCACAATCCTTCAATCTGATTGTTTATGGTGATACACAGTCACTTGCCCTGTTCACTCAGGCCCCATGATGCCCCGTCTCGCTCACTGCGACGTTATCACCTCGCACTTTCACCAACTTGCCACACAAAAAATTTAAAACGTTAATGTGCAGGGGCAAATCTAACTAACAGCAGACGCCGTTAGACGGCCTGCTACAGCAAAATTTGGCCCAATATTTATTACCTGCCCCTCTCCACCATTTTAATGGAGACATTGACCCATTTTAAAAAAATGTTTAATTGTTAAAACAGCAGACAGAGAAATTTGATAAATGTCCATTAATATGCAGTATGTAATTCATAACTTTAACATATTAATTACAAGTTTGCACATGACTGAGAATTCTAGTCATTCAAACACACTGGCCTGAGAAACAGACCGTGTTTCTAAGAAATCTGGTAAAATCAGGATTGGTTTTCAAGACAGCGAGTGAAATACCAACTTCGGTATAAATTTAGAGGTTTCTAGTTTGTTTTCCCGGAAAGCATTCCATCAATTCATGACACACAAATACAGCCTATTGCACAGTATACCCAGTCAGAACTCACATTAAACCAATTCACAAATGCTCTAACACTGTGGCCAACATTCTCCTGGGACATTTTCCTGGGAGAGGACATGAAAACTCAATGCCATCAACCATTAGCGCTCACTGACAAAGGCAGAATACTTGCCCTTTGACTTGTCTCTTCTCACTAAAGTCTGAACACTGTGTACTCACATGGCTTGGTAAGATTCACAGGTTATGTTGGTGGGTATGGTGGAAAGCTCCTTTCCTGTAATACTGGGTAGCAGCAGACTTAATCTGGTCTGGAACCAGTCAATATAGTCCGTGGTATTAAATGATGGAAACAGGGGTTCCAACAGCTGCATGATCTTGCTCAGCATCTGGTCCCTTACTGTTGTGTTTTGAAAAGTTGTAATATTCATCTGAAATTAAACAATAGTCAATTATATTAATTCTACAATAACATTTTTATTTGAAGATGAGACAAAATTAAAAAGTGCTCATGTTACTCCAAGTTTTCCGATATTTCTCTATCCTGTACAGATTCAGAGCCTGCCAATCACTTTCTTTATCTGGTAATGTAGGAAATGCTGCAGATTATGGTGATTACAGTCATAACATGTTATCCCTTTTGTCATTATTGGTGTGTTAGGGACCAACATTATCCTTTTATTAAAGTCCACACTGAGGCCAAATAAAATGTAAGAGGCTGAACATCCAGGGCCCTTCCAGTGCACTGCAGCCGTAACTTCAGATTAGGTCAAGACCCGGCTACACCAGGTCCCGGCCTTTCCCCAGAGGCTGCATATGGCCTTGTGGGGGCAGGGCATCGGCCCACACCAAACAAGGACTGTGGCGGAGGAGGAGTTGGGGCTGGAGTCGAGGATTCCCATGGCCAGAGTTCCCGTGTGTCCGGCCTGGCAGATCATCAGTGGTGATACATCTGGTAAAGCCGTGCGCATTAGGCCGTCAAATGGTGGCTGTGGGCCGTACCTGGAGGTCTGGGCCTGGACAACGCATGGAAAAAAAATGTTGTTTGTTTGAAAAATTATTGAAATTTGTCCCCTTTACAGGAAGGGCTGATGGGGGCACTTCAACATTCATTCTGGAAGGATCCCAGAAAATGTTCCTCCACCTAACCCCCCAGACACCAGCAGCAAACAGCAGATTTTCCAACCTTTGGGAGGAAGTGGACATCCTAGATGCGCCCATAGTGGGGGCCCACCATTGGCACTTAAATAAAGTGATGCCCTGGACCCCTCATGCTTTGTCAAGATCAGCCCTGGAGGTCGTGGGTGGGCGTATCCTGGCACTATGGGTACGGTAGCATAGTGGTTATGTTACTGGACTAGTAATCCAGAGGCCCAGACTAATAATCCGGAGACATATTAGTTCAAATCCCGCAATGTGCTTGATTCTTAATTGCCCTCTGAAATGGCCTAGCAAGCCACTCAGTTGTAAAATCTCGCTTAAAAAAAAGTCATAATAAGAATAAAACCGGACAGACCACTAGGCACGGGACATGACAAAGGCAAAACAAGCCCAGTCGACCCTGCAAAGTTCTCCTCACTAACATTTGGGGACTTGTGCCAAAATTGGGAGAGCTATCCCACAGACTAGTCAAGCAACAGCCTGACATAACTATACTCAAAGAATCATACCTTTCAGCCAATGTCCCAGGCTCTTCCATCACCATCCCTGGTTACGTCCTGTCCCACCGGCAGAGGTGGTGGTACAGTGATATACAGTCAGGTGTGAGTGGCCCTGGGAGTCCTCAACATTGACTCTGGGCCCCATGAAATCTCATGGCATCAGGTCAAACATGGGCAAGGAAACCTCCTGCTGATTACCACCTACCGCCCTCCCTCAGCTGATGAATCAGTCCTCCTCCATGTTGAACACCACTTGGAGGAAGCACTGAGGGTAGCAAGGGCACAGAATGTACTCTGGGCGGGGGACTTCAATGTCCATCACCTCACCAAGAGTGGCTTGGTAGCACCATTACTGGCCGAGTCCTGAAGGACATAGCTGCTAGATGGGGCCTGCGGCAGATGGTGAGCGAACCAACACGAGGGAAAAACTTACTTGACCTTGTCCTCACCAATGTACCTGTCGCAAATGCCTCTTTCCATGACAGTATTGGTAGGAGTGACCACCGCACAGTCCTCGTGGAGACAAAGTCCCGTCTTCGCACTGAGGATACCATCCAACATGTTGTGTGGCACTACCACGGTGCTAAATGGGATAGATTCAAAACAGATCTAGCAGCTCAAAACTGGGCATCCATAAGGTGCTGTGGGCCATCAGCAGCAGCAGAATTGTATCCCAGCCCAATCTGTTGAAGGGATTCGCAAATTTTCACATGTTCCCCCCCACCCCCGAAGATTTATTGGAGTTATTAAAGAAACCCTGGTGTGACTGTGTTTTTAAAAATCCAGGGTCTTTCAAAATGGCTGCGGTCAGACACATGGCCCAAAAGCCTGCTGGATTTTCCAACAACTTGGCAGGCTTCGTGTTTCAGACAGGTTTCCTTTTACAATGCAGTTGCATTCAAGCCCAGAGGCAAGCCATCAACATGGCCGGCCTACACATCAAAATTCGAGCAGGAGAAATCCCAGGACAAAAGATAGACCATCAAGGAACATTCGGAACAATGGAGAGCAGTTATGGAACAGATCAGTACAGGAACCGGCCATTAATGTAAATGGGCCAAGATTGGGACCCCTTTTGTCTTACATTTTCAGCCCAAATCGAACAATGGAGCAGGCTGATGAGGCACGAAAAAAACCTGTTACTAGGAGGGTATAACTGGTGGCTTCCCAGTATCTCTCTCTCTATTCTCTCTTCGCCTGGTGGCCAGGGTCCTGCTGCTCGCTAGCAACTGAGAAGGAAGGCCATCCAGTAAACCCATCTGGTTCACGAATGCCCTTTAGGGAAGGAAACCTGCCGTCCTTACCCGGTCTGGCCTATATGTGACTCCAGACCCACAGCAATGTGCTTGATTCTTAATTGTCCTCTGAAATGGCCTAGCAAGCCACTCAGTTGTAAAATCTCGCTTAAAAAAAAGTCATAATAAGAATAAAACCGGACGGACCACTAGGCATGGGACATGACAAAGGCAAAACAAGCCCAGTCGACCCTGCAAAGTTCTCCTCACTAACATTTGGGGACTTGTGCCAAAATTGGGAGAGCTGTCCCACAGACTAGTCAAGCAACAGCCTGTCATAACCACACTCACAGAATCATACCTTTCAGCCAATGTCCCAGGCTCTTCCATCACCATCCCTGGTTACGTCCTGTCCCACCGGCAGAGGTGGTGGTACAGTGATATACAGTCAGGGGGGAGTGGCCCTGGGAGTCCTCAACATTGACTCTGGACCCCATGAAATCTCATGGCATCAGGTCAAACATGGGCAAGGAAACCTCCTGCTGATTACCACCTACCGCCCTCCCTCAGCTGATGAATCAGTCCTCCTCCATGTTGAACACCACTTGGAGGAAGCACTGAGGGTAGCAAGGGCACAGAATGTACTCTGGGCGGGGGACTTCAATGTCCATCACCTCACCAAGAGTGGCTTGGTAGCACCATTACTGGCCGAGTCCAGAAGGACATAGCTGCCAGACGGGGCCTGCGGCAGATGGTGAGCGAACACATGTCGACGGCAGCAGCAGGAGGCCAGGCCTTTTCATCTGTTTCACCGGTGAGCATTAATTTTCTGGCCGCCACAAGACAACTTAGCATAGGTATAAGGGTGGGGGTTAAAGGGGATTGCTAAAATTGTGATTTTAGAATTTTCCCTCGATGTGTCCGTTTCTTCCACCCCGTTAAGTGTGAGACTGTATTACATCCACAGCGATTTCTTTCTTTTATCTTCTGTATTATACTGTTTACCTTGTAGTTTTAGTTTTCTTATTAATAAACATTGGTTTTCCTTGTACCAATCCACTGGTCTGTTAGTCTGTCTTTGTTACCACCTGATAAGTCCTCAGCTCAGAATCAGGAAGGGGAAAGCGATTCGCAACCGCACAGCGGGCAGGGCAGCTCAGGAAAACATAACTGGCTGACCTATAATAAGCCTGAGAAACAGTAAAAACCCGTTACACTGTAACCTCATGGCCCGGCATATTCCTCACTCTACCATTACCAACAAGCCAGGGATCAACCCTGGTTCAATGAGGAGTGTAGAAGAGCATGCCAGGAGCAGCACCAGGTGTACCTAAAAATGAGGTGCCAACTTGGTAAAGCTACAACTCAGGACTACATGCATGCGAAACAGCGAAAACAAAATGCTATAGACAGAGCTAAGCGATTCCACAACTAACGTATCAGATCAAAGCTCTGCAGTCCTGCCACATCCAGTCGTGAATGGTGGTGGACAATTAAACAACTAACGGAGGAGGAGGCTCTGCAAACATCCCCATCCTCAATGATGGCGGAGTCCAGCACGTGAGACAAGGCTGAAGCGTTTGCAACCATCTTCAGCCAGAAGTGCCGAGTGGATGATCCATCTCGGCCTCCTCCCGATATCCCCACCATCACAGAAGCCAGTCTTCGGCCAATTCAATTCACTCCACGTGATATCAAGAAACGGCTGAGTGCACTGGATACAGCAAAGGCTATGGGCCCCAACAACACCCCAGCTGTAGTGCTGAAGAGTTGTGCTCCAGAACTAGCTGCGCTTCTAGCCAAGCTGTTCCAGTACAGCTACAACACTGGCATCGACCCGACAATGTGGAAAATTGCCCAGGTGTGTCCAGTCCACAAAAAGCAGGACAAATCCAATCCGGCTAATTACTGCCCCATCAGTCTACTCTCAATCATCAGCAAAGTGATGGAAGGTGTCGTCGACAGTGCTATCAAGCGGCACTTACTCACCGATAACCGCTCACCAATGCTCAGTTTGTGTTCCACCAGGACCACTCGGCTCCAGACCTCATTACAGCCTTGGTCCAAACATGGACAAAAGAGCTGAAATCCAGAGGTGAGGTGAGAGTGACTGCCCTTGACATAGAGGCAGCATTTGACCGAGTGTGGCACCAAGGAACCCTAATAAAAGTGAAGTCAATGGGAATCAGGGGGAAAACTCTCCAGTGGCTGGAGTCATACCTGGCACAAAGGAAGATGGCAGCGGTTGTCGGAGGCCAATCATCTCAGCCCCAGGGCATTGCTGCAGGAATTCCTCAGGGCAGTGTCCTAGGCCCAACCATCTTCAGCTGCTTCATCAATGTCCTTCCCTCCATCATAAGGCCAGAAATGGGGATGTTCGCTGATGATTGCACAGTGTTTAGTTCCATTCGCAACCCCTCAAATAATGAAGCAGTCAGAGCCCCATGCAGCAAGACCTGGACAACATCCAGACTTGGGCTCATGAGTGGCAAGTAACATTCGTGCCAGACAAGTGGCAGGCAATGACCATCTCCAACAAGAGACAGTCTAACCACCTCCCCTTCAACGGCATTATCATCGCCGAAACCCCACCATCAACATCCTGGGGGACACCATTAACCAGAAACTTAACTGGACCAGCTACAAGAGCAGGTCAGAGGCTGGGTATTCTGCGGCGACTGACTCACCTCCTGACTCCCCAAAGCCTTTCCACCATCTACAAGGCACAAGTCAGGAGTGTGATGGAATGCTCTCCACTTGCCTGGATGAATGCAGCACCAACAACACTCAAGAAGCTCGACACCATCCAGGACAAAGCAGCCCGCTTGATTGGCACTCCATCCACCACCCTAAACATTCACTCCCTTCACCACCGGCGCACTGTGCCTGCAGTGTGTACCATCCACAGGATGCACTGCAGCAACTCGCCAAGGCTTCTTTGACAGCACCTCCCAAATCAGCGACCTCTACCACCTAGAAGGACAAGAGCAGCAGGCACATGGGAACAACACCACCTGCACGTTCCCCTCCAAGTCACACACCATCCCGACTTGGAAATATATCGCCGTTCCTTCATCGTCGCTGGGTCAAAATCCTGGAACTCCCTTCCTAACAGCACTGTGGGAGAACCTTCACCACACGGACTGCAGCGGTTCAAGAAGGCGGCTCAGCACCACCTTCTCAAGGGCAATTAGGGATGGGCAACAAATGCCGGCTTCGCCAGCGACGCCCACATCACATGAACGAATAAAAAAATACTTACACTGGGATGCACCCCTGTGAATATTCAGCCCCTAAATCTTTAACAACCTGACTTAATAACCATTTCTGCACAGCACAACTGAGGAGGTAAACACCACTTAGATCTCTCATCAGGCTATATTTCTTGACTCTGGACATTATTTAGTCGAGCTCTGGCATGTTTTCCTCACCTTCAACACTCTGAGACCAGAACCACCATGACACAATTGTAATCTTTTCCTAAATCAATCTCACACCAAATCTTCCAGTAGGTTGACAAAAGATTTTATGGCCGAAACAGAAGTAAATTCGGAAGTTACGATGGAAATTGGAAGCTTCAAAAATGAAAGGAAAGTTATCTTACCATTCGTGTAGCATTAACAAAGTGGGTCAAGTATGCAGTCAGTTCAGCGATGTGTCTGCCTGCGAGGGCATCAACGATATGGATGATTTTGTCTGTGTTATTCAGTGCATCAGAGTGCACTGTCAGTCCAGCAAGTAATTCTGGAGTGAGGAGGTCCAACACTTCAAACTAACAAAAGAAAGTTGTTTAGACAAAACTACCATGACATTTAAAACCATATTAACAAAAAAAAGCTGTTTCCTTTCCAATTGGAAACTCCGCAGTCTACCGTCTGACTGTGGTCAGTATGGAACCTGCTGTAGTTTCAGTGACTTACTCCAGAAAAGTTCTTGTTCAGAGCCAGGAGGTCGTTGTATAAAAAGCCTCTCAAAGATTTCAAAAAGTTCTTTCGTATCCAGTCACGGCTTCCAGTCGTGTTGACAGCACATGCAATACCTGCGGAACCTGCAGGGCAAAGGTCAAGAATGTTACCTGGGCAAATGCACACAGGAGGCAGATCCTTTATACAACCATGGGATAGTAATGGAGGAGTCCCTAACCCTCTGAAATAATAATGGCCCAAAATAGTAGCAGGGCCTCTAATGGCATCTGCCGTTAGATAGACTTGCCCCTGCACCATTCAGCTCATAAAATGGTTTGCCCACACAATTGCTGGAAATGCGAGCTGATAACGGGGCAGCGAGGGAAACAGGGCATCTGGGACCGGGGTGAACGTGGAAGCCAACAGAGTGTCTCCTTAACCAACGGGATGTAAGGGTTGAGAAATAAACAGCACAACGACTGAGGAGGAGGGTGAATTAAATGGGATGAATTCAATGTCAAATCAGATACAGAAAGAGAAATAAACATCGGGTAAGAAAGATTGGATTAAGAGAGAGAGAAAAAAGAGACAGAAAGGAAAAGTAAGAAAAAAGGTAAAATTTAAAATTTGATAGTTTTAAAATCTCCCCAAAAACTTCAAAACCTGAAGGAATGAGAGTCCACACTTGTAATAGTTAATCCTCGGTTGCAGAGAGGTTGATTGGCTGTCATTAATACTTATCACGTCGTTAAAAGGGCACTTTCGAGTGTAATGACAAGACTTAACTTTGTGTGGCGAGTTTAACGTGCAATTAATGGGCAAATACAGCAGGTTCCTAACAGAAACTGGGAGGCGAAGGACGAGATATCATTTTCATGAAGCTAATGGTGGAGTGGTGCAACTCGGACAGCAACTTGTGAATATTCACATTTAATCGCGCACCTGCTCCTCGCCTGAAGTTGCTCTACCATTTACATATAAATAACGGCGAGGGTCATTAGCCTTGCTGTTATTTTGACAGCAAATTCTGGCCCAATAATTCTCAGTGCTGCAGTGCCTCCTATTTTACAGCACGATACTTCACTGCTTTCCACATTGCACTGTATTGATACTTATACCACAATTGGCTCCCAGTAAACTACAATTATGGTGGGTTCATTCCCGAACAACACTCATTATGTTGAATGAGCTTCATCCTGAGTGCTACTCCTGATATTGCAACACCTAAAAGGAATTTAGATGGGATAATGGGAACCATTACTGGTGGTTCCTGCACATGTGTCAGTGAAGCAGCTCTCGCCTAGCTGGAAGATCCAACATGGCAAGTCACAAGGAGGCTGTCCTAAGACTCTGAACATAATGAATAACCACTTAATCGTAGACAAATGTAAGGAATCTTACAACACCAGGTTATAGTCCAACAGTTTTATTTGAAAATCACAAGCTTTCGTAGTTTACCTCCTTCGTCAGGTGAGTAAGTGAAGCTTCACTCATTCACCTGACGATGGAGATAATCTCCGAAAGCTTGTGATTTTCAAATAAAACTGTTGGACTATAACCTGGTGTTGTAAGATTCCTTACATTTGTCCACTCCAGTCCATCACCGGCATCTCCACATCATCACTTAATCGTAGGTTTCAAACAAATTAAAATGTCACTAATTCCAAGCCATAATACTTCACAAAGATTGAAATTAAAAGTTGAATCATCTGATATTGTGTGTGCATTACCTGATGAATTGAGCTGGAGGGTGAGGATGTTTTTACCAAAGTTGTAGAACTCTGCAAGCTGTGATATTGTTAAGTTTAAGATGACTCTGTCAAATCCTTTCACTCTGTGAATGTAAGCACAAGGAGACTCTAAAAATTCATGTTTCAACATTTTCGTGCAGATCGATCCTGTCTGGAAGAAGTCAGGGAATTGGATGTTCTCGGACTTTTTTATATTCATTCATGGGATGTGGGTGTCGCTGGCATGGCCAGCATTTATTACCCTTCCCTAATTGCCCTTGCGGTGGTCGTGGTGAGCCGCCTTTGGATTCATGGTTAATCTTTCAATGCACTGTACTTGCATATTGTTAACTGAACACTAGATGGCCCCCTGGTAAGCACATTGTCGCAATTAAAGTTGAAGGCCTCTCTTGTGTTGCTTTTGTGGGAATGATAGAGGGTCAGGAAATAAAAGCAGCTAGTTATTACCACACCAATTTGAGTGTTTATTCAGACATAACAAACCTCATAGCATCTGCAGAAGGTACAAGGTGCCTGCCATTATTGTAAGAGGGATGTGGAGGTCGGGTGTCTCAAAGACAGAGGTTGCCTCTGTCTCATTAGATATTCTGATACTCAGTATCACCTTTTATTTCATCAAGTTCAGCTGGTGTACAGAACACAACTACAATCTAAATAAACAAAAACGGTTCTCTTCAATACAAAGGAAGCAGGTAATTTACTTATGGTCTATTTATCCTGCAGAACTGCTATTTGAAGCTGTGCTGTAGTTTTCCCTACTCTCCGTGTGATGTTGGATCTGCCCCATTTATATTGCATAGAATTACATGGAATGTACAGCTCAGAAATAGGCCATTCGGCCCAACTGGTCTATGCCAGTTGTTATGATCCACATGAACCTCCTCCCACCCTTCTTCACCTAACCCCATCAACATACCCTTCTATTCCTTTCTCTCTCATGTGTTTATCTAGTTTCCTCTTAAATGCATCTATGCCAGTCGCCTCAATTACTCCTTGTGGGAGTGAGTTCCACATTCTAACCAATCTCTGGGTAAAGAAGTTTCTCCTGAATTCCCTATTGGATTTATTAGTGACTGTCTTATATTTATGGCCCCTAGTTCTGGTCTCCCCCAGTGGAAACTCTTTTCCCACATCTATCTTATCAAACCCTTTAATAATCTTGAAGACCTCTATCATGTTACCCCTCAGCCTTCTCTTTTCTGGAGAGAAGAACCCCAGCCTATTCAATCTTTCCTCATTGGTATAACCTCTCAGTTCTGGTATCTTGCATAAAAAAAGACTTGCATTTACATAGCACCTTGCATGACTTCAGGGTGTCCCAAAGTGCTTTAAAGCCAATTAAGTACTTTGTGAAGTGTAGTCACTGTTGTAATGCAAGAAACGTGGCAGCCAATTTGCGCACAGCAAGGTCTCAAAAACAGCAATGTGATAATGACCAGATAATCTGTTTTAGTGATTTCTTTGAGGGATAAATATTGGCCAAGGCACCAGGAAGAACTCCCTTGCTCTACTTCAAAGTAGTGCCATGGGCTCTTTTATGTCCATCATAAGGGCAGACAGAGCCTTGGTTTAACATCTCTACCTACGACAGTGCAGCACTCCCTTGGCACTGCACTGCAGAGACAGCCTATATTTTGTTCTCAAGTCTCTAGAGTGGGTCTTGAACCCACAACCTTGTAACTCAGGTGAGAGTGCGACCCACTGAGCCACGGCTGACACCCGGTGTTTAAGGTGCAATTTGTGACTTTAGTTTCTGGCAGCTGCACCTTCCCCAATGGGTTGTACAGACCAGCAAGTGAGAACCTGTATCACTGACTTGTACTGGCTAACTGAGCAGTGCAAACCCTCCAGCAGCCTGACTCCATCCCTGGGTTAGTATCCTGTCTAAAAATCCGACTGAGATCTCGAAGTAAAATTCTCAGCTATTTTTATTTGAAGTAAAAAACCTGTTCTGATACAAGTGAGAATTCTTGGCCAAGCTGAAGATCATCACCATCAGCAATGAATGGTTCTGTCTTTTGGGTTGAAACTGAAGCCAAAGTCTGTCTTTTGACCGGTATCTTCTCAGTAAACCAACGGGTGTACTCACATGGCCTGATAAGATTCACATGTTATGTTAGTGGGTATGCTGGCGAGATCGGGGCCTGTAATACTGGGCAGCAGTGGTGGCAGCTGATTCTCAAACCAGCTGGTGAAGTTAGCGGAGGTAAACACTGGAAACAAGGGTTTCAGTTTGCCAATGATACTGTTGAGTAACGTATCCCTTATTGTCGTGTTTATAATGACCGTCGCGCCAATCTGAAACAAAAAGGGAAATACATGAAAAGTCATTTCTGTTACCATTTACTCTGAACTTCACTCAGATTTACAAATTGTTTCAACAGGCTACCTGAGAGGATATTAGCAAAGGGTTTGACATTGTGCTGTGCGAATCAGTGGTGGATGCATTGGCACGATGTTTCCCTGTCCATTTGTTTTATCAAAGCCAATCAACAATATTGGGTAGATTTTCCTGCCCTTTCACCCCCTTCCCATGCCCGGGTGCTGGATAGGGGCAGCGAGCCCTTGGAGGCAGGCGATCATGCCATGTCTCTTTTGACACCCTTGTACTTTGACACCCAAGCAGTAATCCGGTCAGAAACATCAATGTACTGGAGTTCCCAAACAGTAATCCAGTACAAAACACCAAAGTACTGGAGTTCCCAGGCAGTAATCTGGTAGGAAACACCAAAGTACTGGAGTTCCCAGGCAGTAATCCGGTAGGAAACACCAATGTACCGGGTTGCCCAGGCTGTGATCTGGTAAGAAAATGAGAAAGTACGCCAAGAATGGCCCCCTTCTACCTCATTTGCATCTCAGCGATGGGCCTGCATCTACCAGGAAAAGCCTCGGAAATCCCAAAGGGCGAAGTAATTGGTGTGGAAAATTGGCAAAACAGGTCTCAAGGGAAATGGCCATTCCCAAGGGCAAGGGTCAGGAAAGTTGGTCCTAATAGTCTAACACTCTTATCAAAATGGTGACCACAGACGTTTTATACAAACACATGAACTCATTTGTTAGAAATGTGCCTCAGAGCTACGTCGACCCCATGGAGTTGAGTTTTTTTACCACAGAAAACTCTAAAATCATTTCTGTTTGTGCAATCCTAAAGGATTTAGTTGCAATAATTAGTCAAATTTATAACCACTAGAGTTAACAAATTTCTTTAGCTTGGGGAGATTTGGAATGATTACTTCAGATTAACAGAGATAAGCAGATAAACTAGTTGCCAGTCACTTGAAAGATTTTAAACACCGTCCCATTATTCTATGTCCTTTTGAGGATACAGTAACATTTACATCTAAAGAATATCAGGGCCAAAAAAAAATCTCTACTTATTTGCAGAAATACTAGTTGAGTATTCGGCACTGATATTTTTATAGAATAAATATTTCTGCAAATATTAGATGAAACAAAAAAAAAATCCAAATATTTAGTTTGAAAATTTCAAAAAAATGCTAAAAGATAAACTCTTGTCCTATTGATGTATCCTGTGCCATGTACAGAGTCTGGGCAGTCAGGTCTGTGTCAGGCAGGTGTCTACTTGTAATATGCTAATCGGAACCCAACGCAATTTTAAGCTACCAATGGGTGCACGCTCCGCCCATTGGTGCCAAGCATTGAGCAGCCTAACCAGTGGTCCTTAAAGTTAACGGGCAGAAAACAGAGAGTAGGAATAAATGGGTTATTTTCAGGTTGACAGGCTGTAACTAGTGGGGTGCCGCAAGGATCAGTGCTTGGGCCTCAGCTATTTACAGTCTTTATCAGTGTCTTAGATGAAGCGACCCAGTGTAATGTGTCCAAGATTGCCGACGATACAAAGCTAGGTGGGAAAATAAGCTGTGGGGAGGACACAAAGAGTCTGCAAAGGGACATGGACAGGTTAAGTGAGTGGGCAAGAAGGCGGCAGATGGAGTATAATGTGGGGAAATGTGAGGTTAGTCACTTTGGTAGGAAGAATAGAAAAACAGAATATTTTTAAAATGGTGACGAACTATTAAATGTTGGTGTTCAGAGGGTTTTGGGTGTCCTTGTACACAAAACACAGAAAGTTAACATGCAGGTACAGCAAGCAATAAGGAAGGCAAATGGTATGTTGGCCTTTATTGCAAGGGGGTTGGAGTACAAGAATAAGAAAGTCTTGTTGCATTTGTACAAGTCTTCGTTGAGACCACACCTGGAGTGCTGTGTGCAGTTTTGGTCTCCTTACCTAAGGACGGGTATACTTGCCTTGGAGGCAGCGCAATGAAGGTTCATTAGATTGATTCCTGGGATGAGAGGGTTGTCCTACGAGGAGAGATTGAGTAGAATGGGCCTATACTATCTGGAGATTAGAAGAATGAGAGGTGATCTCATTGAAACATATAAGATTCTGAGGAGGCTTGACAGGGTAGATGCCGAGAGGCTGTTCTCCCTGGCTGGCGAGTCTAGAACTAGGGGGCATAGTCTCAGGATAAGGGGTCGGCCATTTAGGACTGAGATGAGGAGAATTGTAAATCTTTGGAATTCTCTACCCCAGAGGGCTGTGAATACTGAGTCGTTGAGTATATTCAAGGCTGAAAGTGGTAGATATTTGGACTCTAAGGGAATCAAGGGATATGGGGATCAGGCGGGAAATTGGAGTTAAGGTTGAAGATCAGCCGTGATCTTATTGAATGGAGAAGCAGGCTCGAGGGGCCTAATGGCCTACTCCTGCTTATATTTCTTATGTTCTTACGTTCTTAAAGGGACCACTGCAGGCCACTCACAAAACAGTACAGGTAATTTTTTTTAGAAGATTTTAAGAAGCATTAATACTCCTCCTAGCCACACAAAAACCTACTAGCCTGCTACCAGCCCGTCAATGCCCACCCACCACCCCAACCCCTGACGATTGCTTGCCCCCCTTTTAAGATACAACTTCCCGCTCAGATAGGAGCTGCCGGAATTCCTGCCTGGCCCAACTGGCGACCTACCCATGAGCGCTAGTGCAGTGCTCGTAGCTCGCTGGCAGTAAGCAAATGAGGCCCAGCCCTCAAAATGGCTGGGGCCTTGTAGCAATGATTTCAGACGGGTGACACGAGCGCTTCTTCCGCTGCCTACCCAAACTGAAAATCGCCTCCGCGGATCTCTCCATCATCTTTCATTGAGATTTTCGACTAAGTTTGCATTCTAATGAAATGTCGCAAACTTTTGGCAATTCTACCATTCAGCTATCACAGATGAATTTTAGAAGATGGTCCTTGTGTCATGCATATCATTAGATATTCTTTAAAACCTGCCCACCCCGACACCAGGAAAATCTCACACAGTCTTAGGGACTTACTGCACTGGAATTTGTGTTCGGGCTTGTAAGGTGCTCAGTCTGAATTAGATCACTGATGAATCCCCAATTCTTCACCAGCCAATCCCTGGACCCACTGGTATTGGTGATGCAGCCGACACCTGCAGTTGAAAGGTTAAACACATTAGCTGCACGCATTGTAAATTTTTCTCTGGGTCACCCTGAACATTTTACGTTCAGTAAAATGCACGTCATCAATAGCCCAAACTTTCAATAATGTACTTTTAGAAACATCTGTTAAATTCTCCTGTTATTTTGCTATACACCTCTTGTTGCTTTTCCCTTTGTTAAATGGTATCTAATTCACCTTGTAAACAAGTCTTAAATTGAAGGGGTTTTTTAAACATATAAATAATAAGGTTTAGCCCAGAATACTGAACTTCAACTTTGTAAAAAAAAAAGATCCCAATGGGACAGTAGTAATGTGATTATGATACTTACCCCTTGTTAAAATGGGACTGGCTCAAAGATCATACTAATTCTGCTTCACTGCAGGACTGTACAACATGTTCGAGTATAATGTGTATTGGGGTTCCAAATGGAAAGCCCAGCAAATGTTTAACTGATGATATTTGTCGGCTCTGTAATTGTATAGTGTAAGATTCGCAAAACTCACAGATCCCCCAAAACTCGGAGAAAAACCCTAAAGGAAAGGACTTTGGACTCTTTTTTAACCATTTCAGGGTGATGAAATATTGGGCCTAACAGAGGTTGATTCAAGGTCAAAAACCAAGATTTGGTATTTTAAAAAAGGCATGTTTGGGCTTGTAAAGGAAAAAAAAAGGCTGCAACAGGAGTTGGGATCAACCTCTGTGATAGACGGTTTGAGTATTGGAGTTAATCAAACTGTCTGGGGAACTGTGTGACCTCACTCAGCCCCTACCAGACATTTACATTCAGACAATAGACCCACGGAAGAGCAGTCCCCACCCAAATTACAGGACCCATCCAAAACATGCATGAAACAAATCCAATCAGCCCACTCCATAGAAATCTCAGGCCCAGTCAGGAAACTCGAAACCTGAGCACAATGACTACAATCAAGCAAGAGCTCAATTAACTCATGAAAGCATCCCGAAACCACTTCACACATTTCATAAACAAGTTACTCTTAACTAGCCAGCCAAAACCTTACAATAAATCGGGTCAGATTTGGCGCGCAGATAAGGAGACTTCAATTAGTATAATTGAAGGTCCATTTTCTCAAGAAGTTCAGTTCAGCCAGGAGTTCGACAGCTCGGGAGACAACAGTTCAACAAGGCAAGGGGGCAACAGAAAGAAGTTCAACAGAGAAGGTCAGCAGCTCTAGAAGCAGGCCGACACACAAGAAGAAACCAGAGCAACAGCCCCAGTGACCATTGGACACCTCGCGGCAACAAGGGCCTTACGAAACAACCAACTGAATATTACCACCAACCAACCAGGTAATATTGAGCCACCGCGACCAAAGAAAACCAACTCGGGAGAAAACCGAAGATCCGCAAAGCTTCCACTCTACAATCTATTCCTGACTTACCCCTGAGTAAGTGTTCTACTCAAAAGACTCTAAATCCTATCACTTTACGAAGAAAAGTGGGTACTCATCCGATAGATCCAAGACACACCCTACCGCATCAGCGGACTCGTGAAGACTGACCAGCTACGCAGTTGAAGTTCTCTACCGTGTCCAGGGTACGGCAGACACCAACCAACACATACAGCGAACCCCGAAATCACGAACCAGCTCAACTGTCAAGGATTCGTTTGGTGAGCATTATCTCTGGTCCTTTAGAGTCCAACTTAGCTCGTACAGTGGGATTGGGAGGGGTGAAGTATCTTTCTACTGTAATTTCCTTCGTGTGTACCGAAGTGTTCCCCATTTTATTAGAGTGTTAAGATTGTTGTGTTGTATTTTCTCTCTTGAATAAAGGTCAAAGTTTCTTGCACCAAAACCAGTTGTCTGCTGCACTTTGTCACAACCCCCAAATAAGTCCAAGGTCTAGAACCCAGGGAGTGGGAGCGATTCGAACCGCTCAGAAGTCAGAGGTGAAGCTGACACACACCACCACCCCCTACAATAGTAATCAACTGCAGGTTGTCACTCAGTAAAATTGCAGTGATTGAGTCATTAATTTCCACAATTACATGGAACATTCTGGCAGCTGATGTTTGCCATGGTACTCACCATTGATAAAAACAAACAGTGCAAAAAAGGAAACCAAACTCCACAGTGCATATTATTTTTTTAAAATTGCTATATGGGAGTGATTTCCAAACACTAATCTTATCCGGATGTTTGAATGACTGGCAACTCTCTCTCCTATTTTTCCCTGCCTCTCAATGAAGAAGTGATCAGGCTCAACTCAGAGCCTCCCCACCACAGCAGTGCTGCAATCGGGAGTTAGCCGTGTTGGTTCCTGCAGAAGAGAACATACATCGTACCACCCTGGGTTGACTTTCCATCACCCATCAAAGGGATCACAATGCATAGCAAACAATGACGGCGTTAATAGATTAACAGAAAGTTGAGAAGTGGGTAACAATACATTTTACATTGTATAAATACTATTGATTTTCATTAGGGTGGGAGTTAACCCCTCCGCCTCTCCATCCTCCTTAAATCCCACCTCTTTGACCAGGCTTTTGGTCATCCCCCCTTTTATCTCCTTCTTTGGCTTGGCATCCATTTTTTTGATTGCGCCTCTGTACAGCACCTTGGGACATTTTTCTAAGTTAAAGGCACAATATAAATGCAACTTACTGTGGTTGTTTGTTGCGCCATGTCAAAACCTATTTTTTTTTACGTGCAGTTAATTAAATTACGTAAAGTGGTGCACTGCCCACGTACGACCGGACAGCACTGCCTTCTGTCCAAGCAGTGTATCAGGTTGACGGGGATCTCATGAGTGTTTTAAGGATATATTTATTATTGAAATATGATGTTAGTATTAATTAATGCCATCGAGGAATACTATTAATATTGTCTTATTGTGAAGATCAATGCTATTTATACAAACTCTTCTCCTTCCAATTTCTATTAATCTATTATTGCCCTCAATGTTTGCTATAGATTATGACAGCTCTGGTGGGTGAACATTTAAAACTTTGATTTCATCAAAAAAAGTCATATGTATGCATTTAAGAAAGAAATACTTATAACGTCTCAAACTGCTTCACTCAATGAATTACCTCAGAAATGCAGTGATTTGGCGTTACGTAGGCAAATGCGGTCACCAATCTGCGCCGACAAAGTCCGGCAAATAGCAAAAAGGAGGAGGACCGGTCAATTTATTTTTTGGATAGCACTGGTTGAGAGAGGGGTTTTGGCCAGATCACCAGGGGAATGTGTCACGGGCTGCGTGTCTAAATGCAAACTAATATTGCCAGGATGTGGGAAAAAAATTCTCTTGATTGTATCCTTTGACACAACAGAGTGGATTACTTGGATCATTTATTCCAAAGAGTAATGCTTTATATTTACCAAATATCCCTTCATGGTATTAAATTAAGTAAGTAGGTCAAAAATGACATATTTTAATTCACCACATATAGGCTTAACTGAAATCAAAATACTGACATTGCTGAATTCTACTAAAGCACAGTTAGAAATGTTGTTGAAATATTCTGTGGGTTGAACTGTGTACATGTTAAAGGGAAATATCCAGGCACTTTATTAACATAAGGCTTATCACTAATCCCAAATTAAATCATCCTTAAAATGAAACTTGCCATTTCAACAAAGAATTCTTAGTTTTATTTTTTCAAATTATTGTTGTTTCTTACCTGTGACATTGATGTAACCAAGGATCCATCTCTCCAGAGCCTGCTTTGTAGTCAATGTCATCTCTGCCAGACTTGCATTAAATCCTTGCACACTGTCCAATAGATTTTAAGCACAAGTATAAACAGGTAAGAGTCACATGGAAAATCAACTAAATGTGATTAAAATGACAATCAGTTATCAAACTATTTCCATTATATTCCTGCAGCTTATAACTATAATCATTATAATGTGTGTTATACTCTATTATGTCCCATTAAGCTGCATGACCTTTATTGTGTGGTATAACTCATTTATTAGTCCATCACTACAATTATTATTCCCTTATAACAATTAGTATATATGGTAATAACCTTTATAAGTACTTAATGCAGAATGAAAGCATAAACACATTGGTATAGCATAAAGGGACACCATCTTCATAAAGGAGCCCTTGGCAAACATTTTTTCTGCTTATTTGCAAACACACAATGCAATGGCAGACTTGCATGTGATATGACCTTGACCCACCTGCCCTTTCTTCTTCTCTCCCCCCAACAAAACAAAAAGGAAAAAGGTTTGTCAAGCACTTTTCATGAATACAGTACCTCTTTAACAAAGTTTAGTGATAGTACAGAAGGACGTTTTCTTACATTGCTTGGAAGCCTTCACATGATGTGTTCTGGTAATGAAGAGATTGCAGAATTGGTTGGGAAATGCCAGCGATAAATGGCCTGAGGATCTGAAACAAGGTGCCCAGAAATGTTGCATTTTTTATCCTTGGGTCAGATTTACATCTCTCCCATAAGGCACGTAGAATTGTTTGTTTGGCCGTCAGTGGAACTGATGATGTGTCATTAATCTGCAGTAAGTCAGAAACACTGTGAGCATTCTCAAAGGAGAAGGTACCATTTCCCTGCAGGGCTGACAAGCCCTATCTCAAAGAGAACTCCAATACAGTTAGCTGGGTCTGCAGACATTCATGATTTATCAGAATACAATGATCCAGTGCGTAGATTCAAAAAGGTGCAGAAATCAATATTTAGGAACATAGGAATAGGAATAGACCATTCAGCCCCTCGAGCCTCAGTTAGATTATGGCCTATCTGTATCTTAACTCCATCTACCCACCTTGGTTCTGTAACCCTTAATACTCTTAAACTTGTCAAGCTCACAAACTCCTCACTACCAGCGATCCTGACAGGTGCTGTGCCTCATATATCACTGGCTAACTTACCCAGAGTGTATCAGCAATGCAAACCCGGGAAACTTGCTGCTGCTGCGCCCATTGGCCCTCACTCTAACATATGCAAATGAGGCCAGTGGGGACTCATCGGACAGATCGCAGGAAGGCTCAGAAAGCGTGAGGGAAATCGGCGGGAGCGTTTTAAAGGTGCACAATGGGTGGAAACGACTTCCACCTGACTTTCCTCCCTCAGTAAAATGTCCTATTACATTTCCATTTGTACACCAGTAATGCACTGAAAACAGAAAGGCAATTCACCCCATAGTGAGCAGAGGAACTCTTCCCCCTGATTAGCTAATGGAGAAGGAAGAATTGACTTTGTCACTATGCACAGCAACATCATAAATGCATTCAAAGAGAACATGTTTGTGAATTTATTGTGCATGCTGACCAGATCAATTGTTCTCCCAGAAATCCTTGGAACGGCCTCCTTGGATAGAATCACCCTTAGGGATTTGTTATTTAAAAATATAACCTTCACAGTAAGGCAACAAAGATGACATATGGTGCATTCAAACCACAAGTTTAACATCAACACAAACCAGTTTCAGCTCCACAACAATTCAAATTGTGTTGAGTATAAATCGAGGTGGAAGCCCAAACTGATTCTGTAGTGAAGCAAAGTGAGACCTTCTCCTCCAGGGAGTCTAAGTCCACTCTAAACCAGTGTCAGGTCAGGCCCCAACTCCGGAATAGGGTTGCCAACCCTCATGGATTGTCCAGGAGTCTCCCGGAATTGAGGATTGATCTCCTGGGTGCAGATGTGAGCAACCCTGGAGAAAAATTTGCCAGTTCGCCCAGTGACCGGCCGCTGCTGTATCTGGGATGGTTCCTTCCCGACTCAGTGCAGCTGCTCCCACAGACAGCCTTGCATCTGTGCAGGCGCGAGCCCTCCACTCACGCAACAGAGGAGAAGTCACGTGATCAAACCTCCAGGAATACGTCCGATGAGAGTTGGCAACCCTACTCCAGAATCAAGTTGCATTTACACTTTTTTTCAGGTGCAAAATGGACCCCCAAGTGGTGGGCGGGGAGCGCGTGCTCATATCACCCCGGTAATGCGCCACCTGCCAAATTCATAAATGCAGAAAAAGGGGTGTCCAGGGCTTGCGCCTGAAACAGACGTTAGGACCTTTGCATATGCTGACATCTGTTTGAGGCAGAAAAGCTCCAATTTGTCCAAATCTTTCATAGTTTTAAACATTTGTACTATTTCTCCTCTCAGTCTTCTCTTTTCAAGAGAGACAAGACCCAGCACAGTCAATCTTTCCTCATACATTATTCCCCAGTTCTGGAATAGCGCTCCTCTGCGTCCCCTCAAATAAAGGAATATCCATTTTAAAATATGATGTAGAGATGCCGGTGATGGACTGGGGTGGACAAATGTAAGGAATCTTACAACACCAGGTTATAGTCCAACAATTTTATTTTAAAATCACAAGCTTTCGGAGATTTTTTTTTTATTCATTCACGGGATGTGGGCGTTGCTGGCGAGGCCAGCATTTATTGCCCATCCCTAATTGCCCTCGAGAAGCTATCTCCGAAAGCTTGTGATTTTAAAATAAAATTGTTGGACTATAACCTGGTGTTGTAAGATTCCTTACATTTTAAAATAGGGAGACCAAAACTGCAGGCAGTACTCCAGATGTGGTCTCCCCGAGGCCAAATACAGTTTTAAAATGACACCTCTGGATTTATATGTTATACCCCTTGCTATCTATCTCAACATTCTGTTTGCTTTTTTAACATCCTGGGAACATTGTGCTGATGGTTTTAGTGACCTGTCCATTAAAATCCCAAGATCTCTCCCCTGCTCCGATTCCTCAAGTACATTCCCATTTAGCACTCAATCCACATCCACTTCCTTCTGCCAAGTCCCATAACCGTACATATTCCCTGTATTAAATTGCATCTGCCTTTTCTCCGCCCACTGATCGAGCTTGTCAAGATCCTATTGAATTTGTGTACATATTCATTGTTTGCCATTTGTCGCATTTGCTATTTTCCAATCCTATGGGATTTGGCCTGAGTCCAGTGAACTCTGAAAAATATCCTCAGTGGGCTTGCAATGGTTTGAGTCAATTCCTTCAGAATCCGGGGATGAAAGTTGTCAGAACCAGGAGCTTTATCTACCCTGAGATTCAACATCCTCCCCAATATGTCCTCTGGAGAATGTGGGAATATCCTGGCAGCGAGGCTCATCACTGTCTCATCGCCCTCACCCTCCCACTGCCTTATCCTGGACCACCGCTCTCCACTTCTTCCCCACCTACCACCTGCATATGGCAGCGGGATGGGGTCCAGGTCCCTGGTGGATTTTCCTGGCGTCCGAGCCAGCTACTGCTGTTTGCCCGGATAGCCATGCACAAGGTAGCTGGAAGTCCCAGGAAGCAGCAGTAACAGTCCAGACGTTCCCCAGCGGCCTTGTAGCGAAGTCCCCTCCCCCCAATCTGGACCCCACATATCTTCCAATGTGGGCCTCGGTCTGTGGATCAGCGGTCCTGTGATTTGTGGCTGGGCACCGATGGGCTCCTCTTGGTGGTGAGAATTCCACAAGGAGCCTGCCATCTCATCAATAATGACCCCTGACCCAAGGAAATCGATCAGGGTTGGGGTAGGTTCAAAGCGGCAGGCAGAAGTCCAGACCCAACTGGAACTGTACCCAAAAGAGTAGGATCCATCCTAAGTAGTGCTATTTATTCTTCACTATATCATAATTATTCTGCCTCTTCATTAACATGCAACTGATCAAAATTGGGGCTTAAGCAAAATTAAAAGGGAATCAATGAGCTCACTGAGGAATGTTGTATAGTTTCACCTGAAAAAAATCTTGCCATCCAAGAAGGGGTGATGAAGTCAAGGATAACATGTACCTAAACCATTAACGGATGCCAGGTTTGAGCACTAGGTGGGATACATTGGGGGTTAAATTGGTTAACCCCCGAAAACGGGTGCCGGGATCGCGGTGCATGATTAAACTGCGCCCGGTCATTGAGATGCAGGCAGCACGTAATACTTGTGTTGCCTACTGTTTTACATGATTGCTGTGTGCAGTCAGCACCACTTAAAAGCAGCCTGCACCTCTGAAAGCCAGTCCACTCCCTGTAGAGTACTGAAACTTTATTATAGGAACATAGGAACAGGAGTAGGCCATTTAGCCCCTCGGCCTGTTCTACCATTCAATGAGATCATGGCTGATCTGTGACCAAACTCCATATACCCCCCATAGCCCCATATCCCTTAATACCTTAGGTTAACAAAAATCTATCAATCTCAGATTTAAAATTAACAATTGAGCTAGCATCAACTGCCGTTTGCAGAACAGAGTTCCAAACTTTGACCACCCTTTGAGTGTAGAAGAGTTTCCCAACTTCACTTCTGAAAATTCTGGCTCTAATTTTTAGGCTATGTCCCCTCTCCTAGTATTTAAGTATAGGAGACCTCCAAAAACAGGTAAAATGCATCAGCAGCCAAAAACAATAATCCAGCAACAAATCTGTAACCCCAGCATGATCCCTTTAAAAAAAGTTGTGTGGGGGGGGGGTCCTCCATGCCGTTTAAGACCTGTTCAGTTGTGTAAGGTTAAGACAGTGTGTTAGCTGGAGCGTGGAGTTCCAAAATCGCATCTGTCCCTTTAAAGCAGCGTTGCACACTGATCTACGTCATAACCTCCTTACTTTACATGGTGCCAGCGTTTGTTAAATGCCTGTGCGCGTCACGCCGGAAGTGCATGCACGCATCTTGGATGCCATTTTGGGTCCTTAGGAGTCCGTGTAGCGCCTATACAACAGGAGCTACGCGGCCCAATTTAGCCCCCATTATGTGTGATCATTTTCTTCCAAGAAACAGATGCAATAGTCCTTTATGCAGAAAGTACTCCACCTGATCAATCCTTTCTCTTCAAGATTTTGATTGCCAAAGGTAGCCAGGTGTGCCATGCCAATTCTCTGGGAAGTACCAATAGGTTGGATCTTGGAAAAGATCTGTTTCTACGCATCTATTTCCAAAATAATATCCCCTATGGTTTACAAATTTGGTCTTTTGGGAGAGGAAGCTTTCTACAGGTAAATACAATCTAAGTTTTCCCCCAAGTTTAGACTTCAGTTGAAACACTCAGTGTAGGAATACATTATAGCTTCTTCTCAATCTCCAATCTTCTCATTAGTCACAATGACTATTATATTATTATATATTACCTTCTTGTTGAGCTTGGCCAGCGCATCCCCAACTTTTGGTAGATTGAGCTTCTGAATGAATAAGGTGGTGACATTCAGGTCAGAGACACTCACAGGCCTTGTGACAGCAAAACAGTGGAAGACCAAGGTCAAGTTATCACTCGTCAAGCTCGCCAGCAAGTTACACTAAAAGGAAACAAACGCATAGGAAGGTTCGCATCTGTATTTGAGCAAGAAAAATAATCAAATAGAAAAAGCCATTCTGGAAAACAATGGCCTAGAAATTCAGGATCGTTCACTATGCCTGAATGATGAGGCTAGAGGAGCCCCTGAGATTGGGCCTCAGGCCTCGTTTCCATCGAGCCAGTGGCCTGGAGGAAGCGGGGGGGGGGCGACTAGATACGGATCAGGAAGTAACGGTGGATGTGGGGAGGTAGCGGAGGTCGTGGTGGGGGGGGGGGAACAAGAGGCAAGGGGAACTGCGATCATGGGGGAGCGGTGGCAATCGGGGGGGGGGGGGGGGACAGAACAGCGATCAGGGAGGGGGAAATAAAATATCGGTATCTGGCAGAGCCCACATTCAAGTAAGTATATTTTAAAGAGCTTGCCTTGTTGGTGGCGGCCTGCAGTGGTCCCTTTAAGGACCGCCAGTTAGACCGTATGTAGGCCTGGTTTTCCTGAGTGCAGCCAGCGCCAGCTGCCTCAGGGAAAACCAATCTTGCAGTGGGGGCCTCAAACAGGCGTTAGAACCCTTATTTGCATTTGCAAAGGACCTAACGCCTGTTTCAGGTGTGGGCACTGCATGCCGATTTTTTGGCCTTTATCAATATGGCGGACAGTGCACTTCAGGCTCATAACGAGCATGCACTTCCTGCCTGCCATAGTGGAGGCTAAGGAGGCCGTTTAGCATATATAATTTAATAATAGACCAATCACAAGAGAGTGCAAAAGGCTTCTGAAAATGTTTTTAAAAGGTGAAGTATGGGAGGTACATTTTAGAGGTATGAGGCTTCATTTTAACTCTACACTTGTGTAAAACGGGTGCAATAATTTTGCTATTTAGACATTAACAGATATTTTGTTCAACCCTATTAAGGACATATCTTCCAGTTTCCAGAGCTGGCAAAGAGTCTGCACCTGAAACATTAACCTGTCTTTTCACTTTTCAGAATGTGACAGACCTGCTATGTACCTCAACATTTTCTGTTTTTATTTTAAATTAGCAGTTTTTTTTCTTTTTGTCTGTATGTATTGGTTTATTGTTTGACATAATGAACCATATATAGCAGCTGTACACAATAATCACGGTTAAAAACAGTGCACTTCAAGTCTCTGAATGGATTGCTGATGAAATATTGTACAGCAGCAGGTGACATAAGGCACAATACAAGGTCTAGGGGCAGGTTGGCTAAAGACTTTTATTGACCACTTATTGTAGAGGAAGCATGGCATCGGGAGCTGCATTTGGGCAAATAACATAAAATAAGCGTTATCCTCACGATAAAAATATGTTTCAATAATATTAATCAGGCTTGATAGTTGCAGCATCATTGGATCACCTTAATTGGGTTGGGTGCTTATAGTTCCCTTTTATTAGTATCCTAACTAGCACCAAGTACCGTTCACCCATCACCCTGTGCTCACTGACCTACATTGGCTCCCGGTCCACCAAGGCCTCAAATTTAAAATTCTCATCCTTGTTTTCAAATCCTTCCATGGTCTCACCCCTCCCTATCTCTGCAATCTCTTCCGGCCCTGCAACCCTCCAAGAACTCCGCGTTCCTCCAATTCTAGCCTCTTGTGTATCCCACAACTTCCTTCACTCCACCATTGGTAGTCGTGCCTTCAGCTGTCCAGGCCCCAAGCTCTGGAATTCCCTCACCAAAGGTCTCCACCTCTCCACCTCCCTCTCCTCCTACAAGACGCTCCTTAAAACCTACCTCTGACCCACCTGTCCTAATGTCTCCTTCTTTAGCTAAGTGTCAAGATTTTTGTCTGTTTACGCTCCTGTGAAGCACCTTGGGACGTTTTACCACGTCAAAGGCACTATATAAATGCAAGTTGTTGTTGAATATTTATTCTCACTTAATAATAATTTTCACTTCGGGTGTTTCTGTATTTCATTATCATTATTATTTATTTTTCTTCAAAAAGGATGGAAGGGATGAAATCCGCATCAATCAGTTAGCATTAGGTGTCAGAGAATCTGGGTATTTAATTAACTTTACCAAAGACTTCATTACATTCCAGCAGGGGTTATCTCCAAGTTAATTACTGTCAGCTTCATTAATCTGGACCAAGTGACCAAGATTACACATTCCTACCTTTCCTTGGTTTAATATTTACCTGAGCACATGCATATTGTGAAACCGTGAAGGTACAGAAATCACTGATGTTGCCAGAATTTAGTTCTGATTCCAGTGCCGTGCTGTAAGAAAATAATTGCTTTAGACAACAATATGAGTACAAGATAAGACTGGATATATCGCGTATATGGTTGTCAATGAGAAATACTGTTGTTAAAGGTGTATTTTTTTAAAACTAGGGTTGGATTTCCTTCACCGTAAGCTGGCATGGAATTTAAACTTATCTTGCTGGGCCTCTTCTGGCTCTCGATCCTGCTCCGGCAGGTTTGGCCTGGGGGAGAAGCCGCCATTGCTCCCCCGCTCAGGCCTCAGGTTGAAATTACAGATCGGGCCCCAATGACATCATCGGAGCCCAACCTGCATATTTAAAGAGGACCCCTCCAGCTTGGGGACGGGTGTCCTTGCTGCTTGCAATGTAAAATTGCAGTCAGTCAGATCGGGATGGGAAAGGAGTGGGTAAGTTCCATTTTAACTGACCCCCCCCCCCCCCCAATCTGGTATCTGCCAGGTGGAGGGAGTTAAAACCATGGTCTCACTGTCCAGCCTGAGACATGAAGAATGGTGATTTGGGAGAGGCATCAACAGCCATGGAACTGTATTGTATCAAGGGTCAATGTTGTCCTAGTAACCATGGGGCACGGCAGCTTTAAGAACAATTGAAGTTACAATACTTCATACTTCAACATACCTGTTATTTCCTTCACAAATTCTCTGTTCTGTAACAGGGAAAGGAAAAGGAAAAATGATCAGTTAGAAATTGTACAAATGCCTTAAACTGAAACAAATCTTATAAATCATATGAAAGTTGCTCCAACTTACCATCAGGGAAAACGTCATTGCACTAAGAAGGAAAAAGAAAATATTTTAGTACATTGCGACTGTAAGTTTAGGTACACGAGACGGAGAATTTGCCTGGGTGTTCTCCCGATCTCTCGCTGTAACTTCGGCAGGAGATCAGCGGAAAACCCTTGAAGAAATGGCGTAAACGGCCCTTTCCAGCGGTTTGCGCCTTTTTCTGGCATTCGGCCAACCTTCCGCCGAAGTTACAGCGAGATCGGGAGAACCCCACGAATATTCCATGCAGAATAGTTTAAACACAGTACAGGCAAACCTTATGAACTTCTTTGCCAGTCCTGACTTACCTCTTGGGTATTCACAGGTGTCACCAAAGAGCCTGGAAGAAAGATGGCAGAAAGACGCTGTTAAAATAAATCTCCTGGTACATAAGAACATAAGAACATAAGAAATCTCCTGGTACGTGCTGACTTTCCTTCTTATAAATGCAACACATTTTACTGAGTTAGACTGTGGAGGGGTAGATGTAGATGGCCAAGTGCTATTGGGAGGCCTGGTCCATTTTGAGGGCTGAGCCTCATTAAGATAGGGCTAGCGAGCTGCAGATGGAAAACAAGAGCCCGGGGGCAGCCCACTGGCTCTAAGCCACCAATATCAGTTGGCCCGGCCAGCCACCAGGCCTGAGAAAAAGGTAGGTCCAGGGTGTTGGGGGGGGGTGTTGGAATCTGTTCTCAGAAGTGGGTGGAACCAGGTTGGCAGTAGTCCAGGTTGTTTGGTGGAGCCCAGAGGCACATTCCTGCTCCTCCTGGCCCCACAAAAATGAATCAGAACTTACCTTCAGGGCTCCTCCACCAGCTGAGATTGAGCTGAATGTGCACGACAAAGTTGAGTCCTAAATGTATGTCATAGGACCCCTATTTAAAGGGCTACTGCCTGACTCAGGCTGGCGTTCTGGCCGCCCGGCGGTAGGCACTTGGGAGATAGTGTTGGCCACGCCGTCAGCGTAGTACGGGACAGTAAGGCGTACCCCATCTTTCTCGGGGTGCAACCGTCCCATTTCCATGCAGCGAGTGGCCTAAAAATCTCCCCCTGGAAAGTGCTAAGAGACCACAACTGTGCACAGGTTCAGAAACGGTTGTCTGCTTTCATTGACTTCTCTTTTTATTGCAATCTGACCTAGATCATTGGCTCTCCCACGGGAATGTTCAACGAGCCAGAGGAAGCAGTAGAAGTTTGCGACAGATGTGTTGAAAGATGGTGGGGTAAATTGTAAGTGGTAAAGTGTCTTTTGATTGGTTCCTGGGAAATGTGAGCCACTTAGAAGCTTTTGGACTTATTTTGAGCCAATGCCAATTTTTTTTTGCCCTATGAATAATTTATTGCACCCTACAAACATGTGTGTGTCTCACCGCTTCTGTGTACATAGGCTCTACGGAGGATGGGGAATTCCCTCACAATTTGCCATCTGAGATACTTGGATAGTTCACGAGGATTTGTATCATCTTTGATCATCGACCAACAGCAGCATCAGTGAAGAAATAAAATATGGAAAAAACATATAATGGAAAAAATACAGGATAGCTAACAGGGGATTAAAGCAGCAAGGGAAGGGAAACCCACACTGCAGACCCAGCTTCAGCCAGACCTTGAATCAAATCTGGCATCTTTATGGCACATACTGAGTGGTACATTTAGCCACTGAGTTGTCAGGACTGTTTTTAATACAAGCATAGATGCTTTTAAGGGGAAGCTAGATAAGCACATGAGGGAGAAAGGAATAGAAGGATATGCTGATAAGGTTAGATGAAGTAAGGTGTGAGGAGGCTTGTGTGGAGCATAAACACTGGCATAGACCAGTTGGGTCAAATGGCCTGTTTATGTTCTATAAATTCTATGTAACTCTATGTAATCCAATCCCAGGGCTCATCCATGTTATATGAGTGCTTATCTATCAAAACAAGTGTCAATGGACCAGCACCCCTTTCCTGTAGATTACTATTTATTCTCTTGCAAAAATAATGCTAATTATGAACGGTTTGTTATTTTTGGAGTTTAAAAAAAACTGTTTTCTCCTACTATTTTCCCGCAACTACTGCACTGCACTTTTTAACACAAATCAATAAGAAAATAAACCTACCAATTGTGATGCTGACTATGAGGATCCAAGGGCAAGTCCATTCAAATACCGTTTTCAGCCCCATTGTTGAGAAACACTAATTCTCTCAAAATCAAACTCAGCTGTCCATCCTGCAAAAGGAATTGTTTACATAATTTTTACCTATTAAAACTGAACTGGATGAAATATTGTGATTGCAAACCATACAGGTTACATGGAAGAATACCAGAACAATTATGAAAATCTTTACAAAAACATAAGGATCTTGGGCTTTTGTCTCAATAAATGATAAAGAGTGGGATAATGTGCGATCGGGAGATTATTCCTCAGGTGGAATTGATCAAATACAAATCTAGCTAGTTGGATTGTTCCAACACAATTCATGGTGGAATAGAAAACCTCCAGCCAACTAAAATGCTCAACTGTAACACATGTTTCAACTGGTTCTTCAGACCTGGGCTCCCCGTCCCCTTGTATATATTTCTATTTCCTATACATAAATAATCTGGATTTCGGAATTGAGAGAACAATGTCAAGATTTGTTGATGACATCAAATTGGGGGATAGCAAATTGGGCTAAGAATTGTGAGGAGCATATAAATATTCCAGGATGGGCGGATAGATGGCAGATGCAGGTCAATGTAGAAAAATGCAAAGTAGTACGTTTTGCAAGTGTCACACTTTGGAATCTTTTGACTATTCTTTCACAGAAAGATTTTGGAAAAAAGAATTAACTTTAAATGTGGTGTTTTATAGCATAATATATTCAAGCAAGTTTAATAAAAAGGCTCTGAGGTGATAGGTAGTGAAGATGCAAATAAGCTAGTATTGATGTTATTTCCCCATAGACTATAAATAATAAGCTGTTTGTTAGCTTGTCTTGGTGGTCATTAAACACTTCACATCCATCGTGTTGTCAAGTCTCTGGTCCTCGGAGCTCAGCAGGGGTGTCTGGCAGACTTTTCTTTGGTTGTGAACAGCGGGAAGTAAGACAAGAGACAGGGATAGAGGCAGTGAATCAGATTTGGAACATTTTTGGGGGAATGTTTGTGGGGCCATGTTTGTGGGGCCAGGAGGAAAATTCCTGCTTCTCCTGGCCCCACAAAAGTACTGTGTCCCACCCCATGCACCTCTCCCCTTTCACTGCTGATGTTTGGTTCATCTTGCTTGTGGAATGGCCTGTTTTTCGACCTGCTTGTGTGGTGAGCTGCCCTCTAGCATTCATTGAGCATTTGGCAGCTCACCTGAATTATGGGGATGAGGCCCGAAACTAAAAATGGTTCAAGCATTCTAATGCTTTCGGGCAGATGGCATATCCACTCTGCCAATTTCATGCCCATTTTGGGTGGAAGTTAAAAATCGTCCCATTTTGTTTGTCAAGTAAAACAACCCACTGATGTGGGAAAGCAGCATATTTTTTGTTTTGTATTTTACTGTTTGAATTAATTGATTCGGATCATAACTGTGGTTCTGTATGTTCACATTACTGTGCAATAAAGTTGCTTAACGATTTGTATCTGGCCTCATCTCACAAAGTGTTAGCTCAATCTGTCTTTGAGAAAATTGAATATGCACACATGCATATGTTTCTCCTGGATGGAGAGTCTAGAACTAGGTGGCATCGTCTCAGGATAAGGGGTTGGCCTTTTAACACTAAGACGGGGAGAAATTCTTCACTCAGAGGGTTGTGAATCTTTGGAATTCTCTACCCTAGAGGGCTGTGGATGCTGAATTGTTCAGTATATTCAAGACTGAGATCGATAGACTTTTGGACTCTAGGGGAATCAAGGGATATGGGGATCAGGCTGGAAAGTGGAGTTGAGGTCGAAGATCAGCCATGATCTTACTGAATGGCAGAGCAGGCTCAAGGGGCCTTATGGCCTATTCCTGCTCCAATTTCTTATGTTCTTATGCAAAAGATACAAATATCCAATTTTGATCACAAGGAGGGTACTACTGTTATACCCTTGCATTATGCTATCTTAAAAGTAGATATAGAGCAGTGTAAGTCACTCAAAGAGAGTAAGACACTCAGACCATTTATAGGAGCTACTGACACCACCGAACCCAAGAAGGTATCTGCAGCAGACCCAAACTTTTATCAGGAAGTAAGAACAAAGTCAGAAAATGCATCATAAATGGTAAGATTTTAAATGGAGTAAAGGAGCAGAGCGACTTTAGTGTACAATTCCAGGTCATTTGAGGTGATAGCAAAGATAAGGCCATAAAATGGCAAACAGAATCCTTATTTTGTATCCAGAGACCCAAAATAAAAAAAGCACATATGTAATATTGAATTTGCACAGGACTTAGTGAAGCTGTATTTGGGGTATTGTTAATATGCCATTATAGGAAGTGTATAATAGCAATGGAAAAGATACAGTGTAGGTTCACTAGGATGTTACCAGGGATGGAGGGGGAGGTTGTTCACAGTTATGAAGCGAGACTTTAGGGCTTTTTTCAGCAGAGCTGAGAAGGTTATGGTGGGTTAGTGAGAAAACAACAAGAGGGCACAAATTTAAGATAATCACAGAAGAATTAAAGGGGATTTCTTTACCCAGAGAATGGTTAGAATATACAGTTCTCTCCTGTAAAAGGAAGTTAAATAATTGCCTGAAAAAGAGGGTGAGGGGAATACATAGGAGAGTGGGATTGGACTGATGGCTCATGTGGAGAAAAATGCCAGCACGGAATGGATGGGCCCAAACATCCTGTCTCTGTGCTGTTCTATGATTCTATAAAACAAGATGAAATATTTACTATAACCAAGTAATTGGATTGCAGCCACATGGAACAATGTAGGTGGTGCACTACACTGCAAGTTTAGCATCAGTGTGAGGTGATTTTAGCTGCACACCAATGCTAAACTAGCAACACAATCCTAAGTCAGAGCCCGACCTGACTCTGGAGCAAAGTGGGGTGAGTTCCTGAAGGGGGCAGTCTCATTGCTTAGAGTGTAAATCCAGTGCAATGTCAAACCTGGTTTACAAAGTATTCAAGGGGTCCTGGGCACCTTGTAAAAAGAAAGACTTGCATTTCTATAGTGCCTTTCATGACCTCAGGACGTCCCAAAATGCTTTACAGCAAATAAATTACTTTTGAAGTGCAGTCACTGTTGTAATGTAGGAAACACGGCAGCCAATTTGTGCACAGCAAGGTCCCATAAACAGCAATGTGATAATGATCAGATAATCGGTTTTGCAGTTATGTTGGTTGAGGGATGAATATCGGCCAGAACTCCCCTGCTCTTCTTCGAAATAGTGCTGTAAGATCTTTTACATCCACCTAAGAGGACAGACGGGGCCTCGGTCTCATCCGAAAGACAGATCCACCTAATCTCAATTTAAATGTTTGGAGAGCAGCAATTCTCCCCTCCCCACTTTCTAAACATGAAAGGATGGATTCTCCTCTTCACAGCGCTGTACAGCGGGGCTGGACCTCCGCCCACCCCTCCAAAATCACTGCAACCCTGACCCATTTTTCTGTGTCAATTAGCCATTTCCCAGGCACGGCAGGCTCCTGGCTGGATACCTGTCACCAAGAGGGAGCCCACCAACGCAACAGAGGATTGGATACTATTCAAAGAAGAACAGGGAGTTCTCCCTGGTGTCCTGCCCAATAGATTGCTGTTTGTGGGAGCTTGCTGTGCACAAATTGGCTGCCACGTTTCCTACATTACAACAGTGACTACACTTCAAAAGTACTTCATTGGCTGTAAAGCGCTTTGGGGCGTCCTGAGGTCGTGAAAGGCGCTATATAAATGCAAGTTCTTTCTTTCTATAGAAATGCCTCTTGTGCAGTTGTACCCATGCCCTCCCCTGGGATTCTGCTCCTCCTCCTCCATGGCAACCAGGGATACTGGAATTCTTAGGGGGAAAGTCATAGCTGTCTGGCTTTCAGGGACTGGATGACAGGAGATGGGAAAAAAGGGGTTGAAGGGGGTCAGGAGAAATAATCACTAATCCTTCATAGTTGCTTTGCACGCTGGTGCAATAGTGGGTGTTCTTCTGAGATTGGAGCTAAGAAGGAGGCGTGTTGCTGGGGCAGAGTGAACAGAGCTTTACTCTGTCTAACTGTGCTGTACCTAACCTGGGATGCTTAATGCTGGCACTGGATTCCTGACATGGAAAGTATTCCATTTCCAACACTAACATCCCTCACCTTGATGAGCAGTAAAACTTGAAGAAGGTGAGTGAGTTAATCCCTGCTAGGCTGCTGGCTCCTGTGTATATATAATTAATCATGCTGGAACAGTAACAATATTTTAACAGAATGTAGTACTCTTCACCTCTGCCATCTTTAAATGCAGAAATGGTGAACCCAAATTTAATTTCTGCTGCAAAGGCAGCAGATCCTTGGTTGGGTGGAACTTTCACCCATCTGTTATTTTCACCCTTGACCCCAAGCCAATTTCTTGGTCTGGGGCATTTGCATATTTCAGATGGGCACCTGTGTCATTTATGGCATAACTTGGGTACCATCTCAGGTGGGAGGGGCGAAACTCAATGTAGCGCCTTGTGGTAGCACCTTATTGTGGTGCCTTGTTGCAGAATAGGTAGGTCAGCTGTACCACTTTATCGAATTTAAGGAGGTGGAAATTCATCAAGTGGTGCGTGTAACAGGTGGCTGACGAGATACTGCCCGTTTAGCACTAGCAAGACCAATTTCTACCCCAGGATGTTTCCCATTTTGAAAAAGGACGGTTTCTGTACTACAATTGAACAACCTATAATTGATTGCTGCAGAGAACCTGGCCATCTTATTTTTAAATGCTCAATAACTTCATCAGCAGTGTTGCCAGGTCACAAAAGGTGGAGCATCCATAAATCTTATGATGTATTACCTCATAATTTGGGGATGAGAATTATGCACCAGTTCCAAAATGCAATGCAAATTCTGACAAGCAAAAAAGGGGCAGGGTCCCCAATTCCAGTCCCGCTTGCCTACATTATGGTGTTTTTAACAATGGTTTTGGGAAACTCAGGGCAGGTATAGTCTAGCCGCACACATGATGACCTTAATATCAATGGTAAAACTTGCCCTAGACGCCCACAGTCAGGATAGCTTGGGTTTTCCGCACTCACCCTGGCACTCTGCGTATTTGTCTCACCTTCCCCATTGTCCCACATGCTGCATTTTCCTGCCTTAGATCACTTTATACATCTCCCTGTTTTATCTGTAAAGCCAGCTTTGAACAGGTGCACATGTGGCTTTTTAATTAAAAGGTTAAGCCTTAAGATTCTTGGGAGAAACACGTCAATTGCTCCTTAACAAGCAAAAACACAACGCAGAGTCAGTACATTAGCATGCGTTACATCTGCTTACACCCAGGAGTGATTTTAAGGCTACGGGCAAAAAGTTACTTCCTGCTGCAGCAGCAACAATGCATAACATTATCTCACTTTAAACCTATCCATTTCTCCACTTCCCTCTCCTCCTTGAAGACTGTCCTTGAAAACCCACCTCTTTGAGCAAGCTTTTGGTCACCCCTCCTAATATCTCCTCCTTTGACTCAGCATCCATTTGTGCCCGATTATGCTTCTGTGAAACACCTTGGGACATTTTTCTACATTAAAAGGTGCTACATAAAGAAAAGTTGCAGTTTCACTTTTTTTGTTCGTTCTTGGGATGTAGGCGTCGTTGGTGAGGCCAGCATTTATTGCCCATCCCTAATTGCCCTTGAGAAGGTGGTGGTGAGCCACCTTCTTGAACCGCTGCAGTCCGTGTAGATCCAGCACACAGAGAACATTGTCCCCCTGTATCTACCTGCCATTGATTCTGGGCCCTGACCACAGCAACACACTTGAGATTGGTTCTGCTGCCAAGTCTGCTCTCAGACAAGGTCAGAAAGAAAGAAAGAAAAAGAGAAAGAAAAAGAGAGCGAGAAAGAAAGAAAAAGGGAGACTTGCATTTATATAGCGCCTTTCACGACATCCCAAATTACAGCCAATTAAGTACTTTTGTGATGTAGGAAACGCAGCAGCCAATTTGCGCACAGCAAGGTCCCACAAACAGCAATGTGATAATGACCAGATAATCTGCTTTTTAATGATATTGGTTGAGGGATGAAAGTTGGCCAGGACACTGGGGAGAACTCCCCTGCTCCTCTTCGAAATAGTGCTAGAGGATATTTTACATCCACCTGAGAAGGCAGATGGAGGCTCAGTTTAATGTTTCATTCAAAAGATGGCACCTCCGACTGTGCAGCTCTCCTTCAGTACTGCACTGCAGTGTCAGCCTAGATTTTGTGCTCAAGTCTCTAGATTGGGAACTGAACCCACAACCATCTAACACAGCAGCGAGACTGCTACCACTGAGCCATGGCTGACACCACCACAGCAAGAAAGCCACCAGAATATCCCAGATCCAGCAATTAAATCCTAGTTATGGACTTGTTTGATTTTAAAATACTTTCTCCAATTTATTCCTGTTTTACATTTGCAGCCACGGGCGTTTGAAAACTCTCAAACTTTCTTGCAAAGGAAATAATTTTTTTATGGTCAAGGTTTAAATAAACGAGTGTTCACCACATCTAAAACAAAAGACTCCCAACAGGTAGGTGCAAAAAAGTGCTTTGTGCTGAGGTCCCCGGTTCTTGTTCTGTTCTGCTAGCAGAGATTGCCAGCCTTGGATCATGGCAGCTGCAAAGTCACACAAATTCACCCGGCCAAGCAAGGTGAAATCTGCACAATTCTCAGCACCACAAATTGAAATCGTTCAATTCGATCACCTGGGGAAAAACTGACCTATACTGCGGCAGGAAAAGAGAGAACGAAAGACAGACAGACTTGCATTTATATAGCACCTTTCACCAACTCAGATCGTTCCAAAGCACTTTACAGCCAATGAGCTACTTTTGAAGTGATTCACTGTTGTAATGTAGGAAACCTGGCAGCCAATTACTGCGCAGTAAGGTTCCACAGATAATGACCTGATAATCTGGAAACATGGCAGTCGATTTGCACACAGCAAAGTCCCACAAACAGCAATGAGATAATGATTGGATAATCTATTTTAATGATGTTGGTTGAGGGATAAATTGGCCAGGACACTGGGGAAAACTTGCCTGCTGTAAAAGCCCCAACATTCAGGCGCGCTCGTCCCGCACACACTTTCCAATGACTTGCAATTTAGAGAAATCAAGGATTTCCACTCTTACAGCTGCAAAATTACAAGCAGTACTTACTGTACTCGTAGTATCACTTCAAGGGATTTAACACCGTGAAATTTTGAAAGGAGAGAAACTTGATAATGAAGGCACTGCCCTCCCGTCCTCTCCCCCCGATTGTTCGGCGGGATTGTGCCTGAAATAGGATGAATTTCCTTCTCAAACTTTTTTTTTCCACAGCTCCTATTTCAAGCCAGCCTTCGCTATCTGGGGTTAGGATTAGGGTTACAGTTAGTGGAACCTGCAATCTTACATTGGGGCTATGGTGGGAAACACTGACATCTCAATTTTGGGTTAGCAAATACTGCCGTTTTGTTTAAAAATAGAGTTAGTGGAAATTGTAGCCTTTTTTTTAGGATTGGGGGAAATTAAAGATTATTTTAAAGTTAGAATTAGGAGGGCTTGCAGGTTGTTTTGAAGTTAGTTTAAGGGGAATTGCACATTGTTTTGAGGTTAGAGTTAAGCGGAAACACCAGTTATATTAATGTTAAGATTGCAGAAACCTCAGCATTACCTTTCAATACATTCTAACCATAAATCTCAGCCATTCCTTTCAAAACATTCCAACTATATCTCAGCATTACCTTTCAATACATTCTAACAATATCTCAGTCTTATCTTTCAATACAATCTAACAATAAACTTCAGCATTACCTTTCAATACATTCTAACTATATCTCAGTCTTACCTTTCAATACATTCTAACAATATCTCAGTCTTATCTTTCAATGTATTCTAACTATATTTCAACCGTACCTTTATAAAGACGTTTACGATTTTGCAAACAACAGATCGCAGGAGAAATCGACCTTGGTGCAAAATTATTTGTAAAAGACAGAATTTCCAACCCACTTCTCCCCTTTGTCTCTTTACAGAACATTTATACACCTGTGTCATAAATACATGGGGAATCCTAACTTTAAGGTTTATACCCTGTATCCTGCAGAATTATTTCTTTTCAACTTTGTTTTTTAAAAAAACCCTACACAATAAGGTCAAGTGTGTAAAATTTCATAACAGGCTCCAAAAATGATACTGCGGGGACTTACCTTCCTTCTACTTGAGGGTTTGGCGCAGGACAGTGATCAGGAAAAGGTACAGCCAGCTCTTTGATTGCAGTTGGGTGGAGTTATACGACGTCAAAGTGGGAACAATTTAATAAAACAAAATGCTGCGCGGGAGAGAGAGATAAAAGGAATGACATTTGAGTTTCTATCTCCATACTGAGCCTTTCCAAAACTCTCCACGGTTTAGTGTACGTTAAATTACCTTTAATTATTTCACCAAGGAAAAGTTTCCATAAGCAACTTAACTTGTGTGGAAACCTGACCTCAGCAGTCCCATCATTTACTGACTGGTGAGACTATCAGTTTGCTCACGTTGGACCGTGGAGAGATTATCTGTATAAGTATTTTTTTAAGTCAGAAGTTCAATGACTGTCAGTAAATTTGGGGCTAAAGTCTTTATTATTTTCTTTATATTCAAACTGAGCACTTCCCGATTTGAGGTGAACGGCTGGCTGTCTGGGGAGGAGAAGGGGGCACACCCCAAAACACCGATTGTTGTATCTCAAATAACTCGCTTGCTGCAAGTTTGCCTATCGTTCTCTCACCGATTGTCACCCGGTACCCCCCTGAAGGCATACACTCCTTGCTGGGATAAGCTTCCATTGTGCTGGTACCCTTAGTTGCCTTGTCCTCAAAGGGTCACGTTTCCTGCTTGAGCCCTGATATAAGACCGGCAATCTGTTCAACTATTGGGCCAAGCCCAGCCAATTTTCTTCGAAAGTAAAAATACATTTGTAGTTATTGACTAGCAGTGAGAGGACTGTGTGGAATTGGAGTTAAAACGGGCACTTTATGGCCACTCATGTTCTGTTGTCAAGTATTGGATTGACAGAAATCTGTAGAAGGAAGCAACTTGATAGCAGCTCTTATATGCAGGACAGATTTAGTACTAAGAACGGCATAAAAAGGCTATTAACAATACGTTAACCATTAAGCTTGGAATCAGGTATGTATAGGTTAGTATATAAGATATAAAAACAGAAAACGCTGGAAAACTCTCAGCAGGTCAGGCAGCATCTGCGGAGAAAGAAACAGGCGTTTCAGGTCGATGACCTTTCATCAGAACTGAAAGATGTTCGAGAACTTCATCAAGGTGGTTAAAAGCTGTTCATCTCTAACATCTTCAAGTTCCGATGAAAGGTCATCAAACTGAAACCTTAACTCTGTTTCTCCCTCCACAGATGCTGCCTGACCTGCTGAGTGTTTCCAGCATTTTCTGTTTTTACTTCAGATTTCCAGTATCCACAGTATTTGCTTTTATGGTAGGTTATATAAGGACTTGTGCAAATAAAGAACAGGAGGCATATCTCTAACTAAATCCAAGTGGGCCCATGACAAGAAACAATTATGGGAATGAAGTCGAGAGTGCGTCTAGGACAGGAGGCAATCATATCAAAGTATAAGAGGATCCCACTCATCCTCATAAAGGAAGAATTTCAATGGAACATCCTCAGTGGCAGTAGGGTCAACCAAGCAACATCAGAATTACAAGTCTTAGATCTCCAGGGTCCTTCTGGATTTCAGTTTTTATGTAGAAAGTTGTTAGGACATGGGATGTCCTACCAGAAGCAGTGGTGGAAGCAGAGTCTAAATAACTTTTAAAAGGAGAGTGAATAAATATTTGAAAAAGAAAAAAAGGGTAAGGGGAAAGGGCAACTGAATGGGAGAGATGCACAGGCACAAAAGGCCGAATGGCCTCCTTCTGCATTATAAAATTCTATGTACTGGCTGTGTTAGGACAGGTAAGAATGGATCCATGAGATGGCAATACCACAAATGTGGTCCATGGAGAAGAGATAGTGGAAGGAGATGGAGTGGCCAACTCCATTTAAGGCCACAGAGGGGTTAAGGAGGACGAGGAATAATAATGCACCTCAGTTGCATGTACGTAGAATGGTTGTTGGTGATTTTAGCTAGGGCAGCATCAGTGCTGTGGGCTGGATGGGACGAGACTGAAGGGATTCAAACAGGGAATGATGGGAGAGGTCAGCATAGTGCTGTGTGGTGGTAACATGTTCAAGAACTCTGGAAAGGAAAGGATGAGAAAGGAAAGCAGAAATTTGCAGGTAGTTTGCCCATGATTTTAGATCCATTGACGTTGGGAACTCACCTACGATTTTCCAATAAGCTGCCCACTATGAGAAGCCCTGCCAATGGTCTTGAGGCACAAAAAGTTCTGCCTATCTTAACAAATATTTAACTCGAGAAGCAAAGGCAACATTAAACTTTGAGCAGGTTGCACTCCAGACACCACTGACCTTTAATTTTGTTTGCAATGTTAGTTTTGTTTTTGATATAAACAGTGTCATTTAATGCCTGTGCGACATTAAGTGAGTGGAATCTGGATGATCCAGCTGGAATTCAAGAGGACGTTTACACAATTATAAGAACATAAGAACATAAGAAATTGGAGCAGGAGTAGGCCAATCGGCCCCTCGAGCCTGCTCCGCCATTCAATAAGATCATGGCTGATCTGATCCCAACCACAAATCTAAAGAACACAAGAAGTCGGAGCAGGACCCGGCCACACAGCCCCTGGGCCCTCTCCGCCACCCACAGGGCATTGACCGATCCGAACTCAGCTTCATGTCCAATTTCCTGCCCGCTCCCCATAACCCCTAATTCCCTTTACTTCTAGGAAACTGTCTATTTCTGTTTTAAATTTATCTAATGATGTAGCTTCCACAGCTTCCTGGGGCAGCAAATTCCTCAGACCTACCACCCTCTGAGTGAAGAAGTTTCTCCTCATCTCAGTTTTGAAAGAGCAGCCCCTTATTCTAAGATTATGCCCCCTAGTTCTAGTTTCACCCATCTTTGGGAACATCCTTACTGCATCCACCCGATCAAGACCCTTCACAATCTTATATGTTTCAATAAGATCGCCTCTCATTCTTCTGAACTCCAATGAGTAGAGTCCCAATCTACACAACCTCTCCTCATATGTCCGCCCCCTCATCCCCGGGATTAACCGGGTGAACCTTCTTTGTACTGCCTCGAGAGCAAGTATGTCTTTTCTTAAGTATGGACACCAAAACTGTATGCAGTATTCCAGGTGCGGTCTCACCAATACCTTATATAACTGCAGCAATACCTCCTTGTTTTTATATTCTATCCCCCTAGCAATAAAAGCCAACATTCCGTTGGCTTTCTTGATCACCTGCTGCACCTGCATACCAACTTTTTGATTTTCTTGCACTAGGACCCCCAGATCCCTTTGTACTGCAGTACTTTCCAGTCTCTCGCCATTAAGAAAATAGCTTGCTCTCTGATTTTTCCTGCCAAAGTGCATAACCTCACATTTTCCAATATTATATTGCATCTGCCAAATCTCCGCCCACTCACCCAGCCTGTCTATATCCCCTTGCAGGTTTTTTATGTCCTCCTCACTCTCTACTTTCCCTCCCATCTTTGTATCATCTGCAAATTTTGATATGTTGCACTCGGTCCCCTCCTCCAAATCGTTAATATAGATTGTAAAGAGTTGGGGACCCAGCACCGACCCCTGCGGAACACCACTGGTTACTGGTTGCCAGTCCGAAAATGAACCATTTATCCCAACTCTCTGCTTCCTGTTCGATAACCAATCCTCCACCCATGCCAGAATATTACCCCCAATCCCGTGATTTTTTATCTTAAGTAATAATCTTTTATGTGGCACCTTGTCGAATGCCTTCTGGAAGTCTAAATACACTATGTCCACTGGTTCCCCTTTATCCACCCTATACGTTATATCCTCGAAGAACTCAAGCAAATTTGTCAGACATGACTTCCCCTTCATAAAGCCATGCTGACTTTGTCCTATTAAATTATGCTTATCTAAATGTTCCGTTACTGTCTCCTTAATAATAGACTCCAAAATTTTACCCACCACAGATGTTAAGCTAACTGGCCTATAATTTCCAGCCTTCTGCCTACTACCCTTTTTAAATAATGGTGTTACATTAGCAGTTTTCCAATCTGCCGGGACCTCTCCTGAGTCCAGGGAATTTTGGAAAACTATCACCAAAGCATCCACAATCCCTACTGCCACTTCCCTCAAGACCCTAGGATGGAAGCCATCAGGTCCAGGGGATTTATCCGCCTTGAGTCCCATTATTTTACTGAGTACCATCTCCTGAGTGATTTTAATCGTATTTAGCTCCTCCCCCCCAAGAGTCCCCTGTTTGTCCAGTGTTGGGATATTCTTAGTGTCCTCTACCGTAAAGACTGAAACAAAATATTTGTTCAGCATTTTTGCCATCTCCATGTTTCCCACCATTAATTTCCCGGTCTCATCCTCTAAGGGACCTATGTTTGCCTTAGCCACCCTTTTTCTTTTTATATAACTATAGAAACTCTTGCTATCTGTTTTTATATTTTTTGCTAATTTCTTTTCATAATCTAACTTCCCTTTCTTAATCAATCCTTTAGTTACTTTTTGCTGTCTTTTGAAGAATTCCCAATCTTCTATCCTCCCACTAAGTTTGGCTACCTTATATGTCCTTGTTTTTAGTCGGATACTATCCTTGATTTCTTTACTTAGCCACGGATGGCTGTCATTTCTTTTACACCCTTTTTTCCTCAGTGGAATATATTTATTTTGAAAGTTGTAAAATAACTCCCTAAATGAACCCCACTGCTCATGTACCGTCTTACCCTTTAATCTATTTTCCCAGTCCACTTTAATCAATTCCGCTCTCATACCATCATAGTCTCCTTTATTCAAGCTCAGTACGCTTGTTTGAGAATCAACCTTCTCACCCTCTAATTGGATATGGAATTCAACTATGTTGTGGTCGCTCGTTCCAAGGGGATCCTTAACTAGGACATTATTAATTAATCCTGACTCATTACACAGGACCAGGTCCAAGGTTGCCTGCCCCCTTGTAGGATCAGTTACATACTGCTCAAGAAATCCATCCCTGATGCACTCAAATTATCAGCAGTTAACAAAAAAAACTAACTTTTAAAAATCAATTTTATAACAGTTGGAACCCAGTGCCATATTGAGAGAATTTCCTACAATTACAAACTTCAAAGGAAAGTATGAGGCAACAAACCAGATAATCAGGTTTGGTGAGATGAACAAAAAAGCCAGAAGGTCGTGGCAAATAAAGGAATTTTTTTTTTATTATTCATTCATGGGATGTGGGCGTCGCTGGCAAGGCCAGCATTTATTGCCCATCCCTAATTGCCCTTGAGAAGGTGGTGGTGAGCCGCCTTCTTGAACCGCTGCAGTCCGTGTGGTGAAGGTTCTCCCACAGTGCTGTTAGGAAGGGAGTTCCAGGATTTTGACCCAGCGACGATGAAGGAACGGCGATATATTTCCAAGTCGGGATGGTGTGTGACTTGGAGGGGAACATGCAGGTGATGTTGTTCCCATGTACCTGCTGCTCTTGTCCTTCTAGGTGGTAGAGGTCACGGGTTTGGGAGGTGCTGTCAAAGAAGCCTTGGCGAGTTGCTGCAGTGCACCCTGTGGATGGTGCACACTGCAGCCACAGTGCGCCGGTGGTGAAGGGAGTGGATGTTTAGGGTGGTAGATGGGGTGCCAATCAAACGGGCTGCTTTGTCCTGGATGGTGTCGAGCTTCTTGAGTGTTGTTGGAGCTGCACTCATCCAGGCAAGTGGAGAGTATTCCATCACACTCCTGACTTGTGCCTTGTAGATGGTGGAAAGGCTTTGGGGAGTCAGGAGGTGAGTCACTTGCTGCAGAATACTCAGCCTCTGACCTGCTCTCGTAGCCACAGTATTTATGTGGCTTGTCCAGTTAAGTTCCTGGTCAATGGTGACCCTCAGGATGTTGATGGTGGGGGATTCGGCAATGGTAATGCCGTTGAATGTCAAGGGAAGGTGGTTAGACTCTCTCTTGTTGGTTTGAGGGTTTTAATAATTACCCTTCTAATTCCTTCATAGTAAAAGGTTTGACATCCAAATATCTTAGGGGCTGAGATTCCAAACTAAGCAATTTTATCAGTAGTAATGAAAAACAGCAGCCATGCACAGTGCAACACCTTGCATTTATATAGCACCTTTAATGTACAGGAACATCCCAAGGTGCTTCACAGAGGGGTGAGGACAATGGATGTCAAGCGAAAAGAAGGAAAGATTAGGAGGGGTGACCAAAAGCTGAGTGTGAACAACGGTGACAGTTTGCTGTTAGGTGCTATTGCTCTGTTTGGATGAACCTCTGAGGGAAGGGTCATGTGATGATGAACCTCTGAGGGAAGGGTCATGTGACAATGAACCACTGAGTGAAGGGTCATGCGATACCTCTACAACAGCTGGAAGTGTGTTTCACAAAATAGTAGCTGCCCTGCCTATTTGATGTGACAGCACCTGTTCAAGATGTCTTCACTTCTTTGAGGGGCTTGGATGAAACAGAAGGAACTGCGAACATCTGGAAAGGATAAGGCCCCTTTTCCAGCCACACTCACGGTGCTGGGCATCCCAGCTGAATGAGCTGCAATCTGCATGAGACCAGCGCACAGGATGTCCCCATGTGGGTAAAGACCACCAGGAGTGCTCTTTCCATATGATCTCCAAGTCTATCAAATCTGGCAGAGACAGAGTCCTGTAAATGAGCATCACAGGTTTCATGGGGCCAATCACAGCGCTCGTGAGAGAACATTGTTCTGCATTTGTTCCCTTGCTGCTTTAGGGCTTCCTTGCAGATGGCCACGAAGATGACATTTGCCCTATAGCACTCTACATTTCAGTCCCTGCCATAGGACTGCACTGTTGTTGGAGGTGTGGTGCTTCACATTCTCTGCCAACTGCTGCAGGCTGCTTGTGATGGCCTTAAAGGACATGAAAAATGCTTTCTGCTTCTGTATTAGCCACTTTTGAAGACATATCCAGTAGAATGTTAATCACTTGCCTATACATTTCTCAAGCATCATGGGCTCACAGCCTGTTCATATCTTTCCTCTTTCTCTTCTGCCACCTCCACTTGCTCCTCCTCAATTGTAACTTGTGCTTCACCTGATCAACCTTCCTCAAACTCACTAATAACATTCTCTGGCGTGTTAGCGTTTGTGCTGGTGTGGTGGACAGAGGGGAGATCTTGATGCAACATGTTATAAAGTTGCCATGGTGTACTGCCTCTCCCTCTGGCCTCATCTTGGGAAGAACCTAAAGGAAGAGAAAGGGACTAACATTTACAATGCATCCCCCAGACAATGGTTTCCATGATAGGTAAGATTGTAAGGTAGATTGGCTGCTTAGCAAATGGAATCCCTGCTGTGAGGATTTAGACAGGGAATGTGTGTGTGAGGGATAATAACATTTGCTGGGTGATGGCACCCTTGCCAATGCTCTCCACAGGTCCACATCGCCTCTAGAGCCATCTCCTCCTGTTTCACCTGGTTCTTTTCTGATGGTTGTGAGTAGTCTGGCCTGCAAGCGGAGCACATTAATGAAAATTTCAGCAAGTGCCTTAGCACCCAGAGCAGCATTCCCGTGTCCTAACCATCCCCCTCCCAGTGTCAGGAATTCCTCTCATTAGTTTGCATAGTGCTTTGTCTCCTGCTACTGACCTGGGGAGTGCTGTGTGCATGATATTATTGTTCCCCGCTGTAAATGTGCTATGTAGCTTCTGTTGCATGAAGGAGAATTTCAAAAGGAAGGTCAATGCTATGTGTGTACTTTGCAGGTCATCTCCCTGAGATTGCAACAGTTGCATCCATGCCTAGTATGAAAGAAAGTTACACGGTTGGGATTGTCTTCTTCAGTGTGGAATTCCAATGGGCGGGGCTTCTGCCTGCTCCTCCAAATCCACCCAACGCTGAGCCAGCTCCCGAGGTTGGAGTTCATCCCATATGCACAGCAGATTACTGGCAGGGTTCGGGAACTCGCCGTTGCTCAGAGGGGAATATTTCTTCCAGGGAAAATGTTAGTGTGTCTGCAGCTGTTCTGTGTTTCACGTCATAGGGGGTGCATTGCAGGAAGAGTCCAGCCACTCAGAGGACCACCCAGGCACAACTGTATTCATGACTCCTGCTATTTCTTCAATAATTCTGTCGTGGCATTTGACTTGCACAAACACCAGTCCAGAGACACCCACTCAGGAGAAATAGTAGTTAGTGAATCAGAAAGGGTGGTAGAGGCAGAAACCCTCAATTCATTTTAAAAGTACTTGGATGTGTACTTGAAGTGCTGTAACCTAAAGGGCTACGGACCAAGTGCTGGAAAGTGGGATTAAGCTGGATAGCTCTTTTTCGGCTGGCACGGACACGATGGACCAAATGGCCTCCTTCTGTGCCGTAACTTTCTATGATTCTATGAGAAAGGCTGTCACTGGGTGAATCACTGAGCACTAGTAATAATGAGGTCCTGGAAAAGGAAGAGAGAGAGAGCGCGTGCTAGTCCACTGTGGAGGATGGAGAAACGACCATTCTCAGCTGAGGAACCAAGGGATCCAGATCTCATCAGCCCAGTCTTGAAAAGAGCTGTGATTAGGGAACATTGATCTCATGTGACCTCAGTGGAAATGGTTTCCACGCAAATGGATGAGAGGAAGTTTTCCACGACCTGCAGAGCAGCCTGAAGATTATGACAGTGCAGGAGATTTCTGTGGAATTAAGACACTAGGAATAGCTTATAAGGATAGTGGTGGCTTCCAGAGTGGCAACTAACAGTGCTATCATGCATGCTTTGAACAGCACTCTTTCATGGGGCTTCCAAAACATAAATGGGACTGTTTAGTCTGTACTGACACCAACCAGTAGCAAGTTTGAGCATGCTCCCAGAACCAGTAGACTGCAAGGAGTGGGCACAGGTGTTGCCATCTTTCCAGAGAATGGCAATGAACCTGCTGCCTTAAGGTCCCCTCCAGTGCCTACACATAGAATCATAGAATCATTGGAAGGTTACAGCATGGAAGGAGGCCATTCGGCCCATCGAGTCCATGCCGGCTCTATGCAAGACCAATCCAGTTAGTCCCACTCCCCCGCCCTTTCCCTGTAGCCCTGCAATTTTTTTCCTTTCAAGTACTTATCCAGTTCACTTTTGAAGGCCACGATTGAATCTGCCTCCACCACCCCCTCGGGCAGTGCTTTCTAGATCCTAAACACTCGCTGTGTAAGAAAGTTTTTCCTCATGTCACCTTTAGTTCTTTTGCCAATCACCTTAAATTTATGTCCTCTGGTTCTTGACCCTTCCACCAATGGGAACAGTTTCTCACTATCTACACTTTCTAGACCCTTCATGATTTTAAATACCTCTGTCAAATCTCCTTGCAACCGTCTCTGTTCCAAGGAGAACAACCCCAGATTCTCCAGTCTATCCACGTAACTAAAATCCCTCATCCCGGGAATCATTCCAGTAAATCTCTTCTGCACCCTCTCTAAGGCCTTCACATCTTTCCTAAAGTGCGGTGCCCAGAACTGGACACAATACTCCAGTTGTGGCCGAACCTGTGTTTTATAAAAGGTTCATCATGACTTCCATACTTTTGTACTATAGGCTTCTATTTATAAAGCCCAGGATCCCGTGTGCATTTTTAACTGCTTTCTCAACCTGCCCTGCCACCATCAACGATTTGTGCACATATACCCCCAGATCTCTCTGTTGCTGTACCCCTTTTAGAGTTGTGCCTCTAGTTTATATTGCTTCTCCTCATTCTTCCCACCGAAATGTATCACTTTGCATTTTTCTGTGTTAAATTTCTCCTGCCACGTGTCCGCCCATGCCACCTTCCTGTCTATATCCTCTTGAAGTCTATCACTATCCTCCTCACTGTTTACTACCCTTCCAAGTTTTGTGTCATCTGCAAATTTTGAAACTGTGCCCTGTACACCCAAGTCCAAGTCATTAATATATATCAAAAAAAGCAGTGGTCCCAGTACTGACCCTGGGGAACACCACTGCACACCTCCCACCAGTCCGAAAAACAACCGTTCACCACTACTCTCTGTTTCCTGTCCCTCAGCCAATTCTGTATCCGTGTTGCTACTGCCACCTTTATTCCTTGGGCCACAATCTAGATAATTAGCCCACCATGCAGCACTTTATCAAACGCCTTTTGAAAGTCCAGATACACTACATCAACTGCATTGCCCTCATCTACCCTCTCTGTTACCTCATCAGGTTAGTTTAACATGATTTGCATTTAACAAATACATGCTGGCTTTCCCTAATCAATCCACCCTCATCCAAGTGACTGTTAATTATATCCTGGATTATCGTTTCTTAAAGTTTCCCCACCTCTGAGGTTAAACTGACTGGCCTATAGTTGCTGGGTTTATCCTTACACCCTTTTTTGAACAAGGGTGTAACATTTACAATTCTCCAGTCCTCTGGCACCACCCCCATATCCATGGATGTTTGGAAGATTATGGCCAGGACCTCCGCAATTCCCACCCTTACTTTCCTTAGCAACCTAGGATGCATCTCATCCAGACCGGGTGACTTATCTACTTTAAGTACAACTAGCCTTTCTAGTACCTCTTCTTTATCAATTTTTAGCTCATCCAGTATCTCAACTATATCTTCCTTTACTGAGACTCTGGCAGCATCTTCTTCCTTGGTAAAGACAGATGCAAAGTACTCATTTAGTACCTCGGCCATGCCCTCTGCCTCCATGAGTAGATCTCCTTTACGGTCCCTAATCGGCCCCACCTCTCCTCGTACTAGCAGTTTACTGTTTACATATCTGTTGAAGACTTTTGGATTCCCTTTTATGTTGGCCACCAGTCTATTCTCATACTCTCTCTTTGCCCCTCTTATTTCCTTTTTCAATTCTCCTCTGAACTTTCTATATTCTGCCTGGTTCTCACTTGTGTTATCAACCTGACATCTGTCATATGCCCCTTTTTTCCATTTCATCTTACTCACTATCTCTTTTGTCATCCCACTGGCTTTAGTGGGAATGTGCCTAGACTGTACCCGAACCATCTCCTCTTTAAAGGCTGCCCACTGTTCAATTATAGTTTTGCCTTCCAATCTTTGATTCCAATTTACCCGGGCCAGATCTGTTCTCATCCCATTGAAATTGGCCCTCCTCCAATTGAGTATTTTTACTTTAGAGTGGTCCGTGTCCTTTTCCATAGCTATTCTAAACCTTATGATACTATGATCGCTGCTCCCTAAATGCTCCCCCACTGACACTTGCTCCACTTGGCCCGCCTCATTCCCTAGAACCAAGTCCAGCAATGCCTCCTTCCTCATTGGGCCGGAAACATACTGGTTAAGAAAATTATCCTGAACACATTTCAAAAATTCCTCCCCCTCTTTGCCCCTTATATTATTATTGTTATCCCAGTCAATATTAGGATAGCTGAAGTCCCCAGTTATTCCTACTCTATAGCTTTTGCACCTCTCTGTAATTTCCCCGCAAATTTGCTCCTCTATATCCTTCCCATGAGTTGGTGGCCTATAGAATATACCCAGAAGTGTAATGGCACCTCTTTTATTTCTTAACTCTAACTAAATAGATAAATAGATTCTGTCCTTGACCCCCTCCAGGACATCATCTCTCTCCAGTATTGCAATATTCTCCTTAATCAATACTGCCACCACCCCCCACCCCTTTCTTTCCTTCCCTATCTTTCCTGAACACCTTGTACCCAGGAATATTTAATACCCAATCCTGCCCTTTTTTGAGCTGGGTCTCCATTAACGCCACAACATTGTATTCCCATCAGGGAGCTTCATTCACTGGCCTGGCACCCCTTGCCACTGAAACAGAAAGGTTGCCAGAAGCTGGTCCTTCCGCGACAGCTGCTTCCCTGAGATGAGAATCATCTGAGGCTTCGAAAGCTCCAGGGGAACCATCCCAGCCACCCACCACTCAGCCTCAGCTCACTCAGGAAGCACCTCATAGGATTCGTAGATTAGGCGCTTGAGCAAATCAGTTAGCTGGTACAACGAATGAACATCGTGTTAAGAAATTGGAGTTGATAGTGATTGGAATTTTTTAAACATTTTGGAAAATATGTTGTTCTATATGCACGGGCTGTGCACATAGAGTTCTGATTTTATTTCTGTGTATACTTTCAACTTTTGGGAGTTTGGATGATAGCAGGAAGGTGTAGACTTCTATCAGTTTGACAGTGAGGCATTTTGTGAGGGAAAACAGGCAGATGCGAAGTGACTTTTTTTTTGGCAAGTCAACCTTTAATAATTGAAAGCACAAGAGCTATCCCTTGCACCCTCTTTATTTTTGCTGCTATCTGTCCTGTCTCACATTCTCTTCTTCTTGTGCAGACTGGGAAGGAAGGTCCTTCCAACCCCTCTTCTTCATCGTTACCTCCAACTTCAAGAAGCAGCAAGCCTTTGTTCATTGCCATATTATGTGGTACACAATAAGGATTCTTGAGATTCTCACTGGGCTGTATTGTAGGGCTCCACCAGATTCCTTCAGGCACCTAAAAGGTAACAAGAATTTCTATAGTCTATGATGCTTTTTGTAGTGACATGAACTTCATTCCATCTGTTGTTCCCTTCGGTCTGTGAATCATAAGCCATGACTACAGGGAACAGCACTCATCACCAATTAATCATCCTGATGCATATCTGTGAGTCCCGAAAGGTCTTATGTTCAATTGTCACACGATGAAAGTGTCATGGGAGTTCCCTGCATTTCAGGTATTGATATGCAGGATAAAGCACTGCACATAAGCTGGACATTAGTAAAATGAAAGCCTTTCCTGTTCATAAAATTGAGGGAGGTTTTCATATAAAAGAAAAGACTTGCATTTATATAGCGCCTTTCATGATATCAGGATGTCCCAAAGCGCTTTACAGCCAATGAAGTACTTTTTTTTGTGGGGCTTTGTGTGCCGCCTTTGGAATTGTTAGCCTTCTTGAATAGAGCATCAGTGACCTTTTTGATGTAGTGGTGAACAGCTGCCTGCCCAATGTGGCAAAGGTCACCTGAATCTGCCTGGAAGGATCCAGTGGCAAAGCATTTTACAGCAATGGTGACGTTGACTGTTACAGATAATGCTATTCCCCTGTTGCAAGTGGGCCCATTTACATTCAGCCAATGAAGGGGCTGGAGATTTTTTGAGAGAATAATTCTGATGCGCAGTGTTAATAGCGGTTTGGAATTGGTAGCCTTTAAGAACTCGTTTTACACCATCCACCATCCGAAATCGGCCCAAAAACCAATTCAGAGGAGTATCCAGCTCCTGAAGTTGTAGTATTCATGTAAATGGAACAAGCATCACTTCTGTGTAGGCAAAGTTTTAATTATAAGCAATTATAGATAACAACATTCTATGAATTTTATGAGCGTGTTTTTCCCACTATTACTTAGGTTAAGCATAATTTCGAGTTGGTGTGGTGGACAATATTACATAAACAGATACACTGGATAACATATCCGTTTTGACTCTTTTCTTTCCAGAGTCCCTGAATGTTGGAGATACTGTTCACCCAGCTAACTATCTCCTCCCAGGAATGTTTCCTAGTTTGGGAATATTGCAGAGAATTGGGAGGGGGGCAAATCAGACATGCATCCGTTGTGTAGATTGGGAGCAGATTGCCACCTTGACCAGTACATCTTGCAGAATGAAAGACACTTACATATCTATGAAATGATCATTCGGATGGTTCTTTGAGCAAAACTGATGAGTTTCTAATCAGACCATCTGCATTATTAGACAGCTTGTTCTTAAGGAGGTCAAGAGGCTCATTTCCTGTTTGAACAATTCTGATTATCACCACCGAACAACGATTCAGTGGCCTCGCTATTAAACCTCCCATTTTTACGGCGATGGGTAGCGAGACGTGCGAGTGTCCTGTCTTGGAGAGGCGGGACACTTCATTAACATATTTAAATCAGGCTTCCACACTGCAATTTGGCACCTGATTTAAATTTAACAGCTGCCGGCTGGGTTTCCCAGGGCCCAGGGTAACCCGCAGCGAAGTGGAGACGGGAGCTGCTGGCTCCAGAAGGTAAGTGCTTTTTACTGCACTCCCTGTGGGCCAGGAGTTGCAGGAGTGCTTCCCCCAGCCCCTCAAGGAAGCCTTTGGCCTCCGTTCCGCTGATCGCGGCCTCTCTCTAGCCCTTCTCGCGATCATGGCCCCCACCCCCAAGCCTGCCCATCTCTCGATTGCCAGGCACCGTCCCCAAGGGTCCCCGGCTGCGGCCTCCTGCCACTGGTTTTCCCTATCAGCCTCCGGCCAGCCTGTCAATTTGGCCGGCTGCTGGGTGGGAAATGGAATAAAAAAATGATGGGCCTATATTCTTTGGAGTTTAGAAGAATGAGAGGTGATCTCATTGAAATGTATAAAATTCTTAGACGGCTTATCAGGGCAGGGCAGATGCTGAGAGGTTGCTTCCCCTGGCTGGAGAGTCTAGAACTAGGGGTCATAGTCTCAAGATAAGGGGTCGGACATTTAGGACTGAGGTGAGCAAAAATTTCTTCACTCAGAGGGTTGTGAATCTTTGGAATTCTTTACCTCAGAGGTTGCCCAGTCGTTGCGTATATTCAAGATTGAGATCAATGGATATTTGGACAATAAGGGAATCAAGGGATATGGGGATCGGGGGGAAAGTGGAGTTGAGGTCGAAGATCAACCATGATCTGATTGAATGGCTGAGCAGGCTCGAGGGCCCGTATGGCCTACTCCTGCTCCTATTTCTTATGTTCTTATAATAATGAGATCCTGCCATTAAATTTGGCAGGACCTCTGCATCTCCGGCCTTGCCGGGTTCTTTGGCCGCTTTTGGCCTCCCCCGCATCATCCCTGCCTCCCTGTAAATATCGGGGCCTGTATCTTATGACAGAATCAAGGTGCTGCTTATAGGAAGCTGCTGTCTCCTCACATGATTGTAAATTGAATGACTCACATAAACAATTTCTCCTTTTGTGTAAAAAAAGCTCCACCTGACTTACCTTCCTCCTAACTTTTAATTTATGTCACTGAAGTAAATCATGAGCACAGACTCAAAAGGGTTTATGATTTCTCCATGTTCATAAACTCTAATTATTCTAAATATTGTCAGCATTGTAAGTACTGGCAGTCCTTTGCCCACTTGCATGTGCATTTTGGGTGCTACTTTTTAAAATTAATTTTTGGGATATGGGCTTTGCTGGCAAGGTTGGCATTTATTGCCCATCCCTAGTTGCCCTGAAAAGGTGTTGATACAACTGAGTGTCTTACTAGGCCACTTAGGAGGGCAGTTAAGAGTCAACTACGCTGGTGTGGGACTGGAATCACATATAGGCCAGAACGGGTAAGGACGGCAAGTTTCCCAGTGAACCAGTTGGGTTTTTATGACATGGTCACTTTTACTGATACCAGCTTTTTAAAAATCTGAATTCATTGGTAAGATTTGAACTTATGCTCCAGTGGATTAGGCTAGGCCTCGGGATTATGGTGTGGAGCATGGTGTGAGGACAACACAGTGTGCTGAGAGTTCGGTACGTGTGGGAGTTTGGTAAAGTGGGGGAAGGAGGTGCTGCTTTGCCTTGCTTTTCCTGCAGAGCGGTAGTGGACCTGAGAGCGGTGAGCGGCGGGAGAGAGCGAGACCAGAGCGGGGATAAAAACAGCACGGAGAGAGCGAGAGTTCAGTCGGTGAGCGGCGGTAAAGAGCGAGACCAGAGCGGGGATAAAAACAGCGCGGAGAGAGCGTGAGTTCAGTCGGTGAGCGGCGGGAGAGAGCGAGACCAGAGCGGAGATATAAACAGCGCGGAGAGAGCGAGAGTCCAGTCGGTGAGCGGCGGGAGAGAGCGAGACCAGAGCGGAGATATAAACAGCGCGGAGAGAGCGAGACCAGAGCTTACTCTGAGAGCGAGACTCTGAGACCAGCGGCAGAGTTCGGGGTGACGTCACCAGTCAGAAAGTGACGCGGCACAGGGGAGGCAGCTGATTGGTGAGTAGGTTCAGGTGAGTATTTCTACCATTTTACTGTAAGTAAAGTAATAAGAAAGGGAAGATCTGCAGGTTTTATAGCAGATAGTGTTTTTTTTTAGTGAACCTAGGTCCCTAGTATAGTTAACATTTTCTAATTTCAACGTAATTTAAAAGGGGTAACTAAGCTGAGGCAAGTCATGGCAGCAGACCTCGCACCCGTGATATGCTCCTCCTGCAAGATGTGGGAAGTCATGGACACTACCAGTGTCCCTGCTGACCATGTGTGCGGGAAGTGTGTCCACCTGCAGCTACTGACCGATCGTATCTCGGAGCTGGAGCTGCGGGTGGACTCACTGTGGAGCATCCGCGATGCAGAGAAACTCGTGGATAGCACGTTTAGCGAGTTGGTCACACCGCAGGTAAAGGGTATACAGGCAGGAAGTGAATGGGTGACCACCAGGAAGAGTAAGAGATGCAGGCAGGTAGTGCAGGGGTCCCCTGTGGCCATCCCCCTCTCAAACAGATATGCCACTTTGGATGCTGTTGGGGGGGATGACTTATCAGGGGAAGGCAGCAGCAGCCAACTTCCTGGCACCACGGGTAGCTCTGCTGCACAGGCTGGGAGGAAAAAGAGTGGCAGAGCTATAGTGATAGGGGACTCAATTGTAAGGGGAATAGACAGGCGTTTCTGCGGCCGCAACCGAGACTCCAGGATGGTGTGTTGCCTCCCTGGTGCAAGGATCAAGGATGTCTCGGAGCGGCTACAGAACATTTTGGAGGGGGAGGGCGAACAGCCAGCTGTCGTGGTGCACATAGGCACCAACGATATAGGTAAAAAAGGGGATGAGGTCCTAAAAGCAGAATATAGGGAGTTAGGAGGTAAATTAAAAAATAGGACCTCAAAGGTAGTAATCTCAGGATTGCTGCCAGTGCCACGTGCTAGTCAGAGTAGAAATAGGAGGATATTTCAAATGAATACGTGGCTAGAGGAATGGTGCAAGGGGGAGGGATTCAAATTCCTGGGACACTGGAAACGGTTCTGGGGGAGGTGGGACCAGTACAAACCGGACGGTCTGCACCTGGGCAGGGCCGGGACCGCTGTCCTAGGAGGGGTGTTTGCTAGTGCTGTTGGGGAGGGTTTAAACTAAAGTGGCAGGGGGTTGGGAACCTGAGCAGGGAGAGAGAGGAAAGCGTAACAGGAAGGGACAGAAGGTATGGAGTAATAGGTAAAGTGTTAAAAAAGGAAAAAGCAGGAACTAAGCGTCACAAAACAGATTTGAAAGTTCTTTATCTGAATGCACGTAGCATTCGTAATAAAATGGACGAGTTAACGGCACAAATAACTACGTATGGGTATGTTCTTGGGGCCATTACAGAAACATGGCTGCAGGGTGACAACGACTGGGAATTAAATATGCCAGGGTATTTAACAATCAGGAAGGACAGGCAGGAAGGAAGGGGAGGTGGGGTGGCTATGTTAATAAAGGAAGGAATCACTGTAATACAGAGAAATGATATTGGGACAAAGCATCAAGATAATGAAACAGTTTGGGTGGAGATAAGGAATAATAAGGGAAAAAAAACATTAGTGGGCGTAGTATATAGGCCTCCTAATAGTTGCAACTCTGCTGGAAGAAGTATTAATCAGGAGATAGTCGGGGCATGTAATAAGGGAACAGCCATAATTATGGGGGATTTTAATTATCATATTAACTGGACCAATCAAATTGGGCAGAGCAGCCTTGAGGACGAGTTCATTGAGTGCATCAGGGATGGATTTCTTGAGCAGTATGTAACTGATCCTACAAGGGGGCAGGCAACCTTGGACCTGGTCCTGTGTAATGAGTCAGGATTAATTAATAATGTCCTAGTTAAGGATCCCCTTGGAACGAGCGACCACAACATGGTTGAATTCCATATCCAATTAGAGGGTGAGAAGGTTGATTCTCAAACAAGCGTACTGAGCTTGAATAAAGGAGACTATGATGGTATGAGAGCGGAATTGATTAAAGTGGACTGGGAAAATAGATTAAAGGGTAAGACGGTACATGAGCAGTGGGGTTCATTTAGGGAGTTATTTTACAACTTTCAAAATAAATATATTCCACTGAGGAAAAAAGGGTGTAAAAGAAATGACAGCCATCCGTGGCTAAGTAAAGAAATCAAGGATAGTATCCGACTAAAAACAAGGACATATAAGGTAGCCAAACTTAGTGGGAGGATAGAAGATTGGGAATTCTTCAAAAGACAGCAAAAAGTAACTAAAGGATTGATTAAGAAAGGGAAGTTAGATTATGAAAAGAAATTAGCAAAAAATATAAAAACAGATAGCAAGAGTTTCTATAGTTATATAAAAAGAAAAAGGGTGGCTAAGGCAAACATAGGTCCCTTAGAGGATGAGACCAGGAAATTAATGGTGGGAAACATGGAGATGGCAAAAATGCTGAACAAATATTTTGTTTCAGTCTTTACGGTAGAGGACACTAAGAATATCCCAACACTGGACAAACAGGGGACTCTTGGGGGGGAGGAGCTAAATACGATTAAAATCACTCAGGAGATGGTACTCAGTAAAATAATGGGACTCAAGGCGGATAAATCCCCTGGACCTGATGGCTTCCATCCTAGGGTCTTGAGGGAAGTGGCAGTAGGGATTGTGGATGCTTTGGTGATAGTTTTCCAAAATTCCCTGGACTCAGGAGAGGTCCCGGCAGATTGGAAAACTGCTAATGTAACACCATTATTTAAAAAGGGTAGTAGGCAGAAGGCTGGAAATTATAGGCCAGTTAGCTTAACATCTGTGGTGGGTAAAATTTTGGAGTCTATTATTAAGGAGACAGTAACGGAACATTTAGATAAGCATAATTTAATAGGACAAAGTCAGCATGGCTTTATGAAGGGGAAGTCATGTCTGACAAATTTGCTTGAGTTCTTCGAGGATATAACGTATAGGGTGGATAAAGGGGAACCAGTGGACATAGTGTATTTAGACTTCCAGAAGGCATTCGACAAGGTGCCACATAAAAGATTATTACTTAAGATAAAAAATCACGGGATTGGGGGTAATATTCTGGCATGGGTGGAGGATTGGTTATCGAACAGGAAGCAGAGAGTTGGGATAAATGGTTCATTTTCGGACTGGCAACCAGTAACCAGTGGTGTTCCGCAGGGGTCGGTGCTGGGTCCCCAACTCTTTACAATCTATATTAACGATTTGGAGGAGGGGACCGAGTGCAACATATCAAAATTTGCAGATGATACAAAGATGGGAGGGAAAGTAGAGAGTGAGGAGGACATAAAAAACCTGCAAGGGGATATAGACAGGCTGGGTGAGTGGGCGGAGATTTGGCAGATGCAATATAATATTGGAAAATGTGAGGTTATGCACTTTGGCAGGAAAAATCAGAGAGCAAGTTATTTTCTTAATGGCGAGAGACTGGAAAGTACTGCAGTACAAAGGGATCTGGGGGTCCTAGTGCAAGAAAATCAAAAAGTTGGTATGCAGGTGCAGCAGGTGATCAAGAAAGCCAACGGAATGTTGGCTTTTATTGCTCGGGGGATAGAATATAAAAACAAGGAGGTATTGCTGCAGTTATATAAGGTATTGGTGAGACCGCACCTGGAATACTGCATACAGTTTTGGTGTCCATACTTAAGAAAAGACATACTTGCTCTCGAGGCAGTACAAAGAAGGTTCACTCGGTTAATCCCGGGGATGAGGGGGCGGACATATGAGGAGAGGTTGAGTAGATTGGGACTCTACTCATTGGAGTTCAGAAGAATGAGAGGCGATCTTATTGAAACATATAAGATTGTGAAGGGTCTTGATCGGGTGGATGCAGTAAGGATGTTCCCAAAGATGGGTGAAACTAGAACTAGGGGGCATAATCTTAGAATAAGGGGCTGCTCTTTCAAAACTGAGATGAGGAGAAACTTCTTCACTCAGAGGGTGGTAGGTCTGTGGAATTTGCTGCCCCAGGAAGCTGTGGAAGCTACATCATTAGATAAATTTAAAACAGAAATAGACAGTTTCCTAGAAGTAAAGGGAATTAGGGGTTATGGGGAGCGGGCAGGAAATTGGACATGAAGCTGAGTTCGGATCGGTCAATGCCCTGTGGGTGGCGGAGAGGGCCCAGGGGCTGTGTGGCCGGGTCCTGCTCCGACTTCTTGTGTTCTTTAGATTTGTGGTTGGGATCAGATCAGCCATGATCTTATTGAATGGCGGAGCAGGCTCGAGGGGCCGATTGGCCTACTCCTGCTCCAATTTCTTATGTTCTTATGTTCTTATGTTCTTATTAGTAGTCCAGTAACATAACCACAACGCTACTGCATCCTACTGTAGGCCTGAGCTCCTCTGCCTTTGTGTCTGCCACTCTTTGTCCTGTTTTATTCCTCTACCTCGTCATCTGTTACTCCTCTCTCCTGCCTCTATCATTAATACCTTCAGTCCCTGACCCAGTACACCATTCTCTTGTTGATATCCTCCCCTTTCTGTCAGTCTTGGACTGGCCCTCAGCTTCTCTGCGTAACCTGGACCTCCAAGCCAGACTCACTGTGACATATTCCAATGGCTTTCGCTGTGCAGTCACCTGAGCTGCCTCTTTCCCCTTTTCTGCTGTTTGCCGCATCCACATTGCTCTTGACAGGACTCACTTCTCCAAACTCATTACTCTCTTCCTGATTACCCAACCCGGTAAGTCTTCTCACATCTCAACTATTTTCCCAAATGAGTCCCAGCTGCCCATCCACTCTTTATTGCTCTGTGAAATACCATGCTCACATGGGCAAGGCCATCCCCATCCATGATTTCATCCTGATGAGGAACATTATTTCTGACCATGTCTGTTCACAGCCAAATCTGCCTTAACCTCCTCAAGCATCAAATCCTCCTATTACCCCAGAATCATCCGGGAGAGTCAGTATAACCATTAAGCCCCTCCCTTTTCCTGCACCCCCCAATTTCACCTCTGATTCCTGACGCAGGGAGTTAATGAACTTCTTTGTTTCCAAAACTAAGGCCTTCAGTCACCTGCTTCTGCTCTTTGGCCCCATTCTTTCCCAAGCTCTCACTCCTTGAACCAACCACCAACCCAACCCTCACTCCCTTACACTCTGCAGCTTCTCCCCATCTCTCCACCAGCTCTTTAAGAATGATTTCCACCGTGTAACCCACCACTTGTTTTCTCAGCCCTCTTTAAACTTAATGATGATAGCAGTATAACCAAGCTGGCTTCCATCCAGCCCAAAGCCCTGGTCAAAGTCACCAATGGCATGCTGTGTATCTACTTCAAGATTGGCATCCTTATTTCCAATTCCCTCCATGCTTTTTCTCCACCCTATCTGGGACATCTTCAAAAGTAAGGTGTCCCAGCCTACGTCACCTGTTGCTCTCATTCTGGACTGCTGCTGGCCCCCCATCTCATTTGCTCCATCATTAGAGGATGAATTTTCAGTCATTACACCCTGCTGTCTGGAGCCCTCTTACAAAACTACTTTGATTTACCACCTCTCTCCCTCCCTACAAACCCCTCACAAAAATTCATCTCTTCAATCATGCCTTCTGTTTCTCCAATCCATCCAAACCACTTAACTTCCCACTCGATGACCATCTTCCTCTTTGTAAGGCACTTTGAGATGTTCCCTTAGTTGAGGAGTATGCTATAAATATAAGTTTATTTATTGTTTTGTCGTAGTTGTTATTGTTACATAGGAGTTGCTAGATGAGAAAAGAACAAGGACCATCTAGTTCACCTTCTACCATCCTGGAAATCGCATGATACAACGTAATAGAGTTGTTGACCAATCATAGCAATCAATCTCTATCAATTAGTCTACAACAGACCCAGTCATGAGGCGAGGAAAACGCCCAGGGCGATAAAGCTTTGGGAACCAGAGGTCCAAAGTCACCTGTTCCTCCCAAGCATGTTACATTTACCAAATGTTGATGATTTAAAGTCTTCACCATAGCCAATTTGCTTGGATTAACTTTGATCCCCTTTCCCCTTCATAATCTCGGTAATTCCAATTAAATCATCTCAAAGTCTTTTGCCGGCAATTTCCTCAGGGCTTCTCCCTCTCCGCTGCCATAACTTTGGAGGAATTTCAGCAGAACTCTGTTTACATGCGTCAATGGCATTTCCATCAAGCTTCCGCTGAAGATACGGCGGCAGAGCGGGAGAATCCCCAAGGAAGTTCTCCCCCTTTCTCATAGTTGTTAGATAACTTTGATTGTGACTTATCAGGCTGGCTTCAGTTCTGGGTTATTTCAGAAAGAGAAGCCTTTGAAGGGATCCAATTGGAGTCTGCAAGATTATTAGGTCCCAATTTTAACTTCTGGCCAGATTTCAGCAATGTGAGTTAGAAACTCACCAGCTGCTCCAGGAATGAGGCTAGGGGTATTTTAACTCCCAGGCCTCATTTAAATCCCCCAGGCCAACTTCCCACCTGTTCCAAGCTGCCTGCCGAGACCGGGTGGTGCACCCGGGGGAGAAATGTCCAGCTTGTCCTCAGTGAGATGGAGGAAAGGCCCAGCTTATACTGAGTGAGAGGGGGGAAAGACCCAGCTTCTCCTCAGTGAGGGGGGGAGGAAAGGCCCAGTTGGCGCTCAGTGAGGGGGGAGGGGAAGGCCCAGCTTGTCCTCAGTGAGGGGGTTGGAAAGGCCCAGTTGGCGCTCAGTGAGGGGGGGAGGAAAGGCCCAGCTTGTCCTCAGTGAGGGGGATGGGCTGAGCTTTTCTTTGATGTTGCCCTCATCGGGGACAGGTGGGAGACCAGGTTTGTCCTGGCTGGGTTGGAGCATCCCTTTGTCCTCAGTAGGGGGCGGTAATGGGTGTTAGTAGCAGATTTCTGATCAGTGAGCAAGATGGTGGGATGTCCATTCAGTGGAGGGGGGAGTGTTGGACTTCTTCTTGGGGGTGAGGGCTGTGCACTGATTTCTGCTCAGGGGAGGGGGAGCTGGTGCAGGATTGCAGCTCAGTGGGATGGCCTAATTACTGATGAGTAGGAGTAGGCGTAAATTGCCGTGCTTATTTCTACTTAGTGGGTGGAAAAGGATGGCTGTATTTCTGTTCAGTTGTTGGTTGGGGGGGGGGCGCGGGGGTTGGTGACTGATTTCTAGTCAGTCGGGTTTGATGCTGAGATTTGTCCCGGGGGGCAGTGGAAGGGGGGAGAGGGGAGTCGGCCATGTTTTCTGCTCAGTTCCAGGGTGGGGTGGGGGCGTGATCTCTACTCGGGGGAGGGGCGCCCTTGTCTTTTTACAATATTTTGGTCAACCTTGTATTTCCATTAATTATCTGAGGCCAGTTACCATTTTTAATATATGATAGATTAGCGTACTCTGCATGTTTTGTAGCATGGAAATGGTGCTAAGTTTAAACTTTCCATTTTGCTGCTCTGAGGGTTTTTAGATTTTGTTCTCTCTTACCCAGCCCTGTCTCTCTCCATCTCCATCTCCAATCTGCCCCTGACTTCCCCAAAAATCAGCAGGTGGACAAAGAACTGAATGGTGCCCACCATCAATGTTGCACCGTGGAGTTAACATTTAAAGGAGAGAAAAAAATTGGCACAAAACAGCAATAAAAAATATGTCTAAAATCATCACATTATTCCAAAGCAAATCAGCATCAGTCCATTACTTGCTGCTTGGCTTTATTTTGTTCCAATATGAAAACAACAACTGGAAGTAACATCTGCCAGAGATTTCCACATTCTGACACAGAGCTGGTTCAGCCTGGAATCAAATCAATGATCTAACCTTTACCTTCAGTAGATTCAAAAAGAATCTGCCAATCAAAACCCCAGTCTTCTATGGCCTGGATCCTGATTAGAAACAATTTCAGCTATAAACCCAAGTAAAACATCCACCATCAATTAAGGCGCAACAAATCCAAATTTAATCCTAATCTTCCAAATTATTACCAGATATATAATAACCAGCTACACAACGCATGAAGTCTCACAAAACATTGTCTCAATGTAGGTATTTTTAAATATGTTTATTACAATGTACATAACACAAACACTCAGAATTAAAAATATGATAGCCCGTGAAGGACATCATTCAGTTATTATTGGATAAAGTGGACTGAAGGAAAGGGCTCTGATGAGGTACAGTCCTGGCTGCTGGATCTGTAGATGGTCTTTCACATCCGAGCGATGGTGTAAAGGAGAGTAATGAGGCTAATTGCCACTGTTAAAAGGATGAGTTATGACTAGATAAGCTGGGCTGTACACCTCGAAAAGAAACAACTCAGAGGGGGTATATAAAATGGGACAAGAAGGTAAACCCAGTGTAAAAGTTTCAAAAATGTCAAGGCTGCAAGACAAAAGGGCTCAGGTTCAAGATGGGAAGGGCAACGTAGGACAGAGGCCAGGAAATATTTTTTTACACAAATACTGATCAACAGCTGCAATAGATTACTGGGTTGAGTTCAGGATATTGGCCCCATTTAAGAAATAGTTAACTGATGGTATGGAGGCACAATAGTGTTGGTACAGTGCAAGAAGAGATTGATTGAATGCACTAGATGCTTCTTCAACCAAACCTATTGAATGATTCCATGAATTCAGCCCCTGGCAGTTCCCTGCATTGTCCCAGTGCTGCCACTCCCAGAGGTTACTGAAATCTACCTACAGCTATTGTCAACTAGATTGATATCAACTGTTGCCAAGGAGCTCATCCATAAACAAGGTACTGTCACAGTCTGAAAACAGGACGAGCAGAAGGAGGACAATAGCTATATAAGCACTGATTGGAGGAGTGGTCATTTTAAGAATGCACTGGTGATTAAAGTGGAGAAACAGTCTGAGTATTATGTTCCAGCGCTCAAACTACTGAACTGATTGAGTTTTCCTTAACATGAGGTTTACAAGCACCACCTTTTCTCCCCCCCCGCCATTACCCATTCACATCCAGCTGAAAAGACTGGAATTTGAAATCAGAGCATGGTTAAGTTCTTTGGCACAACTGTCGGTACTGTCACCTGCCTCAGGCAAAGATTGATGCCTCCGTTGATTTAACCCTGCTCACTACTGCCGCCACAAGCTTGCTTAAACAGGTTATTTTAGTTGTAAACAATTTTACAACACCAAGTTATAGTCCAGCAATTTTATTTTAAATTCACATTTACCTGAGGAAGGAGGAAGTCTCCGAAAGCTTGTGAATTTAAAATAAAATTGCTGGACTATAACTTGGTGTTGTAAAATTGTTTACAATTGTCAACCCCAGTCCATCACCGGCATCTCCACATCAGGTTATTTTAGGATTAACTGCATGCAATTTTTGTGTTGTTGTGGCCTCAAGTCCCAGCTCTGTGAAGCTGAGCATAATGCCGTGCTGAGAAGCAATACAAATGAAAAGAGGGGGCGGGGAAGATGACTACCATACTTACCTGTTGGGTATAATGCCATCTCAGTCTTGCTCCCCCACTGCTGCATGGAAGTCAGTGGCAGGGCATATTTGACAATATTTTCATTAAAAAAAACAAATGTTAAATTTCCTCAGGTGTCCAGGGAACCGAAGTCACAGAACTGGAAGGATAGTAGACCAACCCATTGCTGCATCTAATCAGCAGCGTATTTTATTGTGTACTCATGACAATTTTTTGCAGGGAGCAGGTACACTCATTCTGGATTAATTAGATTATAGCATTCTCTTCTCTTTCAGTGGGCAGGTTAACAACACAAAATGAGTTTAAGCAGCAAGAGAAAGAAATAACTTACATTTATATAGCACCTTTCACGACCTCAGGACTTCTTAAAGTGCTTTACAGCTAATGAAGTACTTTTGAAGTGTACTCACTGTTGTAATGTAGGAAACACGTCAGCCAATTTATGTACAGCAAGGTCCCACAAACAGCAATGTGATAATGACAGATAATCTGGAATAAATAAACAGTTAAGTAAAAAGCAAATATTAGATTGTAACTATATAAAACACAAAAACTCTTTGGAGGAGAATTTCCAAGCGGTTCTCCCAAACTCCTGCTGTAACTTTGGCGGCAGAAATGGTACTGATAATTCCCGCTTGCCATGTCTTTTCCCTATTCCCCTTTTTCCCCATTTCCCTTTTCCCTATTCTCCCTTCACACCTATTGTATTTTTTCTTCGCCCAGCCTATGTGGGTTTACAGCTCTGAATTACCCAATTGAGCACCAATTGGTCCAGGGACCTGAAGGATGGCTGATCCACATTCACATGAGGAAGGAGGAAGCCTCCGAAAGCTAGTGATTTTCAAATAAAATAGTTGGACTATAACTTGGTGTGGTAAAATTGTTTACAATTGTCAACCCCAGTCCATCACCGGCATCTCCACATCACGATGTAGGAAGTAGAGAACTCACACTGGTGCAACAGGATGTTATCTTCTGAGGTTTGGGATAAGACATGCTAGCCTCGATTTTTCTGATTTTTTAAATTCTTTCATGGGATGTGGGCGTCGCTGACGAGGCCGGCATTTATTGCCCATCCCTAATTGCCCTTGAGAAGGTGGTGATGAGCCGCCTTCTTGAACCGCTGCAGTCCGTGTGGTGAAGGTTCTCCCACAGTGCTGTTAGGAAGGGAGTTCCAAGATTTTGACCCAGCGACAATGAAGGAACGGCGATATATTTCCAAGTCAGGATGGTGTGTGACTTGGAGGGGAATGTGCAGGTGGTGTTGTTCCCATGTACTGCTGCTCTTGTCCTTCTAGGTGGTAGAGATCGCGGTTTTGGAAGGTGCTGTCGAAGAAGCCTTGGCGAGTTGCTGCAGTGCATCCTGTGGATGGTACACACTGCAGACCCTGTGCGCCAGTGGTGAAGGGAGTGAATGTTTAGGGTGGTGGATGGGGTGCCAATCAAGCGGGCTGCTTTGTCCTGGACGGTGTTGAGCTTCTTGAGTGTTGTTGGAGCTGCACTCATCCAGGCAAGTGGAGAGAATTCCATCACAGTCCTGACTTGTGCCTTGTAGATGGTGGAAAGGCTTTGGGGAGTCAGGAGGTGAGTCACACGCCGCAGAATACCCAGCCTCTGACCTGCTCTTGTAGCCACAGTATTTATATGGCTGGTCCAGTTAAGTTTCTGGTCAATGGTGACCCCCAGGATGTTGATGGTGGGGGATTCGGCGATGGTAATGCCGTTGAATGTCAATTGTAAACAATTTTACAACACCAAGTTACAGTCCAACAATTTTTATTTGAAATCTACAAGCTTTCGGAGGCTTCCTCCTTCCTCAGGTAAATGTTCAGGAGCTCCTCGAAGCCTACGCATTTATACATATAGAACAATTCATGGTGTTTACAGACTGCCCCTGCAACTGCCCGTTGCCAAGGCAATCACCGTGTTCAGACAGAGAGGTGTCACCTACAGAACCCCCCAATACACATTCAACAAAAAAACAAACAGGAAAAAAAAAGAGAGAGGCAGAAACATCCGGAAGGCAGAGAAAGCCAGCAAATGACCCATTATATTAAAAACAGATAGGTGTCAAGGAAAGGTGGTTAGACTCTCTCTTGTTGGAGATGGTCATTGCCTGGCACTTGTCTGGCGTGAATGTTACTTGCCACTTATCAGCCCAAGCCTGGATGTTGTCCAGGTCTTGCTGCATGCAGGCTCGGACAGCTTCATTATTTGAGGGGTTGCGAATGGAAATGAACACTGTGCAATCATCAGCGAACATCCCCATTTCTGACCTTATGATGGAGGGAAGGCCATTGATGAAGCAGCTGAAGATGGTTGGGCCTAGGACACTGCCCTGAGGAACTCCTGCAGCAATGCCCTGGGGCTGAGATGATTGGCCTCCAACAACCACTACCATCTTCCTTTGTGCTAGGTATGACTCCAGCCACTGGAGAGTTTTCCCCCTGATTCCCATTGACTTCAATTTTACTAGAGCTCCTTGGTGCCACACTCGGTCAAATGCTGCCTTGATGTCAAGGGCAGTCACTCTCACCTCACCTCTGGGGTTCAGCTCTTTTGTCCATGTTTGGACAAAGGCTGTAATGAGGTCTGGAGCCGAGTGGTCCTGGCGGAACCCAAACTGAGCATCGGTGAGCAGGTTATTGGTGAGTAAGTGCCGCTTGATAGCACTGTCGACGACACCTTCCATCACTTTGTTAATGATCGAGAGTAGACTGATGGGGCGGTAATTAGCCAGATTGGATTTGTCCTGCTTTTTGTGGACAGGACGTACCTGGGCAATTTTCCACATTGTCGGGTAGATGCCAGTGTTGTAGCTGTACTGGAACAGCTTGGCTAGAGGCGCAGCTAGTTCTGGAGCACAAGTCTTCAGCACTACAGCTGGGATGTTGTCGGGGCCCATAGCCTTTGCTGTATCCAGTGCACTCAGCCGTTTCTTGATATCACGTGGAGTGAATCGAATTGGCTGAAGACTGGCTTCTGTGATGGTGGGGATATCGGGAGGCGGCCGAGATGGATCATCCACTCGGCACTTCTGGCTGAAGATGGTTGCAAACGCTTCAGCCTTGTCTTTTGCACTCACGTGCTGGACTCTGCCATCATTGAGGATGGGGATGTTTGCAGAGCCTCCTCCTCTCGTTAGTTGTTTAATTGTCCACCACCATTCACAACTGGATGTGTCAGGACTGCAGAGCTTTGATCTGATCTGTTGGTTGTGGAATCGCTTAGCTCTGTCTATAGCATGTTGCTTCCGCTGTTTCGCATGCATGTAGTCCTGAGTTGTAGCTTCACCAAGTTGGCACCTCATTTTTAGATACGCCTGGTGCTGCTCCTGGCATGCTCTTCTACACTCCTCATTGAACCAGGGTTGATCCCCTGGCTTGTTGGTAATGGTAGAGTGAGGAATATGCCGGGCCATGAGGTTATAGATTGTGCTGGAATACAATTCTACTGCTGCTGATGATGGCCCATGATTGGTCTTATTTCAACACTGATGCTGACAAAACAATAAATAGGCTGATCGTCACACCTACACTATTGCTGACACAGAGTAGGGGAATCTTTTGTTTCTGGTCCATGCTACATCTTGACTAACAGTGTCAAATGTGAGAAAACGTTCCATTTCCCAACAATAACCCCATTTGGATGAGTACAATACTTCACGGGTAAATTTAAGATGACAAAATATGCATTTTTCTGGAACAAAACCCCTGCTCCCAATATAATTTTTTTAATATTACGGATAATCATCAGCTGGACCACCGACACATGAAGTAAATTGGGGCGGAGCTCAGAGAGGAATATCGGTGGGGAGGATCGCAAGCCCATGAGAGAGCCAGCCCTTAACTTAAAATGGGAGGAAAATTGTATGGGCTCTATTACAGCAATGCAATCCTCCTCACCCAATTTTCTTCTGTCACATAGAATTACATAGAATGTACAGCACAGAAATAGGCGAATCAGCCCAACTGGACCAGGCTGGTGTTTATGCTGCTCACGGGCCTCCTTCAATCCTCCATCTCACCCTATCAACATAACCTATTCCTTTCTCCCTCATGTGTTTATCTAGCTTCCCCTTAAATGCTTCTATACTATTCACCTCAACTACTCCTTGTGGTAGCGAGTTCCACATTCTAACCACTCTCTGGGTAAAGAAGTTTCTCCTGAATTCCCAATTGGATTTATTAGTGACTATCTTCTATGTGCTCTGCACAGGCGATGCTTAAGATCCAGACAGTAATAACACAAAATCCACACCCCTGTGTGTTCACAAAAATATGGCACCCCTTCATGTTTTATGTAAAAATTTCATTCGCAACGAGATTCCCCTCAGTAAAGCTTTAGATTCCATTCCTGACAGTCACATTACAAAAAGTTCTCCATGGTCACTGGTGATGATAATCATCGGGACAGAACAGTTCAGCTGGATGCACCTGGATGTAACAATTATCTCTCTTGATGTTACCATCTAACAATGGGATCTCTCTGACCCTTTAAACCTGTGTACTTAAAGTCCTGTGTTGGCCCAAAACAAAATGTTCACTCTGCGGATTTGGCAATGCTGTCATTACACCTAGGAAGTGTGTCATTAAAACATAAAATGAAGGCACAAGTACCTTTTCTTTTTGCATTATAATTATTCTCCGATAGACTGCTGGCAGACCCAGGGGAATAGCAAGCGTTCAGTACTGGTCAAGTTTCTTTTAACTATCGCACTATCTACCAGAATTTTCATGGGGGTTCTTCCATTCAGCCGCTGTGACTTCGGCAGAAGATCGGCCGAACCAGCGGAGAAACGACGCAAACGGCCACTCACGGCGTCTCGCTAGGATTTCTGCTAAAGTTACGGCTGGAGATCGGGAGAACCCCCAGGAAAATTCTACCCCCATAATACCCGCACAAGCCTGAACAGTACTGTTAACTGAATGGCAAGAGCAGCTCTATTAAAGCAGGAGCAAAATACCACGGATGCTGGAATTCTGAAATAAATAGAGAAAATGCTGGAAACACTCAGCAGGTCAGGCAGCATCTTCGGAGAGAGAAACACAGCTAACATTTCACATCAATGGCCTTTCATCAGATCTGGAAAATGTTAGAGATGAACAGCTTTTAACCACCTGGAAGAAGTTCACTAACTTCTTTCAGTTCTGATGAAAGGTCATCGACCTGAAACGTTAACTCTGTTTCTCTCTCACAGATGCTGCCTGACCTGCTGAGTATTTCCAGTATTTTCTCTTTTAATTCAGCTTTTTAAAGGAACATTAAGCCTTAGTTACAAAAATAACTGTATAAAACACAAAAACACTTTGGGGGAGAATTTCCATGGGAATCCTCCAATCCCCATAACATTGGCGGGAGAAATAGTGTAAATGCTGAAAATTCCTGCTTGCCATATCTTCCCGTTTCCCCTGATCTCCCTTTGTACTCATTCTATTTCATCTTTTTTTTAAATTATTTTAACTTTCACTTTTCATTCTTTTCTATCTAATCTAGTATGACCTATGGTAATATTTTTTCTACTAAAAAATAAAACTTTTTAAACTTTTACGTAACCGTTTATGTGTTCTTTTAAAGAAAGAAGTTGCATTTTTGTAGCGCCTTTTATGTCCTCAGGACGTCCCAAAGCACTTTATTGCCAATGAAGTGCTTTTGAAGTGTAGTCACTGTTGTGATATTGGAAATGTGGCAGCCAATTTGCAAACAGCAAGGTCCCACAAACAGCAATGTGATAATGGTCAGATAGGGTTGAGGGATGTGGGTTGAGGGATAAATATTGGCCAGGACACCGGGGAGAACTCCCCTGCTCTTCTTTGGAATAGTGCCATGGGATCTTTCACATCCACCTGAGAGGGCAGACAGGGCCCCGGTTTAGTGCCTCAACCGAAAGACGGCACCTCCAACCCTGCAGCACTCCCTCAGTATTCCCCCAGTTTTCCAGCCAAATGAAACCGCGCAGTGTAAGATTGTCCTCATTGCATAAATTCTCTCCCTAAACCTCTCCGCCTCTCCACCTCTCTCTCTTCCCTTAAGACCTTCCTTAAAACCCAACTGTTTGTCCAAGCATTTGGTCACCTGTTTTAACGCCTCCTTCTTTGACTCTGTGTTAATTTTTGTCTCATTACGCTCCTGTGAAGCGCCTTGAGACATTTTACTACATTAAAGGTGCTATATAAATGCAAGTTGTTGTTGTAGATGGGGCAGTTCAATGTTTGACATATAAAAGTAAGTCAAACCTTAAAGGGCTGCCACTGGAAAGCTGGGAGTCTGATCATGATAGGCAGGATGTGGGTTAATGTGGTATAGGATCAAAATGTTAGGCTGCTGAAAGATGAATAGATTAGTGTGAGAAAACAATTAGAGAGAAATGGTAAATGGGCTGAATGATGCATTTTGCTTAAATCTTTGCATTGGAAGTCCATTCCACCCCCTTGAATATGGAAGATTAAGGGGTGATCTAATTGAGATGATTAAAGGAATTGATTAGGTAGATAGAGAGGAAATATTTCCTCTGGTGGGGGAGTGCAGAACAAGGAGACGTAACCTTAAAATTAGCCATAGTCATACAGAACAGAACGGACTATTGCAAAGAAGCATACCGACAACTGGACAACCAGGAACACTACAGATGGTTACCCACAGACCCGACCAAAGAACACACCCACCAGCTCAACAAACTGATCAAGACCTTTGATCCAGACCTTCAAAGCATCCTACGCACTCTCATCCCATGTACTCCCCGCGTGGGAGACTTCTACTGCCTCCCAAAGATACACAAAGCCAACACACCCGGACGTCCTATCGTATCAGGCAACGGAACCCTGTGTGAGAACCTCTCTGGATACATCGAGGGCATCCTGAAACCCATCGTACGGGGAACCCCCAGCTTCTGTCGCGACACTACAGACTTCCTACAAAAACTCAGTACCCACGGACCAGTTGAACCAGGAACACTTCTCACCACGATGGACGTCTCGGCACTCTACACCAGTATCCCCCACGATGACGGCATCGCTGCGACAGCATCAATACTCAACACCAACAACAGCCAATCTCCGGACGCCATCCTACAACTCATCCGCTTCATCCTGGATCACAATGTCTTCACCTTCAATAACCAGTTCTTTACCCAAACACACGGAACAGCCATGGGGACCAAATTCGCACCCCAATACGCCAACATTTTCATGCACAAGTTCGAGCAGGACTTCTTCACTGCACAAGACCTCCAACCAACACTATACACCAGATACATCGACGACATTTTCTTTCTATGGACCCACGGCGAAGAATCACTGAAGAGACTACACGATAACATCAACAAGTTCCATCCCACCATCAAGCTCACCATGGACTACTCCTCAGAATCAGTTTCTTTCTTGGACACACGAATCTCCATCAAAGACGGGCACCTCAGCACCTCACTCTACCGCAAGCCCACGGACAACCTCACGATGCTCCACTTTTCCAGCTTCCACCCTAACCACGTCAAAGAGGCCATCCCCTATGGACAGGCCCTGCGAATACACAGGATCTGCTCAGACGAGGAGGAACGCGATGGACACCTACAGACGCTGAAAGACGCCCTAGTAAGAACGGGATATGACGCTCGACTCATCGATCGACAGTTCCGACGGGCCACAGCAAAAAATCGCATAGACCTCCTCAGGAGACTAACACGGGACGCAACCAACAGAGTACCCTTCGTCGTCCAGTACTTCCCCGGAGCGGAGAAACTACGCCATGTTCTCCGCAGCCTTCAACATGTCATCAATGACGACGAACACCTCGCTATGGCCATCACCACACCTCCACTACTCGCCTTTAAACAGCCACCCAACCTCAAACAGACCATCGTTCGCAGCAAATTACCCAGCTTTCAAGAGAACAGCGTCCACGACACCACACAACCCTGCCGCGGTAACCTCTGCAAGACATGCCAGATCATCGACACAGATACCACCATCACACGAGAGGACACCACCCACCAGGTGCATGGTTCATACTCCTGTGACTCGGCCAACGTTGTCTACCTCATACGTTGCAGGAAAGGATGCCCCAGAGCATGGTACATTGGCGAGACCATGCAGACACTGCGACAACGGATGAACGGACACCGCGCAACAATCGCCAAACAGGAGGGTTCCCTCCCAGTCGGGGAACACTTCAGCAGTCAAGGACATTCAGCCACCGACCTTCGGGTAAGCATACTCCAAGGCGGCCTTCGAGACACACGACAACGCAAAATCGTCGAGCAGAAATTGATTGCCAAGTTCCGCACCCATGAGGACGGCCTCAACCGGGATCTTGGGTTCATGTCACGCTACACGTTACCCCACCAGCGAACAAATGTTATCTGTTTTTAATATAACGGGTCAGTTGCTGTCTTTTCTATGTTTCTACCTCTCTATCTCTGTTTTTTTTTGTTTGTTGTTTTTTTTTGGTGATTTGTATATTCTGTGAGACCTGGCAGGTAACACCTGTCTGTCTGCACACTGATTGCCTTGGCAACGGGCAGTTGAAAAAACTGTCTGTACTCACCAAGCATTGTTCTGTGAATTATAAATGCGACTTCATTTCGAGGATTTCATTTCCACATCGTTCACCTGAGGAAGGAGGTAGCCTCCGAAAGCTTGTGAATTTAAAATAAAATTGCTGGACTATAACTTGGTGTTGTAAAATTGTTTACAATTAAAATTAGAGCAGGCTCGAGGGGCTGACTGACCTAGTCCTGTTCCTAATGTTCCTATTGCTCTGAGCTGAACTCAAACTCAGGTTCTGGAGATGATAAAACCCAGTGCCACTGAGTCCCCATTAAATGTTCAGAATTAACAAAAACAGAAAACTGACCCGAAATGTTGTTGCATGTTTGGTGACATCTTTAAAGGATTAGGCCATTTCAAATCTGAATTTTGAACTTTCACCACAATCTTTTGACTCAATTTGGATTTGGAAAATAGATCTGGTGCATACGAACATAAGGACATATGAATTAAAAGCAGGAGTGGCCATTCAGCCCCTCGAGCCTGCTCTGCCATTTGATAAGGTCATGGCTGATCTGATTGTGACCTCAACCCTACTTTCCCATCTACCTCCTATAACCTTTGACTCCCTTGTTAATCAGGAATCTATCTAACTCAGCCTTAAAAATATTCAATGACCCTGCCTCCACCGCTCTCTGGGGAAGGGAGTTCCACAGACTCACGACCCTCAGAGAAAAAAATTCTCCTCATCTCCGTCTTAAATGGGAGACCCCTTATTTTTAAACTGTGTCCCCTAGTTCTAATCTCTCCCACAAGGGGAAACATCCTCTCAGCATCTACCCCTTCAAGTCCTCTCAGGATCTTATATGTTTCAATAAGATCACCTCTCATTCGTCTAAACTCCAGTGTATACAGGCCCAACTTGTCCAACCTTTCCTCATAAGATAACCCCCTCATCCCAGGAATCAGTCAAGTGAACCTTCTCTGAACCGCCTCTAAAGCAATTACATCCTTTCTTAAATAAGGAGACCAAAACTGCACACTGTATTCTAGATGTGGTCTCACCAATGCCCTGTACAACTGTAGCAAAACATCTCTACTTTTATATTCCATTCCCCTTGCAATAAATGACAACATTCCATTTGCCTTCCTAATCACTTTTTTTGTGATTCATGTACTAGGACACCCAGATCCCTCAGTACCTCAGAGTTCTGCAATCTCTCTCCATTTAAATAATATACTGCTTTTCTATTCCTCCTGCCAAAGTGGACAAGTTCACATTTTCCCACATTATACTCCATCTGCCAAATTTCTGTCCACTCACTTAACCTATCTATATCCCTTTGCAGACTCCTTATATCCTCTTCACAATTTACTTTCCTACCGACCTTTGTGTCATCAGCAAATTTAACAACCATACATTCAGTCCCTTCATCCAAGTCGTTGATATAGATTGTAAATAGTTGAGGCCCAATCACTGATCCCTGTGGCACTCCACTCGTTACATCTTGCCAACCTGAAAATGACCTATTTATGCCTACTCTCTGTTTCCTGTTAGCTAACCAATCCTTTATCCATGCTAATATGTTACCCCCTACACCATGAGCTCTTATTTTGTGTAGTAGCCTTTGTTGTGGCACCTTGTCAAATGTCTTTTGGAAATCCAAGTACACCACATCCATGGGATCCCCTTTATCCAGGTTGCTTGTTACTTGCTCAAAGAACTCTAATAAATTAGTCAAACACGATTTCCCTTTCACAAAGCCGTGTTGAATTGAGATTTTCTAAGTGCCCTGCTATAACGTCCTTAATAATAGATTCTAGCATTTTCCCTATGACAGATGTTAAGCTAACTGGCCTGTAGTTTCCTGCTTTCGGTCTCCCTCCTTTCTTGAATAGAGGAGTTACATTCGCTATTTTCCAATCTGATGGGACCCTTCCAGAATCTAGGGAATTTTGGAAAATTAATACCAATGCATCTACTACCTCTGCAGCCACTTCTTTTAAGACCTTAGGATGAAGTCTGCCTGGTAAATTCTGTGATGTTTCTGTTTTGTCAGTAGTAGGGAAGTGTTTATATCGGCTGCTGAAAACAGAGAAATGTTTAAATTTCTGCTCCGATAACAGGGTGGGACATGATGATTCATCTAGAATAAAAATCTTTCATTGTTAAGTTCTCTGGTCATTGAACATGGAATTTGCCTTCTGGAGTTAAATGTCCAGTTCATTCAGTTAGGAATGATCAAATCTTAACGAAGCTTGCTTTGGTAAGGAGCAAAAAGCCTAGAATGAAGTAATACAATCATTTTTGAAGGTGGTCTAAATTTAATTAATATCAATCAACTGTGTTTGAACCTTGTGTTATTTGTGTGAAGAACATCCAAGGAGTTATCCACACGTCCACAAATCTTTGACATTGTAAAAGGGGGTAGAAAAAAGGTATTGTTACACATAGGTTGGGACAGTTTAATTATAAACAGGCCCTGCCTATTGTGGTCTACTAATGTAGGGACATTGATGAGCAAGATGGAGGAGCCAATTTAAATATGAATACTATAGGGACTGCTGGGTTTGCTTGTGTTCTTCACTTTGCAGAAATATGCCAGGCTAGAGAAGAAGGCTGATGGGTGTACACCATCAAATGCTTGGTGCACTGGAAACCCTGCCAGAAAGCCTGTGCACAATGTCAAGGGGCATGGAGGAGTCCAGCTCCAACTTGGCACAGGGCTTTGTGCAGAGCCCATCCTTTCCTAGATGGAACGGGTGGTCACCTTCATCCACACACCTGTGGAACCCACCATGATGGACTGATGACCAATGTCTCACTTTCCATTGCAGCACAAATAGCTGCCATCCAAGGTCAGCATGCTGCATGTGGAGCTCAGACTGCTGCTTTGGAAGCTCAAACTGCTGCTATTGTGGCTGTGGGTGCCACTGTGGAACGGGGCTTCCAGGGCATCACAGCAGGCCAGCAATCTGATCTCCAACAGATCACCAGGATTGCTGAGGTGCCGCTCCAGGAGAGTGGCAGTGGCGCCATGGGATACAAACCTGCTATCCTCTCTCAGGATGATGTGGAAATGCCGGTGATGGACTGGGGTTGACAATTGTAAACAATTTTACAACACCAAGTTATAGTCCAACAAATTTATTTTAAATTCCACAAGCTTTTGGAGGCTTCCTCCTTCCTCAGGTGAACGGTGTGGAAAACCGTGTGGAAAACGGTGTGGAAAACCAAAATTTTCCACACCGTTCACCTGAGGAAGGAGGAAGCCTCCGAAAGCTTGTGGAATTTAAAATAAATTTGTTGGACTATAACTTGGTGTTGTAAAATTGTTTACAACTCTCTCAGGATGACAGCATTCCTGCTCCCACCCCTGCCGCTCCGCCAATGCCCTTTCCGTTGCCTGTCAGCCAGCAAGGCCAGACTGCTGCAGCCCAGGCCGAGATGGTGCAGTCTCCAGCCGGGCCCTACCGGCCCAGAGCTGCTCGAGGTCGCCTCATTTTGTTTCCTTTATTGCATATGTTATTGATAAATTTGGATTTGGATTTGCATTTGGTGTTGGATTTCATTTCTGCGATAAGCTGAAGGAGGAAGCAATGTGTGATAACCTGATTAAACATTGATGGTTTTTTTTATTCGTTCATGGGATGTGGGCGTCGCTGGCGAGGCCGGCATTTATTGCCCATCCCTAATTGCCCTTGAGAAGGTGGTGGTGAGCCGCCTTCTTGAACCGCTGCAGTCCATGTGGTGAAGCTTCTCCCACTGTGCTGTTAGGAAGGGAGTTCCAGGATTTTGACCCAGCGACGATGAAGGAACGGCGATATATTTCCAAGTCGGGATGGTGTGTGACTTGGAGGGGAACGTGCAGGTGGTGTTGTTCCCATGTGCCTGCTGCTCTTGTCCTTCTAGGTGGTAGAGGTCACGGGTTTGGGAGGTGCTGTCGAAGAAGCCTTGGCGAGTTGCTGCAGTGCATCCTGTATGTTGCAGCATACAACGATAAATCTTGATACCTGCTCAGCTGAGTACTGCAGGGCTCCTCCAGGGCAGTCCAGGCAGCTTGAGGATGCCTATGGTGTGCTTGATGATGTTCCCTGTGGCAGCATGGCTCTCACTGTGCGCCTGCTGTGCACGTGTGCATGCGTTCCTGAACGGAGTCATCATGAGGGGATAACCCTTGTCGCCCAGTAGCCAGCCTTTAACTTGCCATGCTTGTTGAAATATAGGTGGCACATTGGATTGCTGCAGGGTGAAAGTGGGCATTGACCTGCATTATATGCTGCCTGTGATCGCTCACACCAGCTACACATTGAGGGAGTGGAATCCCTTTCTGATCATGAATACGGCTGAGTTGTGATGTGGAGCCCCATAGCAATATGTGTGCAGTCAGTGGCACCCTGCACCATGGGGAAGCCTGCAATGCTCGCTCCTGCTATTTGTCTCCGTCAAGAGGGAATGAGATGAATCTGTTTCGGAGTGCATACAGCAGCTCAGTGACCTCCCTTAAACAGCAGTGGACTGCAAACTGCAAGTTACTTATATCGCCAGCAGCAGCCTGAAAGAAGTCAGAACTGTAAAAATTAAACATCACGGTTACCTTGACAGCCAAAGGCAATGCTGTCCTTGCCCTGCTCTGAGGCTGCAGTTATGGTTGCAGCAGTTGTCAAATCTCAGTCACGACCTCTTTCGTGAACCGCAATCGTCGGATGCACTGGCCGTCGCTGAAGTTGAAGTAAGAGAATTGGTCCCTGAAGGCCCTCGTTGGATATGGTCTTCTGCTGAGTGCCCTACGCCTCCTCCTCCTCATCCTCCCTCTTCTAGCAGCTTGTCCTGCTCTACGTGGCCTCTCTGCATGCTCCCAGTCATATTCAATTCCCAGAGGAAGCCCGAGCAGGCCACCCATGTCTGGAAGCAACTTTGTTCAGCACACTATTTTAAATGCCACTAACAGTACTGCAAGACCAGCCAGACCACTCTCTATAGAATATTGCAACTTTCTCCAAGCATAGGAAACTTCCAAAAACACCCACATTTGTACCAGCAGCCAGAATAACTAATCCAGCAACTACCCTGTAACTCCTGCTCAGCTGTGCGAGGTTAGGACAATGCATTGGCTGGAGCGAGGAGTTAGAAAATGCCAGTGGCTGCTTAAAATCAGCATTGATTGACGTCATAATCTCCCTACTCTACATGCTTCCAGCGTTCGATAAATGCCCGTACACAACCACCTTTGCCAAGATGGCGTCCTGCGCATGACACACCGGAAGTGTGCGCACATCTCGGATGCTATTTTCGGTATTTAGGAGTCCGCATAGTGCCTACACAACAGGCGCCACGCGGCCCAATTTATCCCAATTTAGCCCCCTATATGTTTTAACCATCAACCCTTTAAGCTCCATATTATATCATTAATGCCAGTTTATTTAATAATCTATATGTGCCTATCCTTACAGAGTACAATTTCCAGCCCTGAAATTCATCCTTCCCCAATGTTATCAGTGTCATTGAAGGGAGAAGATAGGATTTGCAAGCGCACAGTTTAAACCAACTCTGCCTCCATTAGCTGTCCTGTTTATGTTCTGTATTAGGATAATGTAAAAACATATCTATATTCTTACACGGATCTGCACAGTGCCATCTGCAAACTTGGATACACAACTCTCTATTCCTAGCTCCAAGAACATGGATGCAGTGCAGGAAGAAGATCAATGATTTAACACGAGTTGTCAAGGTGAGTGAGTTCAAGCTTCAAATGGCACATCCCACCAACTGCACCACTAGCCTCATCCACTGCTCAATTCACAACAACCCCATCACCCACCTGCCAATAATCTCTTTCAATCAGTAGTCAACCAATAAAATCATATGCTTTACCTCACCCTCATACATCTAGCACTGTTGCAAGCCTCACACCCACAACTCACAGTTCACACACACTGGCAGCTATTCAACCATGACAGCCACGTCACCCTAACATCTTGCAGGACACTCACTGACACACTTCCCTCTTTCTTGCAGAAGAAGGTGCCGCATAAGAGGAGGCAGCAACGAACAGCTGTGGGAGGACAAGGATACCTACATGTTTTAACCTCCGTGGAGGAGACAGTGCTGGCCATCATGGGAGGGGGCATTGCTGAGGCCGTGGCTACCGGTGGTGCTGGAGGGATCGACGATCGGGTCTCTGCGTACCTAATCCTCCCTCTCTCTTCCCACTTCTCCCTCATCCCACGACTTTTCTGACTCACAAGCTGCATCTGCTAACTGATGTAACAGCTTCCATCAAAGGTCTGACAGCAGCCATCATGGCTGTGGGTGCCACTTTTGAAAGGGGCTTCCAGGACATCACAGCACTCCAGCAAACTGCTCTCCAAAAGATCACCAGGATTGCTGAGGCACCATCCCGGGACAGGGAAGGTGGCAGTGGCTCCATGGAACACGGACCTGCTGTCCTCTCTCAGGATGACAGCATTCCTGCTCCCACCCCTTCCACTCCGCCAGTGCCCTTGCTGTTGCCTGTCAGCCAGCCGGCCCAGACTGCTGCAGCCCAGGCCAAGATGGTGCAGTCTGAAGCCGGGTCCTCTAAGCCTAGAGCTGCTTGAGGTCATCCTCCAAAGCCATCTGCAGTCTCCTCAATTGAAGGTCAGCAGCCTCCCACCACCCATGCTGCAGCCACTGGGGAAGTACCTCGTAGGAGCACTAGGAAAGGCAAAGGCACACGAACGACAGGCACCAAGGGAACGCACAAGGGTGAAGAGTATCAGTTTGTTTGCACAACTTCATGAGTGAATTTCTGAATGTGGATTTGAGTTTCTGTGATGTGCAAAGGGAGGAACCAATGGGTAATCATAAGGCGGAGTGTGGAGGTCCAAAATGTCAGCCGTGGCTTCAAATCAGCGATGTACACGGATTCGCATCATAATCTCCCTACTCTGCAGACTGCAGTTGTTAGATGTGTGCAAACCCCTTTACCAAGATGGTGTCCTGCGCACTGCCCGTCGGAAGTGTGTGCGCGCGCATCTCGGACCCCATTTTTAGGACTTATTTGTCCGCGTGGTACCCAAAGAAGGGGCCTTACTTGGCCCAATTTCACCCCTTGAATCCAGTAAGTTCTTCCCCTTGATTTATTTTTAATTTCTCATCTGTCATTGGTATGTAATCCTCTTCCTCTACTGGGAAAATGGATATAAATACTCGTTTAATAAATCTGCCAGTATCTTGTTGTCTATTACAGTATCACCTGCATCCATCTTTAATAGGCCCACATCTCCCTTAGCCACTTACTCAATATAATTACTATTAGTCTTTACTATTTACGTATTACTTGCAAGTTTTTTTCATATTTCCATTGCGTCCCCTTGTTGCTTTCTATATTTCTCCCAGTCTGCTGGATTACTTTCCTTGGCATTGTGTAAGCCACTTCCTTTATCTTTATACTGCATCTGACCACTCAGTTGGAGGAGGGCCAATTTCAGTGAGATGAGAACAGATCTGGCCCAGGTAAATTGGAGTTATAGATTGGCAGACAACACTGTAATTGAACAGTGGGCAGCCTTTAAAGAGAAGCTGATTCGGGTACAGTCTAGGTACATTCCAACAAGGGAGAAAGGTAGGGCAACTAAAGCCAGAGCTCCCTGGATGACAAAGGAGATAGAGAATAAGATGAAGCAGAGAAAAAAGGGGCGTATGACAGATGTCAGGTTGATAACACAAGTGAGAACCAGGCAGAATATAGAAAGTTCAGAGAGGAAGTGAAAAAGGAAATAAGAGGGGCAAAGAGAGAGTATGAAAATAGAATAGCAACCAACATAAAATGGAAACCATAAGTCTTCTACAGACATGTAAACAGTAAACAGGTAGTAAGAGGAGAGGTGGGGCCGATTAGGGACCATAAAGGAGATCTACTCATGGAGGCAGAGGGCATGGCGGAGGTACTAAATGAGTACTTTGAATCTGTCTTTACCAAGGAAGAAGATGCTGACAGAGTCTCGGTAAAGGAAAATATAGTTAAGATACTGGATGGGCTAAAAATTGATAAAGAAGTACTAGAAAGGCTGGCTGTACTTACAGTAGATAAGTCACCCGGTCCGGATGGGATACATCCTAGGTTGCTGAGGGAAGTAAGGGTGGAAATTGAGGAGGTACTGGCCATAATCTTCCAAACATCCGTAGATACGGGGGTGGTGCCAGAGGACTGGAGAATTGCAAATGTTACACCCTTGTTGAAAAAAGAGTATAAAGATAAACTCAGCAACTACAGGCCAGTCAGTTTAACTCGGTGGTGGGGAACTTTTAGAAACGATAATCCGGGACAGAATTAACAGTCACTTGGACGAGAGAGGATTGATTAGGGAAAGTCAGCACGGATTTGTTAAAGGCAAATCATGTCTAACCAACTTGATAGAGTTTTTTGATGAGGTAACGGAAAGGGTAGATGAGGGCTCTTTAAGTATATGTATTGGTCTTGGACTGTACCTCCCACTGTTTTTCTGTAGGTTTTCCTGTTAATGGCCAGTTTAACATGTTCAGCTTATGTCTTATTCCTTCAAAGTCAGCCTGACAAATTTAAGACCTTGCGTGATTTTTCACCGTCTCATGTTATGGTCACTGTTTGCAAGATGCTACTTTACTGTCAGATTATTAATTAAATCTGTCTCATTACTAAATCAGTATAGTTTTTGCCTTGTTGATTCTAAAATATATTGACCTAGAAATTGGCCTGTGCAGTGCCCGTTTTTTGATCGCTGCTCGGACTGCTAAGGCCCCAATATGGCAGGCAGGAAGCGTGTGCACATTTTCTGCTGGAAGTATGCCACCTGCCACATTGGGTAAGGATAAACAAGAGGCGTCCTTTACCCATGTTAGGCTCTTTGTATATGCAAATAAGTGGCCTAACTTCTGCTTGAGGCCGCCTTCTGTAAGATTGGTTTGCCTTAAGGCAGCCCACGCCAGCACCAGGTGCACACAGACAAACCAGCATTAGGGCTCACCTGGAACTTACCTGAATGTGGAACTGGGAGGAGCAGGAGCGTCCGACCATTGGCCCCAATCTCCCCATTGCTCCCGACCCAATCACCAACCCCAATCTCCCCTCTGCTCCCGACCCAATCACCAACCCCAATCTCCCCTCTGCTCCCGACTCAATCACCAGCCCTGATCTCCCCTCTGCTCCCGACTCAATCACCAGCCCTGATCTCCCCTCTGCTCCCGACTCAATCACCAGCCCTGATCTCCCCTCTGCTCCCGACTCAATCACCAACCCCAATCTCCCCTCTGCTCCCGACCCAATCACTAACCCCAATCTCCCCTCTGCTCCCGACTCAATCACCAGCCCTGATCTCCCCTCTGCTCCCGACCCAATCACCAACCCCAATCTCCCCTCTGCTCCCGACCCAATCACCAACCCCAATCTCCCCTCTGCTCCCGACTCAATCACCAGCCCTGATCTCCCCTCTGCTCCCGACCCAATCACCAGCCCTGATCTCCCCTCTGCTCCCGACTCAATCACCAGCCCTGATCTCCCCTCTGCTCCCGACCCAATCACCAGCCCTGATCTCCCCATTGCTCCCGACCTGACCCCCACGATCCCCTACACTGACCCCGATCCCCGACCCACACCCCCATTCCAATCCCCGACCCATGGCCCGATCTCTGACCCATGGCCCCATCCCAATCCCCGACCCAAGCCCCGATCCCTGACCCACGCCCCCATCCCAATCCCCGACCCATGCCCCGATCCCAATCCCGATCCCCTGATCCCAATCCCCGACCCATGCCCCGATCCCAATCCCGATCCCCTGATCCCGATCCCCGACCCATGCCCTGATCCCAATCCCGATCCCCAACCCATGCCCAGATCCCAATCCTGAACCTCGACCCACGCCCCAATCCCCAACCTATGCCCCTATCCGGATCCCGATCCCAACTCATGCCCCGATCCCTGACACATGCCACGATCCCCATCCACGACCCATACTCCGATCCCAACCCTGAACCTCGACCCATGCCCTGACCTCCAACCCATGCCCCGATCCCCGGCAACACGAACCTAAAGACTGCTGCAACATGAGCAATGGCCCAAACCTGGATTTCTCTTCTCCGGTGGGCTCTTCATGCTACAATTAAATGAGGCCCAAGCCCAATACCTGGAGAGCCTCAGGCCTCACCATTCAGGTATAGGGCGGGGTGGGGGGGGGGGCAGAAAAGGCCTGTTTCCATGTTGTAATTTCGATGTACATTTCAGTTTATTAGTAACGGAGGTTTGCCTATAGAAATAGCAGGTTGTCATGACCAAAGAGAGTTGGGAAGTGCAATCATGTCAGCCTCACTTAACTTCTCTGAACTTGATCTCAAGTAACGCTAGATCCCACGTTCATGAAATTTGTCTATTCGTGCTCTAGTATCCCATAGAGGAATTTCAGGGCTCTTGAGATATATATTAAATATATCCTTTTAGTTTCTGTACACCTTCTACCTCACAGCTGAAGTGCGATTTCTTTGATTTTAATTGATTTTCAGGCTGTACCTGAAGCCTGATAATCCGGCAAGATAGAGTGTATCTTAAACACAAAGCCATTTTACAGAGTGAACTATTGTCGCTGAACACCTGTAGAGAAGTCTCATCAAAAATAGCCACATTCTTATCAGATAATGACGCATAACGAACAAACAGAAATTGCAAACAAGAACTTACAGAATGTCTAAAGTTCATCCAAGCTTCGTGTTAACTAAATGCTTGTCGTCGGTAGGTTGGTTTTGTAACATATGGAAGGAATTCAGGGGTCATATAAAGTGTCCAAATACCAGCATTCAACTACTTTCTCACATTACAGTGGAACAATGCAATTGTGTTTAGATTTTGCAGTAAGCAGCAAACGAACAGCACCCACTGTGCATTAGACTTGCCCATAGACTTTCTATGGGGTTTTGCTCGGCAAGTTGCTGTAAATTCGAGATTCATTCAGCGTGGCACCCTCTACAGGGCATCTGGGACCTGTGTGAACGGGGCAAGCAACTGGGTATCCCCTTAACCAATCAGAATCATTAATGAGCAGCGCAGAATCTGAACCAGGAAGTGTAAGTTAGAATTGTGAATTCAATGTCAAATCAGGTACAGAAAGCTAAATAAAAAGAGGGAAAGAAAGATTGAATTAAGAGACAGAGACAAAAGAGACAGAAAGAAAAAGTTAAAAAAATTTACATTTTTTAAAATGTCCAACAATAATTAAAAGTTGAAGGGATGAGACGCCACACTTGTAAAAGTTAATTTTCAGTGCCAGAGAGTTTGTTTGGCAGTAAGACTTACCACACTATTGAAAGGGTACTTAGACTGGAATAGACAAGACCTAGCTTTTTTTGGTGAGTTTAGTCTGTATCCATGAGGAACTTTACACCGTTTAATACATTAGTGGATCCATTGGTTGTGATCTTCCAAAATCCCCTAGATTCCACAACGATCCCAGTGGATTGGAAGGTAGCAAATGTAACCCCGCTATTCAAGAAAGGAGGGAGAGAGAATACAGGGAACTACAGGCTAGTTAGCCTGACATCAGTCATCGGGAAAATGCTGGAATTCATTATTAAGGAACTGGTAACAGGCCACTTAGATTATGATTATATTATGATTAGGCAGAGTCAACAAGGTTTTATGAATGGGAAATTGTGTTTGACAAATTTATTAGTTTTTGGAGGATGTAACTAACAGGGCAGATAAAGGGGAACCAGTGGATGTAGTATATTTGGATTTTCAAAAGGCATTCGAGAAGATACCACATAAAAGGTTGTTACACAAGATGAGGGCTCATGGGGTTGGGGTTAATATATTAGCATGAATAGAGGATTGGTTAACGGACAGAAAACAGAGAGTAGGGATAAACGGGTCATTTTCAGGTTGGCAGGCTGTAACTAGTGGGGTGCCGCAAGGATCAGTGCTTGGGCCTCAGCTATTTACAATCTATATTAATGATTTAGATGAAGGGACCGAGTGTAATGTATCCAAGTTTGCTGACAATACAAAGCTAGGTGGGAAAGTAAGCTGTGAGGAGGACACAAAGAGTTTACAAAGGGATATAGTCAGGTTAATTGAATGGGCAATAAGGTGGCAGATGGAGTATAATGTGGGGAAATGTGAGGTTATTCACTTTGGTAGGAAGAATAGAAAAGCAGAATATTTTTTAAATGTTCAGAAACTATTAAATGTTGGCGTTCAGAGAGATTTGGGTGTCCTAGTTCAAGAAACACAGAAAGTTAGCCTGCAGGTACAGCAAGCAATTAGGAAGGCAAATGGCATGTTGGCCTTTATTGCCAGGGGGTTGGAGTACAAGAGTAAGGAAGTCTTGCTACAAGTCTAGAAAGGTTCATTAGATTGATTCCTGGGATGAGAGGGTTGTCCTATGATGAGAGATTGAGTAGAATGGGCCTATACTCTCGAGTTTAGACGAATGAGAGGTGATCTCAATGAAACATATATGATTCTGAGGGGGCTTGACAGGGTAGATGCTGAGAGGTTGTTTCCCCTGGCTGGAGAGTCTAGAAGTTGGGGGCATAGTCTCAAGATAAGGGGTCGGCCATTTAAGACTGAGATGAGGAAGAATTTCTTCATTCGGAGGGTTGTGAATCTTTGGAATTCTCTACCCCAGAGGGCTGTGGATGCTGAGTCGTTGAGTATATTCATGGCTGAGATCGATAGATTATTGGACGCTGGGGGAATCAAGGGTTATGGGGATAGGGTGGGAAAGTGGAGTTGAGGTCGAAGATCAGCCATGATCTTATTGAATGGCGGAGCAGGCTCGAGGGGCCGTATGGCCTACTCCTACTCCTATTCTTATGTTCTTATGTTCTTCTTCTTATGTTCTCATATGTTCTTGTGTTCTTATTTGTAAAAGTAGAGGTGGCTCCAGTTTGTATGGCCGTGTCTTTTCACCAGTCGTGAGCTTTTAAAACTTTTCTCGTTCATGATTTTTCTCCCTCCATCCCCTAAAGATGCCAATTCATACTGAGGTTCAGTACCATCTTCCAGTATCTTGCCTGAATTGTTCAGGGATGGTGAGACTAAGTGTAGCGCCCCTACAGCCAACCTAGCTGAGACCATCGAACTAAGTGCAGACTGGGGCCCAAACGTGGGCCTTCTTGGTAGTAACTTTTACCCACTGATGAATTGGAGTATAGAAAAAATAAGTTCAGGACTTTCTCATTTTGGAATGTTTGTACTGGATATTTTTGACTTGGAGTGGAGTTAACACTGAATTTCCTATTTGGTATTTTATGAATACAAAATTTGTGCCAATCAGCTACAAGGGGGTGGATTTTCCTCCCAAAATAACGGCGAAGCTAATCGGGCTCACTGTTATTTCAGTGTATTTGGTAGAGCAAATTCCAGCGACCGCACATGCGCAGTCAAACGTGGAAATCGGGAAGTTGCTCTGCCAGATGCGACCCTCCTTCATAAACTCTGTGAGAATGACATCTCGCCTGCTGACTCACCGTTCAAATGAACGGAACAGCGAGAAGTTCTTACACTGCCCTGATGGATATCAACTAAACGCGCCTAAAAAAGGCACCTCAAGTTATTTAAGACTAAGCAGTCTTAACTTTTAGTCTGACTGCGTGGTAAGTCTTAAAGACTGCCAAATAACCTCTCTGGCACTGAAAATTAACTTTAACAAGTGATGAGTCCCATTCCTTCAGATTTTAATTGTTGTTGGACATTTTAAAAAAATATATATTTTTTTACTTTATCTTTCTGTCTCTTAATTCAATATTTCTTTCCCTCTCTTTATTTTGCTTTCTGTTCCTGATCTGACATTGAATTCACTATTCCAACTTACACTTCCTGGTTCTGACTCTTCTCTGCTCATCAGATGCTTCAATCTGATTAATTAAGGGGATAGACAGTTGCTTGCCCTGTTCACACAGGTCTCAGATGCCCTGTAGAGGGTCCCATTTTGGTTTCGTGAAAGGAACTTGCCATGAAAAAAGTCAAGAAAAGTTTATAGGTAAGTGTAAGTCCAACAAGCAGCAGGCCAAGAAATTTTATATAAGAAGGTGTGACGCCCAAAGTATGAATGACTCAACTGTGATTCAGACAAAATGCGCAGTCGATGCAAGACTTTTATATATATATATTTGACCAGCAAATCTCCTGTGTCATTGCTCATAGTATCTCAGGGGATGAGCTGTTTTGTAAGGACAGGAACATTATATCCCATAAACACAAGGCAGCCGAATTAACACTGAGTCTTCTCTGCTGACACAAGTGCAATAGAGTAGAAGCCACAGCTGCCTAAAGTAAAGGCTGCCAACTCTATCCCAAACTCTGCACAGAATGTCCCATTATACATGTAACATCGTGTGACTCTGTGCAGGATGTCGCATATATCATTTAACATTCTGTACTTCCAGGAAAATGTAAGCAAATTTCATTGTCAATAACCATGTGTTGCTATGTCTGTAAAATGTTTATATCCTGCCTTTCAGGCTGTAATTGTATAGTTGCAGCTTTGTCGCAGCCGAGGGAAGGCTCTCCGAATCACCCTGTACTGCCAGTCCTTTCTGTTGTGTAAGTTGCAAATTAATTCTGACAAAGGAGAATTTCCTCTCCTTGTTGGGGTCCTGCTCTCTCTAAGACTTGTCGCTATGCCACAGGGAACAGGAGCAATAGAAGGCTGGCAAAGAAGATCAAATCTAGAGCTCCTGCACAGTGGTAAGGCTGACAGGACCACATAAGTCCAATCTTAATTTTCCTTTTACTGACAACAGACTGAGGTTTCCTTAAAGAGAAAGGAAAGTATAGGGAGAATACTTTTCTTGTTTCAGAGTATTACTGTTTTGAGGGAAAAAATGATCTTCTTACCAAGAACAAAAATATCAATTTAATTTTAAACTTCCTCATTGATTCCACAAACTTTCAAGTTTTTTTGTGAGAAACCTTATCAAATGCTTCCTGGAAGTTGCTATATAAAATCAACCATATTACCATTATATACACTCCAAAGATTTCTGGTAAATGCATAATCTACCTTTTACAAACCCATGTGAGGTGGGTTGAATGAATTTACCCTTGCTAGATCTGATTGTATTTTCTCACTATTGGTATCCATAGTTCTCAAAATAATACATCCAACCATTTTTTAAAGATCGGAATGTTGTCACTTTGTACTTGATGTGCTCACTAGCTTCATCATTGCACCACTGCTTCTGCTCTTGTTTCTTTTTACACACCCTGGGGTAGATCTTGACTTTGTGCGAAAGTGTAAAATTGGTGATAGCAAATCGGCAGCCCGTTTTACGCCTCTCCCGGTTTTTAGTTCCATTGACTTCTGGAAATAAAAATCGCACAAAGGCAAGATCTACCTCCCCTATCGCAGCTGCATTGCAAAGCAATTAACTGAACTCACTGTAAATCTTTTTGCCGTCCCTCTGCACTCCCAATTTACCAATGTCTACGTAGGTGAATAGCATAGATGCATTTAAGGGGAAACTAGATAAGTACATGAGTGGGAATAGAACGATATGCTGATAGGGTCAGATGAACTAGGGTGGGAGGAGACTCGTGTGGAGCATAAACACTGGCATAGACCAGTTAGGCCGAATGGCCTGTTTCTGAGCTGTAAATCCTCTGTGATTCTATGTAGGCACGAGCTCCCCTTCTCTGACCCACTCAATGTGACTCTGTCTTCAAAGTTTCACTATCTGACTTGCCTCCAGTAAGACTTTGTGTCTGTTTCCCCTTGTCCCCCTCGGTGTTGTTGCAGTCAGGACTCTATTGGATGATCTCCCTCCCCCAATCTATTGGATACTTCCATCATTCAAGTTCACACATCCACATCCCATATCATGTAACACGAGACAAACTGGGTTTGTTTTTCTCAGAGATGGAAGTGACGTTTATGAGACAAAGTGGGAAGAGGCTTTAAGACTCCCTGCTTGCTCAGTGCACCTCCGGTTCCTCCCATCTAGATATGACAGTAGATAAGCAATGGCAAACATTTAAAGAAATGTTTCATAATTCTCAATGAGTATACATTCCATTGAGAAATAAAAACTCCATGGGAAAAGAGATCCATCCTTGGCTAACTAAGAAGTTAAGGGTAGTTTTAGGTTAAAAGAAGAGGCGTATAATGTTGCCAAGAAGAGTAATAAGCCTGATGATTAGGAAAGTTTTAGAAACTAGCAAAGGATGACCAAGAAATTGATAAAGAAAGAGAAAATAGAATATGAGAGTAAACTAGCAAGAAATATAAAAACAGATTGTAAGAGCTTCTACAGGTATATAAAAAGGAAGAGATTAGCGAAAGTAAACGTGGGTCCCTTAGAGGCTGAGACAGGAGAAATTATAATGGAGAATAAGGAAATGGCAGAGACGTTGAACAGATATTTTGTATCTGTCTTCACAGTAGAAGACACAAAAAACATACCAGAAATAGTGGGGAACCAAGAGTCTAATGAGAGTGAGGAACTTAAAGTAATTAATATCAGTAAAGAAAAAGTACTGGAGAAATTAAAAGGACTAAAATCCGACAAATCCCGCGGACCTGATGGCCTACGTCCTAGGGTTCTAAAAGAGGTGGCTGCAGGGATAGTGGATGCATTGGTTGTGATCTTCCAAAATTCCCTACATTCTAGAACGGTCCCAGTGGATTGGAAGGTAGCAAATGTAACCCCACTATTCAAGAAAGGAAGGAGAGAGAAAACAGGGAACTACAGGCCAGTTAGCCTGATATCAGTTGTCAGGAAAATGCTGGAATCCATTACTAAGGACATGAGAACAGGGCACTTAGAAAATCATAATATGATTAGGCAGAGTCAACATGGTTTTCTGAAAGGGAAATTGTGAATGACAAATCTATTAGAGTTTTTGAGGATATAACTAGCAGGGTAGATAAAGGGGAACCAGCGGATGTAGTATATTTGGATTTTCAAAAGGCATTCAATAAGGTGCCACACAAGAAGTTGGTAGAGAAGATTAGGGCTTATGGGTTTGGGAGTATTATATTAGCATGGATAGAGCATTCATTAACGGACAGAAAACAGAGAGTAGGGATAACGGGTCATTTTCAGGTTGGCAGGCTGTAACTAGAGGGGTGCCGCAAGGATCGGTGCTTGGGCCTCAGCTATTTACAATCTATATTAATGATTAGGTGAAGGGACCGAGTGTAATGTATCCAAGTTTGCTGATAATAGAAAGCTAGGTGGAAAAGTAAGCTGTGAGGAGGACACAAAGAGTCTGCAAAAGGATATAGACAGGTTAAGTGAGTGGGCAATAAGGTGGCAGATGGAGTATAATGTGGGGAAATGTGAGGTTATTCACTTTGGTAGGAAGAATAGAAAAGCAGAATATTTTTTAAAGGGTGAGAAAGTATTAAATGTTGGTGTTCAGAGGGATTTGGGTGTCCTTGTACACGAAACACAGAAAGTTAACATGCTGGTACATCAAGCAATTAGGAAGGCAAATGGTATTTTGGCCTTTATTGCAAAGGGGTTGCAGTACAAGAGTAAGGAAGTCTTACCCCAATTGTACAGGGCTTTGGTGAGACCACAACTGGAGTATGGTGTACAGTTTTGGTCTCTTTACCTAAGGAAGGATATATTTGCCTTAGAGGTGGTGCAACGAAGGTTCACTCGATTAATTCCTGGGATGAGAGGGTTGTCCTATGAAGAGAGGTTGAGTAGAATAGGCCTATACTATCTGGAGTTTAGAAGAATGAGAGGTGATTGCAATGAAATATATAAGATTCTGAGTGGGCTTGACAGGGTAGATGCTGAGAGGCTCTTTCCCCTGACTGGAGAGTCTAGAACTAGGGAGCATAGTCTCAGAATAAGGGGACTGAGATGAGGAGAAATTTCTTCACTCAGAGGGTTGTGAATCTTTGGAATTCTCTACTCCAGAGGGCTGTGGATGCTCAGTCATTGAGTATATGCAAGACTGAGATCGATAGATTTTTGGATAATCAAGGGAATCTAAGGGAATCAAGGGATATAGGGATCGGGCAGGAAAGTGGAGTTGAGGTCGAAGATCAGCCATGATCTTATTGAATAGTGGAGCAGGCTCGAGGGTCCATATGGCCTACTCCTGCTCCTTTTTCTTATGTTCTTATGTTTTTACTCTCCCCCACCCTAGTCGTTTCCCTTGGTATGGCCCCCCTTCTTCATTCGCTTAAGTCCAAGGGGTGCAGATTTGAACTTTTATGGCGCACAATTGCTTTAGCCATTCGTTGCCAGATCTAGCTAGACCACACCAAGCACTATTGTGCCCTGTTCTCCTCTGCCAAAACTGCTCACTACTCCAGGATCATCCTGGAATACAAAGGTCACCCCGGCTTCTTTTCTCCACTACCAACTGTCTCCTTAACCCCCTCTCCCCTACCCCCTTCACCCTCACCTCCGACAACATGTGCAAGGAGCTCATGGACTTCTTTGTCACTAATATTGAGACCATCCATTCAGCTACCTCAGCTGAATCCCTCTCCTCCCCTTGCCCACTAAGCCAATCTTCCCCCAAAGTTCCCCACTGCCATAGCCTTGAACTCGCATCTTTCTCTAGTTTCCCACCTGTGTCCCCTCATGCCCTCTCTGAGCTCATCTTGGCCATGAGATCCACCTCCTGCTCTCTTGACGCTATTCCCACTAAATTGCTGACTGCCCAACTTCCCGTCCTGGCCCCCATGCTACCTGATATTGTAAACATGGGATGGGGCCAAGGAAATATCCTTGAGGGACTCCAGGGGTAACAGTGGGGGGGTGGAAAGAAAAGCCAATTTAGGAGATTTTCTGGCTACGATTGGATTGGTAAGAGTGGAACCAGGCGAGGGCAGTCCCACTCAGCTGGACCACGGAGTAGAGGTGTTGGAGGAGGATGGTGTGGTCAACTGTGTCAAAGACAGCAGACAGGTCTAGAAGGATGGTGCACCATGGTCACAGTCACAGAGGATGTTATCTGTGACTGATTAGGGCTGTTTCAGCAGTGTGATAGGGGCAAAAATCTGATTGGAAAGGATCAAACATGGAGCTGTGAGAAAAATGGGGACACATTTTGGTTACCCGTCCTATTGCCTCCTTCTTTGGCTCTGTGTCAATTTTTGTCTGATTACACTCCATTGAAGCGCTTTGGGCAGTTTCACCGTGTTAAAGGCATTATAAAAATGCAAATTGTTGTTGTGCATTCATGTATTACGGCAGTGACGACGAGTGCCAGCCCTGAAAATGAAACCTGGCGACACGCAGGACCATAGCCAGAAGAGGCTCTTCTGGGCCCCAGAAGCGAACCTCGGGTCTCCCCTGGCCTGAGCTTCACTTCTCCTTCCCTTGAGCACGATCACCTCTGGATCCTCCCCTCCTTACCTTAGCGCTGGGTACCGTATCCGTGGGTCCCGGTGGCGGTTTCTAGCCACCCCGAAATTCTGCTCATGCCCTCTTTGTTATTCCCGACAGGTTCAGGTGGGTGTCCTACCTAATTACTACATGATAATGAGGCCCGGGAGTTAAAATGGCCCTGACGTCGTCATGGGCAACTCCTGTCCACCCACAGATAAAGTTTGCTTTATCTGTGTGGGGAAAACCACATTTATGATTCAAAAATTTCACTGACACTCCTAGCCTGAAAAATAAAACTGACAGGAATGTAACAGGCACAACAGCCCAGTTTTACCTCGGGACGTGAATGGAATGTGTACCCCACGTTGTGCCTGTTACATTCCTGTCCCGAGGTAAAACTGGGCTGTTGTGCCTGTTACATTCCTGTCAGTTTTATTTTTCAGGCTAGGAGTATCAGTGAAATTTTTGAATCATAATTGTGGTTTTCCCCACACAGATAAAGCAAACTAATATTTCTGGTTTTACATGATACCTTGTATCCCATGACGATTAGTTCTGGTCCATTTCCGATCTAATATCACCTGACGCTTTGTAAAACCTGATCAGTGACTGTTGGATGTGCAGAAAATGTAGATCTGCTTTCCATTCCCCTTCCAACTGGCCCCTCTGTTACCAGAGGCATTCTGGTATACGCAAAAAAGAGGAGCAGTCCTTGTGAATCACTCTCCTGTTCTTAACATCAATATCAAAGTGCCTTTTAATGAGCTCTTCATGATTTTAGAAACCACTTTACAAGGTTTATCAGCTCAACAATGTTGAGTGCTTAATAAAAAATGATGATTCCTGATTCAACAGGTTTGGCGAGGGGCACAGTCTTGGCACAGGGTAGAAAAATGGTCTGTTTAGGTACTACAATACAATAAGTGATAGGGAGAGATCAGGGTTAGAAAGGCTATAAGGCTTTCTCATCCCCATTTTCTTGTGCTCTGGTATTGTTTTAGTGTCAGAATATCACATTGCACTTTTACTGACTTTCAAAGTATTTATATCAAAAACGGTACTCATTCTCTCTACTATTTAGAAATGAGCTGATCAATTTACAGGAATTGCTGGAGTATTCTGAATCTTACTCCAATACTCACGAGTGGCAGCCATTGGCTGGGAGTTTCCTTGGAGCTGCTCCCGCTACACTGCCCATAACTTCACTGGAAGTGGGGCAGAAACCCCTTTCCCCCCCACTTCTGGCAGAGTTACAGTGGCGGAGCAGGAGCAGCTCTGTGAAAACTCCTGGATTTATTTTTCTAGCCTGGATAGAGGAATGATGGATACGCATAGAAGGCATGAGGGTAAATACTTGGCAGAGCATAGGAATGCCTTGTGGCAGAGATCGGAGAATCGAGTCTTGTTGACTTTTCCTTTGGGCTTCCCCCGCATGGTGAGTTGCCTGCTTTGGCTAGTTGAACAGACACAAGATAATTTCAGCCCATCTTAATTCATCGATCCAGAGAGATCCTATCAACCCCATTGTAGCATCCAGTTGTGTCTTAAATGATTCCAGGGTTTTTGTCTCTACTAATCTACTTGGAAGTTCATTCCACATGTTGATCACTTTGTGTGAAGAAGAATTTCCTGATATCTGTCTTAAAAGTATTTTTATAATATTGAACCTGTGTCTCCTAGTTTAATATTTTGGGTTCTATGCTCTTAATAATCTTATACACTCTCAGTCTCTACCTTTCTGTGTTGAAAAGCCCAAGACGAAACAATCTTTTTTTTTATTCGTTCATGGGATGTGGGCATCGCTGGCGAGGCCGGCATTTATTGCCCATCCCTAATTGCCTTGAGAAGGTGGTGGTGAGCCGCCTTCTTGAACCGCTGCAGTCCGTGTGGTGAAGGTTCTCCCACAGTGCTGTTAGGAAGGGAGTTCCAGGATTTTGACCCAGCGACGATGAAGGAACGGCGATATATTTCCAAGTCAGGATGGTGTGTGACTTGGAGGGGAACGTGCAGGTGGTGTTGTTCCCATGTGCCTGCTGCTCTTGTCCTTCTAGGTGGTAGAGGTTGCGGGTTTGGGAGGTGCTGTCGAAGAAGCCTTGACGAATTGCTGCAGTGCATCCTGTGGATGGTACTGTTGGGCTGGAAAAATAGGCTTGTGAACAGAAATCCAAAACCTCCAGCCTCCCCTTACCTAACCTGATATGTCTATATATATATATAGATATATATATATATTTATTAAAGAATGATTAGCCACTCTTATCCTCACACACATAAGTAGCTAAATCGCACATGTAGCATTTAGGTAGCAGTAAAGCATGATGGGATACTTGACCATTATGGGAGCAGTTCGTAACCCACACTGTAAAAGCTGACAAAGGCAGGTTTGTTGGATTTACGGCCACCGCCTCGATTATCTCCAGAACACACAAGGGAAAGTTTATCCAAGGCCGAAGCCGACATTGTTTATCCTAACTAGCTCACTTCGGATGATTAAGGGAGGAGCGGTGGATATCTCCACGGTTAACCCAGCTCAAAAGGGAGTCAGATAGGAGCAGCTGCTCAGGACTTTGTGAAGACCCTCCGTGTAGTCTCAATGTCTGGGACTTATGTGTTTATTGATAAGGGTCCTCCTCAGGAATGTGAGATGTTTAATGTCATGGGAGGACCCAAGGTAGCCCTGACAAGTGAGTGGCAGGCTATACCACCCAATGAATCCCACTGTCGTTACGTAGACCTGTACCACCTTCCACAGCAGGTGGGTGTTGCTTATTGAAAGGTATAAACATGCTTGTATTGCTGATGTTCCTTTGAGAGTTAGTCACGAGCTTGAGGAAGCTTGCCACTCTCCCTTTGTGCATAAGGTTTTCCAATAAACTTTAATTTGGTCAGCAGTTCCGTCTCCGTCTGGTTTTGCTCCAAAAATTCGAGTCCAATAGTGCACACTGCAGCCACAGTGCGCCGGTGGTGAAGGGTGGATGAGGTGCCAATCAAGCGAGCTTCTTGAGAGTTATTGGAGCTGCACTCATCCAGGCAAGTGGAGAGTATTCCATCACACTCCTGACTTGTGCCTTGTAGATGGTGGAAAGGCTTTGGGGATCAGGAGGTGAGTCACTCGCCGCAGAATACCCAGCTCTTGTAGCCACAGTATTTATGTGGCTGCTCCATTTAAGTTCCTGGTCAATGGTGACCCCCAGAAAGTTGATGGTGGGGGATTCGGCGACGGTAATGCCGTTGAATGTGAAGGGGAGGTGGTTAGACTCTCTCTTGTTGGAGATGGTCATTGCCTGGCACTTGTCTGGCCCGAACGGTACTTGCCACTTATGACCCCAAGTCTGGATGTTGTCCACGTCTTGCTGCATGCGGGCTCGGACTGCTTCATTATTTGAGGGGTTGCGAATGGAACTGAACACTGTGCAATCATCAGCGAACATCCCCATTTCTGACCTTATGATGGAGGGAAGGTCATTGATGAAGCAGCTGAAGATGGTTGGGCCTAGGACACTGCCCTGAGGAACTCCTGCAGCAATGTCCTGGGGCTGAGATGATTGGCCTCCAACAACCACTACCATCTTCCTTTGTGCTAGGTCTGACTCCAGCCACTGGAGAGTTTTCCCCCTGATTCCCATTGACTTCAATTTTACTAGGGCTCCTTGGTGCCACTTTCGGTCAAATGCTGCCTTGATGTCAAGGGCAGTCACTCTCACCTCACCTCTGGAATTCAGCTCTTTTGTCCATGTTTGGACCAAGGCTGTAATGAGGTCTGGAGCCGAGTGGTCCTGGTGGAACCCAAACTGAGCATCGGTGAGCAGGTTATTGGTGAGTAAGTGCCGCTTGATAGCACTGTCGACGACACCTTCCATCACTTTGCTGATGATTGGGAGTAGGTTGATGGGGCGGTAATAGGCCGGATTGGATTTGTCCTGCTTTTTGTGGACAGGACATACCTGGGCAATTTTCCACATTGTCAGGTAGATGCCAGTGTTGTAGCTGTACTGGAACAGCTTGGCTCAAGGCACGGCTAGTTCTGGAGCACAAGTCTTCAGCACTACAGCCGGGATGCTGTCAGGGCCCTTAGCCTTTGCTGTATCCAGTGCACTCAGCCGTTTGTTGATATCACGTGGAGTGAATCGAATTGGCTGAAGACTGGCTTCTGTGATGGTGGGGATATCGGGAGGAGGCCGAGATGGATCATCCACTCGGCACTTCTGGCTGAAGATGTTTGCAAACACTTCAGCCTTGTCTTTTGCACTCACATGCTGGACTCTGCCATCATTGAGGATGGGGATGTTTACAGAGACTCCTCCTCCTGTTAGTTGTTTAATTGTCCACCACCATTCACGACTGGATGTGGCAGAACTGCAGAGCTTTGATCTGATCCATTGATTGTGGAATCGCTTAGCTCTGTCTATAACTAATGGGTGTTATTCTCATGTTGCATGTATATCGGGTAGACAGTGGATGGGGCATCCACTACACCCGTCCGATGATATCTCAGCAGGAGATCCCCAACCGTTTTTGTGGCCGAGCCTCAATTTAATGTTCAGAGTGAGCTGCCAGCGCCCATTCGTGTTCCTGATAGGCGGTTGACCCATGGTGTGGAGGGGAGGGGGGTCAGGAATTCTAGCGGGGCTACTGCTAAAGGCAGCCTTGCAGTGGAGGTGTATTTTTTGCATGGAGAATATCACAGCTGTTTTTTCAAACTCAGTGGACAAGATGACTGCAGCCAGGGTCCTCAGGTTGACAGACGGTGCTGTGGAAATACTTGCTGAACAGGTGAACAGCAGGAAGGAGGTTCTCCTTCCCAGTGATGGGCACCAGGTGCCCAGGCAATTAGCACAGCAGCAGTAGAGACAGGTGGCTGCCAGTGTCAATGCAAATAGAATTGCTCCCAGGACCTGGCAGCAATGCTGGAAGAAACTCAATGACCTCACCAGTGCTGCTAAGGTAAGACCACCATTCACATCTCCAACACTGCTCAGACCTGCACCGGCTGTACTTCAGCCCTAGCACTACTGGGGATGAAAATCGCCCCCTATAAGCCTCCATTGCTTCTTCCTTTGTTCTTAAGCTACTCCTCTATTCTGTTGCAGTTCTTCATTCTGGCTTCCTGGGCTTTGTATCAAGAAGCACTTTTATTTCTTTTAGTTCATGTGCCGTAAATGTTCTTGGCTGTTGAAAAGTTATTGTGGGAAAAAATTGACATCATTGCAAGGGCACAACGAAGACGAATTCCGTGAGACGGCCCGTGCCTGATCTCCACGTGCATTTGGGCCAGTGCTAAATTCGTCAGGGCTTTTTCTTAGGTGGCCACCTGAAGGACTGCAGGCCTCGTTTCAATAGTAAAATGAGAGTCTTGCATCTGTTTCAGGACTCATTTGTGAAATTTGTTAAGACTAGTTCCACATCTGTACTTATATGGTTTTTATGGCACATCATATATGAAGATAGCAACATGGGCTGCGGCCTGCTGATTTAATTACAGTTCATGGGACTAGGTTCCCTCACAGCAAATGCAATACCTGGGGCAGTACTAAGCTTTGCAAATTAAGAATATCTCAAGTTCAATCCCCTGTGTTAGCTTGATCTCAGCTAGGACAGACATTGGGCCTGTAGAATTGTCCTCCCAGACTAGGAAGGAGAAATATTAGCCAGGGTTCATACTCCTGATTTCTGTCTCGTAATTCCTGGTGAAAAATGCATAGATATGGGCAATGGCTCACCCATGATGCCCTCCCACCTGCCATTGCAGAATAGCCTGCCAACATTTACCCTCTAGGCAGTGGTACTCATAATATGCGACAGGAATGATTAACAGCCACTTTCTCTTTCACCTGCTCTCAGCAGATTTGCTCCTGCATATATTTTGGGCCTCTGGTCATAGTATGTCCAGTTGTGGGATGTTGACCAAGTTTGGATTCAGTGTTGTTCCCTTTCCTTTACTTGCTTTTCAGTGATAGGAGGCAAGAAAATATTGAGAATCAAGGTTGTCCCAGTTTCCATACAGCAAGTGAAAAGACTGTATTAAAATAGAATAATTTGTCCTATTACTCTTGGTTCTATTTTACAGTTGTCCACAGTGGCATGATTGAAATCAGGAGCTCACCTTATGGAGAATCACACGTGAGGCCTGACATCAATCACACGGTGGTGCAATGTTGCAGCATACCTGAGAGTGGCCCAGAAGTAAGATATCAGTTGGGATTGTGGCTCTCATCCAAACATTAATGAGTAATACTGGTCTGGACTCATACAAGAAGAATGAACATTCTATGGAGTCAGACCTCAGCATGGGGAGAAAATTGGGGGAAAGGGAATAAGAAGGGATTTTTTTCACATTTGTATTGGCTTGCACTTACTGCTTATGCAGGCTACACTGACAGTGACCAGGGAAAATATCTACTCAGTGCTTAAGGTCTGTTGGGTGAACACTTACATATTTCCATTTCGCAGTTACTGGCAGGAAGAGAAAGTAAATGATGGTAGAGTTTTCCACTGTATCATGGACCATATTGGGCAATCCAGTCTTGTATGTTAAGGTCTTTTTATCTTGCAGCTCGATGTGGGTTGGGGCTTCAGAGGGAGTTGTCAAAATGGTCTTCCTGTGTCAACTTCTTGTTTTTATTTTTCAGTCTCCTGTAAGTCATTGGAGGTTATTTGTGAACATGGGGAATTTGGTGGTTATTAGGGATACCTGACGTGGCTTTAGGAAATGTAAGCCCTGACTCATTAATTTGATTGAATTCTTTGAGGAAGTGACCACAATAGTGGACAGAAATAGTCCAGTAGATGTTGAAGACCTTGCCTTCTATAAAGTGCTTGATAAAAGACCACATAGATGGCTATTAGAAAAAAATAGATCACATGGGGCTATAGGACCATTATTACATTGGATAGGGAGCTGGTTGAAATCATATGAGCAGAGGGGTTGTTATTAACAGAAATCGAACTGATTGGGGTTCTATGAGCAGAGATCCTCAGGGTTCTGTACAAGGTGTGCTGTTGTTCATCATTTTCATTGATGATCAAGAGGAAGGTTCAAACGGATACGTTCCTAAATTTGCATTCAGTACAAAAATATGCACAGCGGTTAATCATTCAGAACAAATCAGTAGATTGGGTGAATGGGTGTGGCTTATGCCATTTAATGTAGACAAGTGCAGTGTCATGCACACGAGGTTAGGAAACTCCAGGCATGCCACTGAAGGTCTTAAGGGTAATAACTGATCACTCGATAAAAATGCTGGGACCAACGAGTACAAAACAAAGAGCCCTGTAACTAGGATATAAAAAGTTCTCATGTGTCCACACTTGGATTATTTTGTCCAGATTTGGGCCCCGCACTTGGTGAAGGACATCAAGGCTCTGGAGAGGGTGCAATGGAGGGCAACTAGGACGATACCTAATCTTAGTTTGAGTTATTTACTTGGGAGAAATGTAGGCTTAGATGGAATACGGTTGAAATGTTTTAAATGATGAAGAGATTGGATACAGTCAGCTTAGATCGGTTATTTGAAATGGAGAGGGGTGCAAGGTCTCGGCGTGATGTCAGGAAGTATTTCTTTTTGCAGAGAGCTATTGAACTCTGGAGCAAAGTGCCAAGACAGGTGATGAGTATGGAGTCGCTGCAATACTTTAAAAGGGAACTTGACAAGTTCTTGAGAGAAGAGGACATTTCCCATTATAGGGGGCAAATGTTGGTACATTGAGATCGTGATTAATCACTGGCAATTGCAGACTGGAGCTTGCTCAATTGCTTAAAGATTCACAATGAGATTTCCCAGCACTTTTCCTGAATTTTTCTCATTTTTTTTTACCTTTCCCAGGAGAACAGCATTGCTAAGGGATGTGGTGGATGGTGTGCAAGGTAGCACTGTTAACTGGATGGGGTGGACTCAATAGATCTGACGGTCTTTTCTCACCCATTTTTTCATATGTTGTATGGAGTTCTTCTGCACATTTAGTAGCAGAAGAGAAGGTGGTTAGTGTTCTGACAGCAGATTGTGACATCCATGGAACTGATGGGTGTCCTCTGCCCTCGACTGTGTGGGGGTCAGGTTGTTTATATTAGTGAGTGTAATCAGCAAGCAAAAACCATGGGGTAAATTTTAACAGGGAGCTGGGAAGAGAGTGGGGGGAAGGATTTCCGGATGGGAATCCCAGAAGTTTGGGTTTCCCGGCTGTCCTTATGATTTTGACATAATGATATCTTTTGATTTTTTTTCAATAGGTTTACATGCAACAGCCAGCCAGATTGACAGGCTGTCTGTCAGTCAGACGGGAGAGCAGCCAGGGAGCAGGTGCCAGCAGGTAAGTCTTAGGTGTTTGGTTTGGAGGGTGGGGGTTGGTCATCGGGGTGGGTCAGTCATGGGGGGTTCATTGGAGGGGTCTGTTATTGGGGGTGTCAGTCATGGGGGCGGTCGGTCATCGGGTGGGTTGGTCATTGGGGGCGTCTTCGGGGAGGTCAGTCATTGGGGGCATCATCGGGGGGGTTGGTTATGGGGGGCGTCAGGCATGGGAGGGGTCAGTCATCGGGGGGGTTGGGCATGGGGAATCAGTCATCGGGGGGCCGGCATAGGGGGGTCGGTCATTGGGGGCATCATCGGGAGGGTCAGTCATGAGGGGTTCGGTCTTGGGGGTTCGGGCATGGGAGGGACCGTCATCGGGGAGGTTGGTCATCAGGGAGCTCGGTCATCGGGGGTGGGGGGTCAGTCATCGGGGGGGTCAGTCATCAGGGGGTCAGTCATCGGGGGGGTTGGTCATCGGGGGAGGGGCGGTCGGGGGGGTCATTCATCGGAGGGATTGGTCATTGGTGGGTCGGTCATCAGGGCGATTGGAGCTCATGGGGGGAGTCATGGTGGGGGGGCCGGAGATCGTGGAGAGGGGGGTCAGTTGATCGCATGTATGGGATCGCGGCAGGTAGGTTTGTGGGTCTGGAGGAAACACTCCTGCTCCTCCAGGCTCACAAGCAGTGCAATAAAGTCACTTACCTGTTGATCTGGCCCTTGTGTAGGGGGTGGTGGTGTGTGTCAGCTTCACCTCTGACTTCTGAGCGGTTTGAACCGCTCCCACTCCCTGGGTTCTAGACCTTGGACTTATTTGGGGGTTGTGACAAAGTGCAGCAGACAACTGGTTTTGGTGCAAGAAACTTCGATCTTTATTCAAGAGAGAAAATACAACACAACAATCTTAACACTCTAATAAAATGGGGAACACTTCGGTACACACGAGGGAAATTACAGTAGAAAGATACCTCACCCCTCCCAATCCCACTTTACTAGCTAAGTTGGACTCTAAAGGACCAGAGATAATGCTCACCAAACGAATCCTTGACAGTAATTCACCCAGAGGTAAGTCAGGAACAGATCGTAGAGTGGAAACTTTGCGGATCTTCGGTTTTCTCCCGAGTTGGTTTTCTTTGGTCGCGGTGGCCCAATATTACCCGGTTGGTTGGTGGCAATATTCGGTTGGTTGTTTCGTAAGGCCCTTGTTGCCGTGAGGTGTCTGATGGTCACTGGGACTGTTGCTCTGGTTTCTTCTTGTGTGTCGGCCTGCTTCTAGAGCTGCTGACCTTCTCTCTGCTGCCCCCTCGCCTTGTTGATCTGTCGCCTCCCGAGCTGTTGAACAATCCCTTGCACTTGCAGGTCTGGCTGACCGGTTCTCTCACGTAGGGGTCGTTGGTTTCGCTGGAAGCTGCTCTCCTTCCAGAGACAGGCAGAACAAGAGAAGCAGAACACAAGAGCCAGCAAGAGCCAGAGAGAGAGAGAGAGAGGTTTCGAGTTTCCACTTCTATATCCCTCTCTTACAATGGTCTTTGTCACTTAAAAAAAAGGCACTTCATGTCTGTTTAAACAGTTCTTACAAAATCCTTAAGAATCTTTGATGGCTTTTGATGGCCCCTCATCATGTTGCCATTGCTTCTCCCGATGGGTCATTGTTTTAATTCTGATTTTCTGATCACCTGGTATACAGGCTTCCTTTTGTATCCAACGTCCTAGGTGTTGATCGGTTTTGCTTTAAAACAAAGACATGGCCCCACCATGTCTGGAGCAGTTGCCTCTTTCAATGGCCTGCTGCCTTTCGAATTAGTGCTGAGTGTTGACCACCTGCTGTAGGTTTTGCATTAAAACAGAGACATGTCTGAAGCAGTAATTCTCCCACATTCCACTGTGTGTGTTGTTGATTTGTCTGGTGACCTCTCACCTATCCTTCCATCTTAGGATTTTAGTCAATGGCCAAAGTTTTCCATACTCAGGGAAAAGGTGAATTCCCATAATTCTTACAGTCGCCCCCTACGAGGAAGCGAGTCCCTTAAAGGACGTGGATTCCTCGAAAAGTACTTTTTCCTGGTTGATGCTTCCTGGTGCGGTGTGTGTGTGAGTTGGCCCAATATTTCATCACCCTGAAATGGTTAGAAAAGAGTCCAAAGTCCTTTTCTTTAGAGTTTTTCTCTGAGTTTTGGGGGATCTGTGAATTTTGAGAATCTTATATTCCCCCCTGCTAGAGTATCATGCTGGGTGAGCAAAATTCTCGATCCTCGAGAGCCAACCTTCCCCTGTAGTTTATCTATCTAAGACCCAAAACATACATTCCCCTTTAGGTGTAGTGTTCAGATGCAGACACAGGTAAGAATTCAGTTACATTCATATCCAAGCACGGAGGGGGTACAACACCCCTGCACCACTTGGAAAATACGGTACATACATAGAAAAATAATACACGGTAAACAATAATACTTAAACTACCAACCACCTGAAATAAAATTTAACTAAAACACCCAAACTTAACAATCTCAAAATTAAATAACAGAAGCTTTGTACATCCGCCGCCCGTCCCCGGGTGGCCAGGCTAATCCCTGTTCGGACTATAGCACACTACTCCCTTCGGTGTGGCCGCCCTGTCCTGTACCTTTGGTCCCTCGCAGCCTGTGGCTGCTGGCTGGGGACCTCTGTCCTCAGATCGATCCCTGACTTGAGGGACTGCCCTTTTAAACTGGGGGGTCGGGGACCACGCTTTCTTTGGCCGTGGTGTTCGTGGGGACCGTCTCGGGTCTCTGGCTGGTGGGGGTTTTCTGGCTGGTGGGTCTTCAACCCGAGCCACTGTCCCCTCTTGTGCGGTCTGTGGAATCTCCACTGCCGCTGGCTGGGGATTTCTATCCTCAGGCTGTACCTCTTCTAAACCTGTGTCAGGGGCAGGTAACTCTCTGCCCTCAGGTCCCACCTCGTCTGAGTCCCAGATGAGCGGGGGAGTGTCCCAAACGGTGGGTGGGATGGCCCTTCCCTTAAAACAAGCCACTGCACCCGCTTGTGCAGTCTGTGAGTTTGCTCCAACTGGCTGTTCCCTTCTCTCGGATTTAAATAACTTACATTGGTTAATGTGGAACCATTTGGTGCGCCGAGGCAGCTTTATGGCGTATACCATGGGGCTTGCCTTATCTACAATGCTGTAGGGCCCCATGTATAATGGTTCTAGACTGCCTACCCGAGCAAAACTCCTAACCATAACCTGATCCCCTATCTCCCACTCGTGGTGCGTACGGGGTTCGAACAGCAATCGGTTACTCCGATGTTGCCTTCCCATGTTCCCAGCCGCTTGCCCGTGGACCTGTTTGAGGTGCTCGAGGAGGTTACTGGCGAAACTGTCCCGGTTAACCTCCCTGAGCTGACCCTCTGTGAGCACCGGGGCTAGTACATGGGTGGGAGTCCGCATAACTCTGCCAGTCATCAGCTCGTGTGGGGAATACCCCGTGCCTTTTGACTGGCTGGCTCGGATCCCCATCAAGACCAATGGTAGGACCTCTGCCCACTTTCTAGGTGAGTCTACCGTCTCTTTCCTCAGCCTTTCTTTCAAGGTTCTGTTCATCCTCTCTACAATCCCTGAGGACTGTGGGTTGTGTGCAACGTGACATTTCCCCTCTATGCCGAGTACCATAAGGGTATTCTGCATGACCTGACCAGTAAAGTGGCTCCCTTGGTCGGACTCCACGTACTGTGGTAGCCCCCATCGTGAGAACACCTCCCTGACCAGGATCCTGGCTGTACATAGCCGTGGCTGTTCGACAGGGGAAGGCTTCTACCCACTTTGTGAACACATCCACCAGGACTAGGCAGTACTTATAGCCTCCCTGGGCGGTGGGTAGGGGCCCGATGTGGTCGACCTGGATCGACTGCCATGGTCCCTCTACCCTCCTGATGTGTCCCATAGGTACCTTCCTTTTGTGGGGGTCATTGTTGTTAGCAGCATACACCAGACAGCTGGCACAGAACTCACGGACATCTTCCCTGAGTCCTGGCCACCATCCTGCCTGTTCCACCTGTTGCATGGGCCAGTTGAAGGAATTCCCTCCTGTGCTGCTGCGGTACTACCCATTGCTCTCCCTTAAACAGCATGCCCTCCTTTACAGAGAGGGCTGCTGTGCTGTAGGGGCCCTCTACCCTTTTCCCTTCTGCCACTGCACTGAGGACTGCCTTGAGGACGGGGTCTTGGGTTTGGACCGTCTTAAGGTCCGGGGTTAAAGCTACCCCTGCACTCCCCTGTGTCCCATTCCTACCCGTGACTGCTGCTATAGGACGGGACCCATATGGGTCCCAGAAAGTGCCTGTGCGGGCACCCTCCTTAGCTAGCATGTCGGCCTGCCGGTTGCCCTCACTCTGGGGTTCTGCAGAGGAATGGGCTTTCACCTTATGGATGAAGACCTCCCCTTCCTCCCCCACTGCTGCTAAGATTTTCTCCAGTAAGGGTTTCACTGTGAGGGGTCTCCCGTCAGCGGGACCAGATGTCCAGGTACTCCGTACACGAATTGCATGTGAACATGCTGTCCGAGCAAATCGTGTATGGGGTGGGGAAGATCTCGGGGTGTGTAACCACGTACACTACCGCGGACAGTTCAGCCTGCTGGGCGCTCATGGTGCTGGGGAGCTTAATTGCCAGGGCAAGGTCTGCCGCTGGGTCATAAACTCCACACCTCGTGAGTCGCTCACCAGCAGATACTGTGCTGGAGCCATTCACATAGATTTCATGGCCTCTGGGGTGTATCCCGACCCGTAAACCTATGTCTGCTTCCCAAACCCCTTCTATGGAACACCGGTGGGCTGTTCCAGGATATACCAGGTTAGCTGCGAGCTTTGGCTCACAGAGCCCTTTTACTTTCAGGTCCATCTGTGAGAGAAGCAGGATCCAGTGAGCAATGCGGGCACTGCTCACTGTCCCATCCTTGATTCTCCCGTCCAGGAGCATCTGGGTGGGCGTGTGATGGGTGAGGAGGGTGATGGGAGAGGTGCCTGTGAAGATCAGCGATCTTTTCACAGCCCAATGTGTGGCCAAGAGGTGCCTTTCACAATTGGAGTAGCTCTTCTCCACATCTGTGAGTATCCTGGAGGAGTAGACCACCGGTCTCAGCTTGCCATGCAGCTCTTGGAGCAGCACAGCACTCAGGCTGTCCCCGCTGGCTGCTACCTCCAGGGAGAACTCTTCCCCTTTATCTATGGCCCCTAGAGCTGGTACGGTCTGCAGATCTTTCTTGAGCCTGACAAATGCTGCCTGGCAACCCTCATCCCAAACCCACTCCACTCCCTTATGCAGGAGTCGGAGCAGAGGGGCTGCTGTGGCCGCATAGTCCTCAATGAAGTCTCTGCAGTGCCCGGTTAGCCCCAGAAACGATCTCACTCCCGTGACTGTGTTGGGGACTGGTAACTCCTGTACTGCTTCCCTTCTAGCTTTATCTATGGCCCTTTCCCCAGCGCATATTGTCAGGCCCAGGAATTTCACCTCCTGCTGGCCGATCTGCGCTTTCTTTGGGTTCACTTTAAAACCTTCCTGCCCGAGCAGTTCCAGCAGTTCGGCCAGAAGTGGGCCATGCTCCTCTCTCGCATCGGTGAATAGGAGCAGGTCATCCACATATTGTACCAGCTGCCTGGGCTGGCTGAAGCCCTTTAAACTGTTTGCCATGCATTGGTGGAAATTGCTGGGGCTATTGTGGAAGCCCTGAGGCAGACAGTTCCAGGTGTACTGTTGCCCTTTAAAGGTAAAGGCAAACTTGTACTGATCCTCTCTCCTTAAAGGGATGGACCAAAACCCGTTGGAGATATCCAGCACCGTGAAAGTGGTCGCGGATGCTGGGATACTTCCTATCAGGTCGGCAACTGCTGCTACCGTGGGTGCATAGGCTGGGATGTTACTGTTGAGCACCCGATAGTCCACTGTGGCCCTCCAGGAGTTGCCCGGTTTTCTAACCGGCCACAGTGGAGAGTTCACATGGGTGGCTATCGGTCTCAGGACCCCCTGTTGCCTCCTCTTACGTGGTGTGAAGCAGAAGGCCTGGGAATCCCAGCCCCTCGGAGTAAAAAATAAAACACCTATTAAAATGGAGGCCCGCAGCCTCCATAAAAGATTTTACTGGCCGACTTGCCTCCTGAGAGCGGATTGGTCGCCTGCATCTTGACCTTCCTCCGTTAAAACCGGAAGTTGGAGTTGAGTTGGGGTCGGGTTTTTTTTTAGAGAATTTTTACCTTCCCATCGTCACCAATCTATCCGTTCACGGGGTTAAAATTTACCCCCATGTGTTTGTTATCAATGACACTCACAAATAAAAGTATCTTTCCTTCAGCTCCCAGCCTCAGTCACTCCTATGAGCCAACTTCTCTGATGATGTCCTCTGCACTTAACCTATAAACAATAGCAACAGAAAAACAGAAAGGGATGTCTGCAAAAAAGCATTTGCACACCTACTCTACATGTTTGGAAAGGAAGATGAGCCAAGCATCAGCATCATGGGCATTTGATCCAATGATGTGCTTCAGCACATTTTATGTCACCGATGGCATGTATTTTGCAAACAAAGAAATGTTTGCCAAACACTTTTTCATGAAGGTGTTGTCCCTTTAATGACAGTCATCATTCTTTAAACCTGCTTGATTTTTAAAATGGATCTTGATGGTGATAGTCGACAACATTTTTACCTTTGTTATTTTTTAGTTGACCTTTTACAACAGGGTGTTAATAAATGTGCAAAGGTTTTTAACACATACCTGTCTTTTGGTAAAGTTAGTCACTGGACTGGATTGACAACATTCAGCAAGCTAGTCACCAATGGCTATTCCATACTATTTGTATCAGTGCATTGAAGCATTTAGGGCGGGTCCTTAAACCTACACGAAGTACGTAACTAAAACCTAACGTACTACATTCTGATCCTAGTACGTGATTTTCATAATAGGTCTGCTATCTGTTGTTCTACAGATATACCATTATTTTGCTTACTTATTTTAAAGTGCAATGAACTAAGCAAAGTTCATGTATTCAACCTGTGTCTCCATTGCTGCTTTCGTCTTTAGGACTGTAAAGAAATTCACTTGTGCAGATAGAAAAGAAACTCACTGCATGCTTGTAAAAGGTAAAAAAGTAAAAATGTGATTTTATGTTTGGTGATCCGTCTACTGGATGTTTTCCTGACAATTGTCCTCCCTCTTTACAGCGATTGTTCAAGGAAACTGAGAAATTAACAAATGTCGGCCCGCACTTAACCACTGTATAATTAGCAACTGTCACAAAGGGAAGTTGAAAAAGTTCATTTGGCAGCGAGCAGACTGTCCCATCAGTTCTTTGTTAACATCAAAGTGTAACTAAAGTTTGGATGCCGGTGAGTGGAACTCTGTATACATGCAGGTCTTGTATAACTCTGGTGTGTTGCCCCTCCCTCAAATGAACATCAAGCTCTCGGACCGGTAGTATAACCACATCCATTTACACAAACACTGTATATACGTGCAGATCTGTCCCAAAGCTGTCTATGTTCTCCATGAAGGAAAATCCTGAATGTTTCAAAATAACCTACCTACCAGCTAGTAAAGAATTAAAAACTCTCCTACCCAATGGCAATATAAAGGCAGACCTGATAGAAGTGGTCCTGCCCAGTGATAAATCACAGTGAGAGTGTAGCAATTGGAGTCTGATACTGGTTACATTAGCTCACAGTCCGAACTGGAATCCAAGACAATCTGAACAGGACGAAACATCTTTCTGCCCCTACCCCTACCATCACTACACCAGCTCGTCCTGCACTCATCCTCCTCATTAGGCAACAATCTACCCTTTGAACTTATCAATAGATCCATCACTGCTTCTCCTTCGTTGATTTACCAGGAGGTAAACATGTTCAGTGTGGAATGGATGGAACGTCTAAACAGCTTTCCCTGGTCTATGACTAGTTGTTACAGACTGAAAGTACGCCCACTTACTTTCACGTTTACTCCAGCTAGCATGAAGCTACTTCAGTATCGATTGAGCCGAGTTTCTAGTGGTCTCCAAAACTCTAGTGCAAGCTGCACCACAATTCAGAAACCGTAATCAAAGGAAACCTGGTTACAGTTTATTGCGCTGATATTACCGTGCTTAATGGCCCTACTATTACACCTCATTGAAATTATTATTTAATAAAGCAAAATAAGTTTGTTGAATCTGAACCAGGAGAAATTCTTCAACATTTGGTCCCAGTTCCTGTTGCACTGATAGTGGTCGGTTGGCACAACAGCATTCCCCGCATTCGTCACACACCAAGCAGTCCACCCTACGTGAACATGGTAACTATCAAATACTTGGTGGCACAACCAAAACCCACCAGGCTGTGACAGTGTTCCAACACAGCAATGCACAATGGTGTCACTCTCACTACCTGGAATCTGTCCACCGAGTCATCCACAACCCCAGCCATTTAGTAAAGCTTGCTACTACTACAATGGACGATGTGTATTATATCTGTACAATAGTGTCAGCCTTGTATCAGTGATAGCCCCCTCACCTCTAAATTAGAAGTTTGTGGATTCAAGCCCCTCTCCAGAGACTAGAGCACATCATCTATGCTGATACTTCAGTGCAGTAGTGCTGCACTGTAGGAGGTGCTGTCTTTCAGACAAGATGTTAAACTGAGGCCCTGTCTGTCTACTCATAGTGGATTGAATAGGAGCAGGGAAGTTCTCCTGATGTCCTGGCCAACCACCAACACCACTAAAATATATTTTCTGGTCATTTATCTCATTGCTGTTTGTGGGACCTTGCTGCGCGCAAATTAACTGCCCTGTTTATCTAAAGTACAATAGTGCCGACACTTCAAAAGCTGGCTGTGAAGTGCTTTGGGACATCCTGAAGATGTGAAAGGCACTATAAAAATGCAAATGTGTTCTTTCTTTCTATGAATGTAATGTATGTCAATGTGTTGTAACCAAAGAACAACTGGAGTTAAGAAAAATTCTAACTACTCCTGTAAAAATTGTGATTCCAATCCATTTAGTTTTGAGATCATCAAGATTCAAAATGCATTTTATGATCTCTGTAGCCATGGGGTCACTAATGGAGAGCAGGCTTAATGAGATGAATGAGCTCCTCTTATTCCTATAATTTGTGGAGACAACAGCGTTTCTGCAAATTTATTTTTAAAGTAGTTCCCAGATAGATTTTTGGAATACGTAAACATCTAATTTTAAAAATAATTTAGCTAAAGCATATTGCAGGATCGTGCAGTTTCACAGGAATACGAATGAATCTAATTCTATATTTGCAGTAAACGCTGTCAAATTTGCATACATTGTGGAAAAGTAGGGCAGTGGCGAGAAGCACAGACCAATAAGGGCTCTGCAGGTTCAATATTTACAAGCTAACAACAGAGAGTTTATTAACTTATAAACAAGCAATGGCATTTAGAATAAGACAATTAACAGATCCAACGCAAGGAAGATGTTACAAGGCTCAGCCAAGTGGTGAAAGTGCAAGGTGTTGCTAAAATTTCTGAGGAATTCAGGGCTGCAATAGGTTGTCACAATTCCTTATGTTATTCTGTTTGATACAAAATGTCAGCAAATTAAATAATGAGATAAATGCAGGTATATTAAAACATGTGGGTGATTGTTTAGAAAAGCCATCTACTCAGGAATAATGAACATTACGTGCTCAAGTTATACTTCAGGATTGGAACACGTACAGAGCGAAGCGATTCCACAACCAACGGATCAGATCAAAGCTCTGCAGTCCTGACACATCCAGTTGTGAATGGTGGTGGACAATTAAACAACTAACGGAGGAGGAGGCTCTGTAAACATCCCCATCCTCAATGATTGGAGACTTACAACACCAGGTTATAGTCCAACAGCTTTATTTGAAATCACAAGCTTTCGGAGCTTTGCTCCTTCGTCAGGTGTGTGAAGAGTTGCATAAAGTTACAGCATATATAGTCAGAGAACAATGCCTGGTGATTACAGATAATCTTTCTAACTGCCCGTTATCACACCTCGACAGAGAGATAGTCACAGCAATCAAAGGAGTGGATGGTGTTCAGACAGAGAAACATTACATACAAGACTACTGAATACACAAGCAGTCAGAACACAAAGACAGAGAGAGAGAGATACACCCGAAAGGCAGAGAAAGAGAGAGAATGACCAGTTGTATTAAAAACAGATAACATTTGTTCGCTGGTGGGGTAACGTGTAGCGTGACATGAACCCAAGATCCCGGTTGAGGCCGTCTTCATGGGTGCGGAACTTAGCCAAGTTCCGCACCCACGAGGACGGCCTCAACCGGGACCTTGGGTTCATGTCATGCTGCGTGTAACCCCACCAGCAAAAACTTAGCCAAGTTCCGCACCCATGAGGACGGCCTCAACCGGGATCTTGGGTTCATGTCACCCTACATGTAACCCCACCAGCGAAAAAAAGTTATCTGTTTTTAATACAACTGGTCATTCTCTCTCGTTCTCTGTCTTTCAGGTGTATCTCTCTCTCTCTCTCTCTCTGTCTTTGTGTTCTGACCGATTGTGTATTCAGTAGTCTTGTATGTAATGTTTCTCTGTCTGAACACCACTCCAGTCCTTTGATTGCTTTGATTATCTCTCTGCCGAGGTGAGAGAACGGGCAGTTGGAAAGATTATCTGTAATCACCAGGCATTGTTCTCTGACTATATATGCTGTACCTTTATGGAATCCTCCTACACTCACCTGATGAAGGAGGAAAGCTCCGAAAGCTTGTGATTTCAAATAAAGCTGTTGGACTATAACCTGGTGTTGTGTGACTCCTTACATTTGTCCACCCTAGTCCATCGCCAGCATCTCCACATCATCCTCAATGATGGCAGAATCCAGCATGTGAGTGCAAAAGACAAGGCTGAAGCGTTTGCAACCATCTTCAGCCAGAAGTGCCTAGTGGATGATCCATCTCGGCCTCCTCCCGATATCCCCACCATCACAGAAGCCAGTCTTCAGCCAATTCGATTCACTCCACGTGATATCAAGAAACGACTGAGTGCACTGGATACAGCAAAGGCTATGGGCCTTGACAACATCCTGGCTGTAGTGCTGAAGACTTGTGCTCCAGAACTAGCTGAGCCTCTAGCCAAGCTGTTCCAGTACAGCTACAACACTGGCATCTACCCGACAATGTGGAAAATTGCCCAGGTATGTCCTGTCCACAAAAAGCAGGACAAATCCAATCCGGCCAATTACCGCCCCATCAGTCTACTCTCAATCATCAGCAAAGTGATGGAAGGGGTCGTCGACAGTGCTATCAAGCGGCACTTACTCACCAATAACCTGCTCACCGATGCTCAGTTTGGGTTCCACCAGGACCACTCGGCTCCAGACCTCATTACAGCCTTGGTCCAAACATGGACAAAAGAGCTGAATTCCAGAGGTGAGGTGAGAGTGACTGCCCTTGACATCAAGGCAGCATTTGACCGAGTGTGGCACCAAGGAGCCCGAGTAAAATTGAAGTCAATGGGAATCAGGGGGAAAACTCTCCAGTGGCTGGAGTCAGACCTAGCACAAAGGAAGATGGTAGTGGTTGTTGGAGGCCAATCATCTCAGCCCCAGGACATTGCTGCAGGAGTTCCTCAGTTGTAAACAATTTTACAACACCAAGTTATAGTCCAGCAATTTTATTTTAAATTCACAAGCTTTCGGAGACTTCCTCCTTCCTCAGGTAAATGTTTCAGGAGCTCCTTGAAGCCTACGCATTTATACATATCGAACAATACATGGTGTTTACAGACTGCCCCTGCAACTGCCCGTTGCCAAGGCAATCACCGTGTTCAGACAGAGAGGTGTCACCTGCAGAACCCCCGAATACACATTCAACAAAAAAACAAACAGGGAAAAAAAAACAGAGAAAAAAAACAGAGAGAGGCAGAAACATCCGGAAGGCAGAGAGAGCCAGCAAATGACCCATTATATTAAAAACAGATAACATTTGTTCGCTGGTGGGGTAACGTGTAGCGTGACATGAACCCAAGATCCCGGTTGAGGCCGTCCTCAAGGGTGCGGAACTTGGCTATCAATTTCTGCTCGACGATTTTGCGTTGTCGTGTGTCTCGAAGGCCGCCTTGGAGTACGCTTACCCGAAGGTCGGTGGATGAATGTCCATGACTGCTGAAGTGTTCCCCGACTGGGAGGGAACCCTCCTGTTTGGCGATTGTTGCGCGGTGTCCGTTCATCCGTTGTCGCAGCGTCTGCATGGTCTCGCCAATGTACCATGCTCTGGGGCATCCTTTCCTGCAATGTATGAGGTAGACAACGTTGGCCGAGTCACAGGAGTATGAACCATGCACCTGGTGGGTGGTGTCCTCTCGTGTGATGGTGGTATCTGTGTCGATGATCTGGCATGTCTTGCAGAGGTTACCGTGGCAGGGTTGTGTGGCGTCGTGGACGCTGTTCTCTTGAAAGCTAGGTATGGCCATCCCCACACCTCCACTACTCGCCTTTAAACAGCCACCGAACCTCAAACAGACCATCGTTCGCAGCAAATTACCTAGCTTTCAAGAGAACAGCGTCCACGACGCCACACAACCCTGCCACGGTAACCTCTGCAAGACATGCCAGATCATCGACACAGATACCACCATCACACGAGAGGACACCACCCACCAGGTGCATGGTTCATACTCCTGTGACTCGGCCAACGTTGTCTACCTCATACGTTGCAGGAAAGGATGCCCCAGAGCATGGTACATTGGCGAGACCATGCAGACGCTGCGACAACGGATGAACGGACACCGCGCAACAATCGCCAAACAGGAGGGTTCCCTCCCAGTCGGGGAACACTTCAGCAGTCATGGACATTCATCCACCGACCTTCGGGTAAGCGTACTCCAAGGCGGCCTTCGAGACACACGACAACGCAAAATCGTCGAGCAGAAATTGATAGCCAAGTTCTGCACCCATGAGGACGGCCTCAACCGGGATCTTGGGTTCATGTCACGCTACACGTTACCCCACCAGCGAACAAATGTTATCTGTTTTTAATATAATGGGTCATTTGCTGGCTCTCTCTGCCTTCCGGATGTTTCTGCCTCTCTCTGTTTTTTTTCTCTGTTTTTTTTTCCCTGTTTGTTTTTTTGTTGAATGTGTATTCGGGGGTTCTGCAGGTGACACCTCTCTGTCTGAACACGGTGATTGCCTTGGCAACGGGCAGTTGCAGGGGCAGTCTGTAAACACCATGTATTGTTCGATATGTATAAATGCGTAGGCTTCAAGGAGCTCCTGAAACATTTACCTGAGGAAGGAGGAAGTCTCCGAAAGCTTGTGAATTTAAAATAAAATTGCTGGACTATAACTTGGTGTTGTAAAATTGTTTACAATTGTCAACCCCAGTCCATCACCGGCATCTCCACATCAGGAGTTCCTCAGGGCAGTGTCCTAGGCCCAACCATCTTCAGCTGCTTCATCAATGACCTTCCCTCCATCATAAGGTCAGAAATGGGGATGTTCGCTGATGATTGCACAGTGTTCAGTTCCATTCGCAACCCCTCAAATTATGAAGCAGTCCGAACCCGCATGCAGCAAGACCGGGACAATATCCAGGCTTGGGCTGATAAGTGGCAAGTAACATTCGCGCCAGACAAGTGCCAGCAATGACCATCTCCAACAAGAGAGAGTCTAACCACCTCCCCTTGACATTCAACAGCATTACCATCGCTGAATCCCCCACCATCAACATCCTGGGGGTCACCATTGACCAGGAACTTAACTTGGACCAGCCACATAAATACTGTGGCTACAACAGCAGGTCAGAGGCTGGGTATTCTGTGGTGAGTGACTCACCTCCTGACTCCCCAAAGCCTTTCCACCATCGACAAGGCACAGGTCAGGAGTGTGATGGAATACTCTCCACTTGCCTGGATGAGCGCAGCTCCAACAACACTCAAGAAGCTCGACACCATCCAGGACAAAGCAGCCCTCTTGATTGGCACCCCATCCACCACCCTAAGCATTCACTCCCTTCACCACCGGCGCACTGTGGCTGCAGTGTGTACCGTCCACAGGATGCACTGCAGCAACTCGCCAAGGCTTCTTCGACAGCACCTCCCAAACCCATGACCTCTACCACCTAGAAGGACGAGAGCAGCAGGCACATGGGAACACAAACATCTGCACGTTCCCTTCCAAGTCACACACCATCCCGACTTGGAAATATATCGCTGTTCCTTCATCGTCGCTGGGTCAAAATCCTGGAACTCCCTTCCTAACAGCACCGTGGGAGGACCTTCACCACAGTGGTTCAAGAAGGCGGCTCACCACCACCTTAAGGGCAATTAGGGATGGGCAAAAAATGCTGGCCTCGCCAGCAACGCCCACATCCCATGAACGAATAAAAAAAAACACGTAATGAAAGCTGCCACTTAGGTAGTGCATTTACGAGGCAGTGCTGCACTGTCGCAGATGCCAACTTTCAGATGAAACTTTAAACTGAGGTCCCACCTGATATAAAAGATCCCATGACTTTTTCAAAGAGCAGGAAGTTCTTCCAGTGTCCAGGCTATAGTTCATCCTTCAACCAACACCACTGAAAACTGATTAACTGGTCATCCATCTCACTGCTGTATGTTGGACCTTGCCCTGTGCACATTGGCTGCCATATTTGCCTACATAACAAGAGACAAAAAATGTAATTCATTGGCTGTGAAGCACTTTGGGACATTTCAGAGTTTGTGAAAGATGCCACAAAAATTCAAGTCTTTTTCTTTAAATGGTGGTGAGTTGAAAGGTTAGCAATGACAGACTTGGCAGTGCGGCAAAAAACAGCGAATGGAATCACCAGCTACCAAACAAGTGCCAAAGCTATAGGGTCAACTGTTGGGTAGAAAGGCATCTAAAAAGGTTCTTAGGTGTATGGTGGGTCCTCGTGGAACTTCTGGAAATTAAATTCCTTCCGCAAGGCTTGCTTTCTGCCCACTGGTATAGGATAGAAAGGCTAGCTTGTGTTGTTGCAATGCTGCTGTTTATTTTATGAGGAAGGGTTGGGGGAGAGGTTGGGGAGCAATTATTTAACCTTGGTGGTCAAGTCACCCCAGTAAAACAGGCAAAATCACAAACAAGTTTTTGCTCCATTCCTGCCACTGGAGAGTTAGAGGCCTGGATTTATGCAGTACAAAAAATGTCAAGATGAATATTAATATAATAGGCCATGATCAGACTGCACGCCATATTATCTATCTGCTAGTAGTGCTTACACAGGTTAAGGTGTACCTTCTATTCAAATAATAAAGTATAAATAAATAATAACCCCTGTGCTCACTGACCTACATTGGCTCCCAGTCCAGCAATGTCTCAAATTTTAAATTCTCATCCTTGTTTTCAAATCCCTCCATGGCCGTGCCCCTCCCTATTACTGTAAATCCCTTCAGCCCTACAACCCTTCCAGAACTTTGTGTTCCTCCAATTCTCGCCTCTTATGCATCCCCGATTTCCTTCACCCCTCCATTGGCGGTCGTGCCTTCAGCTGTCTAGGTCCTAAGTTCTGGAATTCTCTCCCTAAACCTCTCCACCTCTCTCTCCTCCTAAAAGACGCTCCTTAAAACCTACCTATTTGACCAAGTTTTTGGTCACCTGTCCTAATATCTCAAGTGGCTCAGTGTCAAATTTTGTCTAATAACGCTCCTGTTAACTACGTTAAAGGTGCTATATAAATGCAAGTTGTTGTTGTTAAAGCATGTCAAGAGGTCTCAAAATGTTTTGCGCAATGAATAATATAGCCATTCTGTGCCAGCATTGTCCCACAAACAATGAGACATATGACCGATAAAGCTGTCGCTTCTTTAGTTCAGATTCTGGGAGACTGATGTCCGTGAGCTGGCCCCCAGCACTAACACTGCTAAATCTGTCTCCTTTTTCCTGGCAGCAAACTTGTATGCCCATGAAAAACTGTGTCTATGCATCTGCTGCCAATGATAAGGGAACCAAATTTAGCAGTGTAAAAGTACAGGAGTCAGCTCAAGGACACTGGCCTCCCAGAATATAGGCCGAAGGAGGAATATTAGCAAAAACGTCCGGAGAACTCCCCACTCTTCTTCGATTAGTACCATGAGAATCCCGATGTTCACTGGAACAGACCAGCTTGACTTGGCTTTAACATCTCAACCGAAGCACGGTCACTTTGGCACGTTGTGGGAATGCAACTGCAGCCCACAAAGAATTAAACCCTGTAGACATCAAAACAAAAATAGTCTTTCAAAACTAATAAAAGGGAGCCCTCCATGCAGTGAATGCCTATGACTTGCAGAAAACTGGCCCGTTTTGGACATTGTGAAATGGTTTGAAATTATGTACCCCAAGGTAAATTACATTCTTCCTCAACTCAACCATTTTAACTTGCCTGGAGAGGAATTTTTTTTGAGTGCTGTATCACTGCTGGTAAAGTCACGCTCCCCTGCAGCTGTTCTTCAGACCTTGCGGAAAGGGGCCTTCTTGGGACATTTTACTTTCTCGTTGAAATTATTCAGTAATGTTTGCACCTGAAGTTAAGAATACTGCTAACTTGTTAGCAAAGAGGAGAGAGCTAGCTCACCTGTCACGTGGTGCCTGTGCTGGCTCTTTGAAAGAGTTATCCAATTAGTCCCACTCGCCCCGCAAACCCACATGGGATAGACTGTGTTTGATTGTACAGTAAGCAAATTCCTTAGTTTATCTAATGCGATTAGACAATGGCAAGTCAGACATTGATAAATGTCTCCACAGTGAAAGCATTTAAAGGTACTCTTGACTAAATTCATCAGGGGTTCCTAGAGCCACCGACGGTATTGTTGTTCCGTTTTCACAGGTGGCCGGTATGATATTTCTAAGCCTAGTAATGGATGCAGGCCGGGGCCAGAAGTGAGGAATCCATACAGAATGAGGAGGCTCCGGCGGGTCAGTGACGCACGCCCCTTTGTCTCTGTTGCTTTAGACGGGGGCCAGAAGCAGCAAATGTTGGTAGACTCTGGCTCTGCAGTCACGATCATACATACCTCACATCCCACAAACCATCCAGTGGCTGGAGGGACACGCGGGCCTTTGCTTGGCTTTGGTGGATCTACTCAATATGCTATTGAGCTGGTCTCGTTAACGCTACATTTTCCGGAAACAAGTTTGTCAGTTAAACACCTCGGTGGTGCTGCCTGTGGTGATGAGAGAGGGACATTGGGGTCCAACACTATGCATAAATATGGGGCAGTGATTGATTATTGTAACAACTGTCCATGGTTTGGATGTCCGTCCGATAACCTGAGGGTCGTGTCCGTTGCACATTCAGTGTTCGCGGTAAAGAAATCTGAGGCCTATTCCATTCCCAACCACTTCGATGCCACTATCAAAAGCCTAGTTACTGCTTAGCAATCTGTGTTTGCAACCCATAAGCATGATTGTGGGACACTTAAAGGGGCAGAAGAGGTCAATGGGCCACCCCACCCACACACCAAACAATATCCCATCCCCACTGAGAGTCATTCCCAAGTGCAGGGAACTACTGACTCCTTGCTACAACAGGGTGTTATACGGAAAGGCACGTTTACGACCAATTCACCCATATGGCCGGTCAAAAAGCCCGACGGCAGTTGGCAACTCATAATTGATTATTGAAAACTTAATTTGGTGACACCAGCTTGTTTGTCCCGTTTAGTAGCCAGTAGTAAATCATCAACGTAACGTAGGAGACATTCCAGCCACGAGAAACCCTTAAAAGCTTGTGCCATATGTTTGTGGAAGATGTGTGTGTATTATGGAATCCCTGTGGTGGGCACGTCCAGGTGTATTGTTGGGGTCAGGGAGACGCCCACTTTCTTATCTCAAATTCTGCCAGGGTTAGGGTTAGGGGAAAAGTGGTCCGGCGGTGCAGGGCTGAAGGAAGACTGACGAACTACTGCAGCACGGCGGTGCAGGGCTGAAGGAAGACTGACGAACTACTGCAGCACGGCGGTGCAGAGCTGAAGGAAGACTGACGAACTACTGCAGCACGGCGGTGCAGAGCTGAAGGAAGACTGACGAACTACTACAGCACGGCGGTGCAGGGCTGAAGGAAGACTGACGAACTACTGCAGCACGGCGGTGCAGGGCTGAAGGAAGACTGACGAACTACTGCAGCACGGCGGTGCAGGGCTGAAGGAAGACTGATGAACAACTGCAGCACGGCGGTGCAGGGCTGAAGGAAGCAGTGATGCAGGCTACATGACTTTTTACACCAGACCCTGCTTAACCATTTCACTTCGAGGTGGGGGTTGACTGACCAAAGTCTAGGGACCATTCTGTGTCAGGAGGTACAAGGGAAACTCCTCCTCATTGCCTCTGCCTCCAGAATTCTTACAGGAGTGGAACGTACGTATAATATCTGCAAGCTCCACTTGTTGGCCAACTTCTGGCCAATCAAACATTTCACTTTCATTACCGGCCTCCAAATTCTGGACCTCCACTCCCCACATATACCTTTGAACTTATTCATACGACCAGGCGACACATTGATGTCCAACGGCCGCCTCGGTAATTGGACTTTACTACTTATGGAACGGCACTTGGACATTACCCCAAAACAGACGATGCTCCTTCCACAGTTGATGCTCTACAAAGGTGAGCCTCACGAGTGCCCATTTCCCCCGCTGCAGTTTGAAATCCACCCCATCCAGAAGACCTCAATCTCAGAGGCGACCGCCACGTACATTGATGGCTCATCCTTTCGTAAACAAGGGACCGCCTACACCGAGGTCGCTACTGTCTTTCCCGATAAGACTCTGCAATATAAGTGTGACGTTCACTGGGCTCGGTATGCTGAGCATGGCCCTCCTGACCGTGGTCTCGATTATATCCCAAAGGTCCGTGAACATTTGGTCCAACAGTGCCTATGTCATTAACACCAAGTCACTCCCACCATCAGAAAAAACAGTTCAATAGCACAGAAGGTGCAACCCTGATACACACCCACCTTTCTCACCAATTATGGCAGGCTCTCAAAGGCAGCGAAATCACCTGTTTCAGTGGGAAGGTTAAAGCCCTAAGGCAACTGATCCTCACTCCCTGGGGAACCCAGCAAACGATCGGGCAGCCGAAGAGGCAACACACGTCGGAAGACCTTAGAAGGCCTGGCATCGGTCATAGCCACTGGGTCCCATGTCGAGTCCTTACTTGACCTGTGTACCCTCTAGACACCGAGGACGCCATATGCACGGGTGATCACGGGTGTTATTTGTTATTTATATTAATGATTTGGATGAGAATTTAGGAGGCATGGTTAGTAAGTTTGCAGATGACACCAAGATTGGTGGCATTGTGGACAGTGAAGAAGGTTATCTAAGATTGCAACGGGATCTTGATCAATTGGGCCAGTGGGCCGATGAATGGCAGATGGAGTTCAATTTAGATAAATGTGAGGTGATGCATTTTGGTAGATCGAATCGGGCTAGGACCTACTCCGTTAATGGTAGGGCGTTGGGGAGAGTTATAGAACAAAGAGATCTAGGAGTACAGGTTCATAGCTCCTTGAAAGTGGAGTCACAGGTGGATAGGGTGGTGAAGAAGGCATTCGGCATGCTTGGTTTCATTGGTCAGAACATTGAATGCAGGAGTTGGGATGTCTTGTTGAAGTTGTACAGGGCATTGGTGAGGCCACACTTGGAGTACTGTGTACAGTTCTGGTCACCCTATTATAGAAAGGATATTATTAAACTAGAAAGAGTGCAGAAAAGATTTACTAGGATGCTACCGGGACTTGATGGTTTGACTTATAGGGAGAGGTTAGACAGACTGGGACTTTTTTCCCTGGAGAGTAGGAGGTTAAGGGGTGATCTTATAGAAGTCTATAAAATAATGAGGGGCATAGATAAGGTAGATAGTCAAAATCTTTTCCCAAAGGTAGGGGAGTCTATAACGAGGGGGCATAGATTTAAGGTGAGAGGGGAGAGATACAAAAGGGTCCAGAGGGGCAATTTTTTCACTCAAAGGGTGGTGAGTGTCTGGAACGAGCTGCCAGAGGCAGTAGTAGAGGCGGGTACAATTTTGTCTTTTAAAAAGCATTTGGACAGTTACATGGGTAAGATGGGTATAGAGGGATATGGGCCAAGTGCAGGCAATTGGGACTAGCTTAGTGGTATAAACTGGGCGACAGGGACATGTTGGGCCGAAGGGCCTGTTTCCATGTTGTAACTTCTATGATTCTATGATAGCATGCAGAGGATAGATCTCTTCCCCAACAAACCCCACGGGTGGGAGACGCCATATTCATCAGGACCAAACAACCCCTATTAACGCACCATCCGACTTAATTCCCGCCGTATGCATCCCACTCTAGTTGGCCAAGGATTTTTGACGTTCCACTCCCACCCTGTCGGAGGACATTATTCCACGGACACCACCTATCATAAGTTAAGTTGCTTGACTGCCACGACTATATACCCCGAGGCATCAATGTTTGGTTTGCTTGCGGCATAACCCAACCTCGTCATACTAACCACACTTTCTTACGAACCACCCCACCCCCAGATGGTCCATGGACCCATATTCAGATCGATTTTATAGGTACAAAAGTTAGGGGATTGGTCTATAAGGTGAGAATGCACCCATGGCATTGAACAATCTCCACGTGCTTTGTAATAGTGCAAGCAATTGTATTAATTGTTTTAATCTTGATATGTTGGCTTATGTGTGTGATGCTGCAATTGTCACGACAAATGTATAACCATGAATTAATAAGATTGATTAAGTAATGAGGGATCAGAAATTGTACTTCACCCTCAAGGTGGGGAATCTATAAGAATATTGGGGGTAGGAGTAAAATGGACATCTCTTGTTTGGCCATATTAATCATCCTGCATTGCGAATCAGTCAAAGTGATAAAGTTTAAACCCAAAAACTGCTAAGCTGCTGATGCAAAAGTCAAAAGTTAATCACATTCTGAGGTCAGTCAGATAAGGATACGCTAACATTGGAGATTAGCCAGGACAATGGAAAAGCAGGAACCATCAGAGAGGTTGGCCCCATTCCACATTGTGTGTGGAAGGCATCCCATATTCAACAACAACAACTTGCATTTATATAGCACCTTTAACATAGTAAAACATCCCAACGCCCTTCACAGGAGCGATTATGAAACAAAATTTGACACCGAGCCACATAAGGAGATATTAGGACAGGTGACCAAAAGCTTGGTCAAAGAGGTAGGTTTTAAGGAGCATCTTAAAAGGAGGAGAGAGGTAGAGAGGCGGAGGTTTAGGGAGGGAATTCCAGAGCTTAGGTCCCAGGCAGCAGAAGGCACGGCCGCCAACGATGGAGCGATTAAAATCGGAGATGCGCAAGAGACAAGAATTGGAGGAGCGCAGAGATCTCGGAGGGTTGTAGGGCTGGAGGAGATTTCAGAGATAGGGAGGTGTGAGGCCACAGAAGGATCTGAAAGCAAGGATGAGAATTTTAAAATTGAGGCATTCCTGGTCCGGGAGCCAATGTAGGTCAGCGAGCACGGTGGGTGATGGGACTTGGTGCGAGTTTGGATATAGGCAGCAGAGTTTTGAATGAGCTCAAGTTTACGGAGGGTGGAAGATGGGAGGCCAGCCAGGAGAGCATTGGAATAGCTAAGTCTAGAGGTAACAAAGGCATGGATGAGAGTGTGATCAGCAGATGAGCTGAGGCAGGGGCGAAGACAGGCGATGTTACAGAAGTAGACAGTCTTGGTGATGGAGCGGATGTAGTTGAAAGCTCGTCTCAGGGTCAAATAGGACGCCAAGGTTGCGAACGGTCTGGTTCAGTCTCAGGCAGTGGCCAGGGAGAGGGATGTTCTTTTAAGATGTGTTAATATCAGAGATTAGCTGGAACAATGGAGGGACAGAAACAGGTGGATAGATTGGCCCAGAGATCCACATCAAGCATCCAGACTGTGTTTAAGACATCTCATGTTCCTTTGAAATACCTGGCTAAATTGATCAGTTTAGCAAACAGGATGACCATTACATGATAAAGGAGCAAACCACTACAGTTTTGACAGCTCAGGAGATCGGCTGATTAAAAGAGGTGCACATAAACACAAAATAAACCAACATCCAGTAGTAGAGGTCAAAATACCGCACCAGAAGCTGGACTACGCACTCTACCCAGAGGACGAACAGAGTCATATCGTTTTGCTTCTCTGTAAATTACTGTTTAAATATTGAAATGTATTCAAACTCGCTTGTGTTTAAAATAAAGAACCATTGTACCAATTTTGGTGTCACATCTGAATTCCTCCAATTTTGAGGGTGCCCTGCAAAAAGCGGGGTATCAGGAAATGAGAATGAGGTCCTGACCCAAGGGAATTCTGCACTGATGCTGTTCTGAAAAAAAAAACTAACCAGCATTAAATAAATTTTTGTTTTAAAAAAATTAGATAACAAGATTTAGACATGTATAAAGAAATGTGTTTGAATAGTTTATTTGAAACATTAAAACAAGACTTGTACACATAAACATCCAGCAAAAACCAACCAATAAATTACCCCACCGCAGGTACTTTTTAAAGGGGACATTCTCTCACAGTCTGATCAGTGGAGCTCATCATCGAGAATTCCATTGAAACCCATCATCCCTTTTGTTTAAAAACGTCTTGATCAAAAAGTTACAGGCTTGGTCAGTAAATGTGACATGATTAAAAATGTGAGCGATTGGGACATGGGTCCCACCTCCCCGTGGAGCGATGGGTCCCACCTCCCCGTGGAGCGATGGGTCCCACCTCCCCGTGGAGCGATGGGTCCCACCTCCCCGTGGAGCGATGGGTCCCACCTCCCCGTGGAGCGATGGGTCCCACCTCCCCGTGGAGCGATGGGTCCCACCTCCCCGTGGAGCGATGGGTCCCACCTCCCCGTGGAGCGATGGGTCCCACCTCCCCGTGGAGCGATGGGTCCCACCTCCCCGTGGAGCGATGGGTCCCACCTCCCCGTGGAGCGATGGGTCCCACCTCCCCGTGGAGCGATGGGTCCCACCTCCCCGTGGAGCGATGGGTCCCACCTCCCCGTGGAGCGATGGGTCCCACCTCCCCGTGGAGCGATGGGTCCCACCTCCCCGTGGAGCGATGGGTCCCACCTCCCCGTGGAGCGATGGGTCCCATCTCCTGTCTGGTGAATAGGAAAATTAAAATACAACAAACTGAACTAGCCAGTCATATTGCTGCTTCCCAATGATCGTGTTGCAAGCATTTATATTGGGGCTCACCATCAGAATGCTTTTAAAAATTAAATACTTCTCAAATTTGTGCCAATCTTTGTTGATTTTCTTTTTTAGAAAAGACTTTTTTGGTTAGTAAGACATCTTTTTTCCACTCTCGGCACCAGTGCGAGCATTGAATGCTGCCCAGTCACAGTTGCAGCTTTCTCTACTCTCTTCAATTTAGACCAGTTTGAAAGGCACAACCCCCCACTGTAGCAGTGCAAAGTTTTCCAGCCGCTTTCAGTTCTGATGAAGGGCTGTGCCTGAAACGTCAACATTTTCCTTTCTTGACAGATGCTGCCCGAGTGATTCCAGCATTTCCTGTTTTTTATCTTGGCTATTTTCATGGTCTCTCTAAATGAGACTTGTTAATTCAGTGCCAGTTTGTGCTCATAATATGGGCACTCAGCATGGTTTTCATTGACCATTAACTTTATATAATTTTCACCAAATCTAAAATTATTTCACAATTAAAATGACATATAAAACTAATAACCAAAAATTTAAATTGTGCAGCACTGAAGCTGCCCAAACTCAATACAAATCTTGTAAAAGCTAACAAAAAATGGCTGGACTGGAACGAGGTCCCACTGCACCAGCCAACCTCCCTGAATAGCAATATTCAGCCCTCGTTGTTTAAACAAAAACAGTTTTTAAAAATATGGTTAAAAAGTGTGAGAAATTATTATTGTAGCCATTTGATTTCTAATTTTTTTTTCAAAAAAGGGAATTGATTCTCTCTTTAAAATCAAGTGGGCAAAGAAGTGGGAGTTTCATTTCACACCTGCCTGTGGATGGAGTAACACAAAAGCTGAGCCTGCTCGTTTTGAACAACACTGGAAGCCATTTGAATGGGATACATCAGCAGAAGCCCAGGTGTTTCCACTTGTGGGGGAGTCTAAAACTCGGGGTCCGAAATACAAGATAGTCTCTAATAAATCCAGTAAGGAATTCAGGATAAACTTCTTTACCCAGAGAGTGCTTAGAATGTGGAACTCGCTCCCACATGGAGATGAATAGCATAGAGGCATTTAAGGGGAACAACAACATCTTGCATTTATATAGCACCTTTAACGTAGTAAAACGTCCCAAGGTGCTTGGGAAGCTAGATAAGTACATGAGGGAGAAAGGAATAGAAGAACATGTTGATCGGGTTAGATGAAGTGGGAGGAGCATAAACACCGGCATTGGCCAATTGGGCTGAAAGGCCTGTTTCTGTGCTGTAACTTCTATGTAAAGCCAATTCTTTGTAATTAGCCAATCATCCTGTCCCAAGTGACTTTTGTTTGTGATCTCCCCAGTTCATCAACATTTCATTTAGTGTCAAACTCAAGTTATTCTACCATCACGTAAACAAAGCTGATGGCTGACTGTCAACAGCAGCTGTTCCACCTTACTGGATAGACAAGAATTGACTGGCCTGTTCAACCAATGGATCGGACCACAGGGGATCATTTTAGAGAAACTAGTTCCCAGCAGGTTGTCCCTATAAAGTGAATGTCCTGCTTATGTGGCTTCTACTGTATTTTGCTGATGTTTGGTAAGAAATAGATACTTCATCTTAAGAACTTTTTTAAATAAAAGTTAATATAAAACCTGTTCCATTGTACATTTCACGGTGTGTGGAATCATCAGGCCACCAAGGTTGGGCTGGTGCTTGGGGAGGAGGAATGGCTTTCATGGGCACTGAGCAACATCTAAAAAAAATTTGGTAGTCAAAAGTGAGGGTGTCATAAAGGCTGTTAATCGGATAACCAGTTTAATGCAGGTTAGATATATAGGGAGTGAAACTGGTCTATGCCAGTAGTGCAAAACAGGTTCATAGCGAATCTGTTCATCACTGGATACCCAGCTGATCATAGGGTTTCCACTGGTCTCCCCAACAAGCTACCTTAGAAAATGCTAATATGCAGCTTCCAGAAAAAAGTCATCAGTCACCAAGTTCCTTAATGTTAGCTCGTTGCCCATTCATTTAACCACTGCATGCATTTCTCTCTTTCTTCCTCTGTCTCTTCACTTGGTTTTTTCACCTGTCTTTTCTCTGCTTGAACTCCAAGAACGCTGTTCCTGTCACGTTGCTCCGTCACACATTTGCCTTTCAGCCCCTTGATTATGTCGTGCAAGCTATTGACACGCGAGCTCCGTTCCCAATTGGTGTCCACCGAGTGTGTGAAAGGATCAGCCGCGGTCACCTCGATCAGCTCCCCCTCCACGGGGATTTGCAGGTGATGGGCATGAAGCATCATACGATAAGGGCTGTTGTCCGTCTTCAAGCTGTAGGTGAAGTCTCCCACTATGGGATGCCCCACGGAGCTGCAATGGACCCTCAGCTGGTGTGTACGGCCTAGACAAATGACAACACATGCATTGGATCGAGGCACCTCTACAGCATTCCGGAAGAAAACATTTCCACCTCTTAATCAATAATCATAGGAATCCAGACAAGCAACATTACTGATAAAAGCCTATTTAGCCATATCTTGGATCTCAATCTTTTTTATTCCTCTGGTATTTTTCCAAAGCATCGCACCATTGTATCAAAGGGCCTACTTCTCTGTTGCTGGACAAAATTCAACAAGATCATAAAACAACAAACATATCTGTGAACAGCTCATTTATACAATACAACCAGCGAAGGGGGAAATGAAAAGAGTTTTCCTGACACCTACTGCAAACCGTCAATTCTACAAACTACTTTATTCAGGGGACAAAATATTCTCTCATATTGTAACAGATGGTACTCCTGGCTCTCAATTTAATAATCGGGCTACTATAATCCAAAGAAAAGTAGTAACTTTTCTTGTGGCTATTTGGATTAAAGAAAGAACCTGCATTTATATAGTGCCTTTCACGACCTCAGGACGTCCCAAAGCACTTTACAGCCAATGGAGTACTTTTGAAGTGTAATCACTGTCGTAATGTAGGAATCACAGATTAGTGACTTAAGTAATACTTTCTAATTGGATTCTGTGATGGTAGAGTTTTAGGGGATTATTAGTATTTGCTCACCAAGGTAGAAGTGGAAGAGTTGCCTATTTTTTGCACCTTAGTGTTCACATCAACCTCTCCTAGGTTAAGTATAATGCTGCTTAGATGTAACATCAATAGAGGAAACAGGACGAGGGCCCTTGTGGCCTCTCCCCTCCCTATCTCTGTAACCTTCACTAGCGCTACAACCCTCCGAGATCTCTGCGTTCCTCCAATTCTGGCCTCTTCCGCATCCCTAATTTTCATCGCTCCACCATTGGCGGCGAGCTTTCAGCTGCCTGGGCCCTGAGCTCTGGAATTCCCTCCCTAAACCTCTCTACCTCCTTTAAGATGCTCCTCAAAACCTACCTCTTTGACCAAGCTTTTGGTCGCCTGTTTTAATATCTCCTTATGTGGCTCGGTGTCAAATTGTGTTTGATAATCGCTCCTGGGAAGCGCCTAGGGACGTTTTATTACGTTAAAGACGCTGAATAAATGCAAGTTGTTTTGTGGTTGTTGAGATACAATTTATATACCCCGAGTGGCCTGAACTGATATATGAGAAGTAAAGTCGCAAATGAGTTTTGATCAGTGCTGCAAATAAATCTGGGGCAATATTTACCTCCAACGGTTAATGTGGGCGAGAGAGTGGAAACTCATTTCATACTCATTCAGATTGGCAAACATGATGGAATTAATTTCATTCAAATGATAAAAGTCTGTCAGCCATTTGTAGTTTAAATTGAAACCAAGTTCACACACACGCACACATATAAACTGCTCAGGTGGCAAACAGGAGAAGGCAGAATTGAGATTAATATGGGGCGATGAACCCAATACCTCCATTGTGCAGTCCTGGTGACATTACTTTCATTGTTTTTTTTCTCTCCCACAGTCCCATCTGTTCTGATTGATGACATCATTTCTAATGCAAAACATATTTCTTGGAGATCAATTTGTGCCGTATGGTATAAAGTTCCCTTAACACTCCCCCAAACAGCACTTACTCAACCAATAACCTGCTCACCGATGCTCAGACAGACAAAAGAGCTGAATTCCAGAGGTGAGGTGAGAGTGACTGCCCTTGACATCAAGGCAGCATTTGACCGAGTGTGGCACCAAGGAGCTCTAGTAAAATTGAAGTCAATGGGAATCAGGGGGAAAAATCTCCAGTGGCTGGAGTCAGACCTAGCACAAAGGAAGATGGTAGTGGTTGTTGGAGGCCAATCATCTCAGCCCCAGGGCATTGCTGCAGGAGTTCCTCAGGGCAGTGTCCTAGGCCCAACCATCTTCAGCTGCTTCATCAATAACCTTCCCTCCATCATAAGGTCAGAAATGGGGATGTTCGCTGATGATTGCACAGTGATCAGTTCCATTTGCAACCCCTCAGATAATGAAGCAGTCCGTGCCCGCATGCAGCATGACCTGGACAACTTCCAGGCTTGGGCTGATAAGTGGCAAGTAACATTCGTGCCAGACAATGACCATCTCCAACAAAAGACAGTCTAACCACCTCCCCTTGACAGTCAACGGCATTACTATCGCCGAATCCCCCACCATCAACATCCTGGGGGTCACCATTGACCAGAAACTTAACTGGACCAGCCATTTAAATACTGTGGCTACAAGAGCAGGTCAGAGGCTGGGTATCCTGCGGCGAGTGACTCACCTCCTGACTCCCCAAAGCCTTTCCACCATCTACAAGGCACAAGTCAGGAGTGTGATGGAATACTCTCCACTTGCCTGGATGAGTGCAGCTCCAACAACACTCAAGAAGCTCAACACCGTCCAGGACAAAGCAGCCCGCTTGATTGGCATCCCATCCACCACCCTAAACATTCACTCCCTTCACCACTGGCACACAGTGGCTGCAGTGTGTACCATCCACAGGATGCACTGCAGCAACTCGCCAAGGCTTCTTCGACAGCACCTCCCAAACCCGCGACCTCTACCACCTAGAAGGACAAGGGTAGCAGGCACATGGGAACAACACCACCTGCACGTTCCCCTCCAAGTCACACACCATCCCGACTTGGAAGTATATCGCCGTTCCTTCATCGTCGCTGGGTCAAAATCCTGGAACTCCCTTCCTAACAGCACTGTGGGAGAACCTTCACCACACGGACTGCAGCGGTTCAAGAAGGCAGCTCACCACCACCTTCTCAAGGGCAATTAGGGATGGGCAATAAATGCTGGCCTCTCCAGCGACGTCCACATCCCATGAACAAATTTTAAAAAACCCCGCACCTCAGTTCTAACCTAACAGAAGAGCATACTTTCTGCACCTGGCTAACGTTTCCATTTTTTTTTAATACCACCAGTCAACCCTGAGGCTTCTCTAAATGATACAGCCAACAGGGTGAATATGGGCAACTCCGTGCTGTGGATCATGTGCATTCCTGGACAGAGGCTGCAAAAACTAAATTGACTGAGAATGCTCTATGAATATCTGAGGGGGAGACTTTATCCCATTAGTATCTGGGCTGGTTTGAAACTCAAGTCCCACAGATGAACCACTGCACCAACTTATCCCTCCATGTTATAGAACAAAAGAAGGAACTTTTATTTATATAGCGCCTATATTAATCCCTATAGCACTTCACAACTAATGAATTGCTTTTGAAATACAGTCACTGTTGTTAAGTGGGCAAACGTGGGAGCCAATTTGTGCACAGCAAGGTCACACAAATAGCGATGAGATAAATTACCAGTTCATGTGTTTCTGGAGGTGTTGATTATAGGATAAATATTAGACAGGACACTGGGAAAACTCCCCTATTCATCTGCAAAGAGCACCATGGCATTTTTTACACCCACCTGAAGCGGTTAACAGGGTCTGTTTAATATCCTATCCAAAAGACTGCACCTCCAACTATGCAGCACTCTCTCAGTTAATGCACTGAAATGCCAGCCCAGATTATGTTCTCATGTCCCCTCAGTAAGGCTTGACCCCACGACCTTCTAACTCAAAGGTGAGAGTGCTAAGGCTGGGCCAAGCTAACAATTATTTTAACAGGACTCTGCATTTTATATATGGGGCTATAGCTTTAGAGAGCATTACTAACCTGTTAATGGCTGCAGAAGCACTTTAGTAACTGGATCTCCACTGTAAAAACCTCTTTCCAGGACAGTCAGCTCAGTCTGAGATGGTTTGGGATTTTGACAACCTTTGTAGAATCATGTAGAAGTAAATCATTTAAATACTGTTTTCCTTTCTTCCACAGTGCTCACCACTTGAAGCTGCTTACTCCAGATAAACTCATACCAGATAACATTTCACTTAATCCCATAATGTAGAACTCCTAATCTAGACATAATAGTTAAATGCACAATTATATTCAAGACAAAAATTCTCCCAATTATTCACATTCTGAAAACTCGCTGTGCTGATTTTGTTAATCTATTTACAGGTTACATTCTCAATCTTGTTACCTGACAAGCAACCCCTCTGTCACTTCTAGCCTCCAACTTCTCTCTCCCCATCACAATCTTACTGGTCCCTTATTTTAATCGATATTACTATGTTGTGTTCTTTGCTGCACTTTCCTCTCCTTTTCGTTCCACGTTCCAAACATATGGTCCTACACACTCTTCCTCATGGTAAAATTGAGATTCCGTGCACCATCTCCGATTCTAACTTGTTCTTTCCCCAATCAGTCTTTCCTTCTTCCTGTAATGTTTTAAAACCTGAGAATAGGATTGTCCAAATCACTACGTTCACATTTACCTCACCTTCTCTTTCAACCTTAATGGCTTCCTGAACTATGGACTTTGGCCTTTCATCTTTGTTGCTAAAAGATGACCAGCTGTTAAAAGTTGACTCTCAGTGATGGCACTGTGTCGATGCGCTGGTAACCTCTAGTAGAGATTGACAAGCCCACCACGCCCCTCATGGCAAGTATGCCAATCTCAGAGGGAAGATTGGATGACCAGGCACCCTTGGCTGCTCTAGTGCACTGTCCAGTGAGAGTTGCAGGGAAGCACTAGCAGAAGCTTACAAGTAGCTCTGGTGCATGGTACAGGGAAACCTCAACGGGGGAAAAAGGCGAGAAGTTTATTATAAAGCAAATGTTTGATCATTTTCTCCTTAAATTTGCAGTCAAAAAAGATCTATGAGAAACTCTCCTGTAGTTAATATTAACCTTTGAAGTCTATAACAATGCATCTTTCCACCATGCATATGCAGCCCTGTTCATTTAGCATGGTAAGGGTTTATCAGCTGCTAACTCATTCTGGAGTAGTTGTAATTGATTACTTTACCCTGTGTTCCTTCAGTACACATCATGTGCGTCATTCCTTCTGTTGTGTTTTTACCAATTGCACGATCAATCGTCGTGCGATCCATGGAGACGTGACCTCTGACCTGTTGTAAAGATGGCCGCATTAGATTTCACATTTGTGTCAACAATCCCACTTTACAAGTGAAACGGTTTAGAATATATAAGTGAGGGGTAAAAAGGGAAGTTTTCTAATCACCCAATCTACGTTTGGTCTCCCAACGTAGAGGAGATTGCATAGTGAGCAGCCAAGTACAAGTAAAGCGTTGTTTCACCTGGAAGGAGTGTTTGGGGCCCTGGACGGTGGGAAGGAGGAAGGGAGGGGAAAGTGCAGGTGTTACATTTTCTGCTCGCATGGGAAGGTACCGAGGGAAGGAGAGCGGGTGTGGAGGGTGTGGAAAGGTGAACCAGGGCGCCATGGAGGGAACGGTCCCTTCGGAATGCTGAAAGGGGAGGGGAGGGGAAGATGTGTTTGGTGGTGGGATAGCGTTGGAGGTGGCGGAGGATACGTTGAATGTGGAGGCTGGTGGGGTGGAAGGTGAGGTCAAGGGGGACCCGGTCACGATTCTGGGAGGGAGGGGAAGGGGTGAGAGCAAAAGCGCGGAAATGGGGCGGACACGGTCGAGGGCCCTGTCAACTACAGTGGAAGGGAATCCTCGGTTGAGGAAGGAAGACGACGTATCGGAAGCACTAATGTGGAAGGTGGCATCGTCAGAACAGATACGACGGAGGCGGAAAAATTGGGAGAATGGAATAGAGTCCTTACAGGAAGCACGATGGGAGGCAGTGTAATCAAGGTAGCTGTGGGAGTCGGTGGGCTTATAGTTGATATCGGTGGACAGCCTATCCCAGAAATGAAGAGAGAAGTCGAGGAAGGTGAGGGAAGAGTTGGAGATGGGCCACGTGAAGGTGAGGGAGGGGTGGAAATCGGAAGCAAAGTTGATGAAATTTTCCAGTTCGGGGCGAGAGAAGGAAACAGCACCAACAGAGTCATCAATGTACCAGAAAAAGAGTTGAGGGAGAGGACATCAATAGGACTGGAACAAAGAACGCATCCCACAAAAAGGCAGGCATTGCTAGGGCCCATGCAGGTTCCCATAGCGACACCTTTTATTTGGAGGAAGTGAGTGGAGTCAAAGGAGAAGTTGTTCAATGTAAGAAGAAGTTCAACCAGGCGGAGGAGAGTGGTGGTGGATGGGGACTGGATGTCCATGGCGAAAAGTATATATGGTGACACAGTGCAACAAATCACACATGATTGTATTTGAGCCGAATGGCTTGGCTTCTCCCCTGGGCATGTTTTGAGATAAACCAAAAAATCGTTGCAACAAAATGAGCTGGAACATTCTGGATTTTAAACTCCTTATGCATCATGACAGAATTAAAGAAGCCACACACGAGGCGTTCTCCCTGGCGTATAGAAGATTAATGGGTGATCTAATTGAGGTGTTTAAAGGAGTTGATATGGTAGATAGAAACTCTTTCCTCTGGAGGGGGAGTCCAGAACAAGGGGACATAACCTTAAAATTAGAGCTAGACCATTCAGGGTGATATCAGGAAACACTTCTTCACACAAAGGGGAGTGGAAATCTAGAACGCTCTCCCCCAAAAAGCTGGTGAGACTGGGGATCAAGTGAAAATTTCAAACTGAGATTCTAATTTTTGTTAGGCAAGGGTATTAAGGGTTACAGAACCAAGGCGGGTAAAAGGAGTTAAGATACAAATCGGCTATGATCTAATTGAATAGTGGAACAGCCTCTTGGGGCTGAATGGCCTATTCCTGTTCCTATGTTCCAGTACAAAGTAAAATTTTAGGCTTTATTTTTGCTTAATGAAATAATTCAATTCCAGTTCAGATTTTCAAAAGAACATTTTTTTTGGTCAGTTGGATATCTGAAACATGTGGAAACCCATCACTAATCATCGTTGCTGGGTCAAAATCCTGGAACTCCCTTCCTAACAGCACTGTGGGAGAACCTTCACCACACGGACTGCAGCGGTTCAAGAAGGCGGCTCACCACCACCTTCTCGAGGGCAATTAGGGATGGGCAATAAATGCCGGCCTCTCCAGCGACGCCCACATACCATGAACGAATAAAAAAAATAGCGACGCAGGTTAATAAGGCCATAAAAAAGGAAAACCAAGCACCGGGGTTCTTTTCTAGAGGGATAGAATTAAAAAGCAGAGAAGTTATGTTAAACTCGTATAGAACCTTGGTTCGACCTCACTTGGAGTACTGTGAACAGCTCTGATCTCCACATTATAAAAAGAGTATAGAGGCATCGGAGAAGGTACAAAAAAGATTCACATGGATGATACCAGGACTGAGAGGATATACTTATCATGAAAGGCTGAACAGGCTGGGGCTCTTTTCTCTAGAAAAGAGAAGGCTGAGGGCTGACCTGATCGAGGTCTTTAAGATAATGAAAGGGTTTGATCGGGTAGACAGAGAGAAAATGTTTCCACTTGTGGGGGAGTCCAAAATTATAGGTCATAAATATAAGATAGACACTAATAAATCCAATAGGGAATTCAGGAGAAACTTCTTTACCCAAAGAGTGGTTAGAATGTGGAACTTGCTACCACAAGGAATAGATGCATTTAAGGGGAAGCTAGATAAGCACATGAGGGAGAAAGGAATTGAAGGGTATGTTGATAGGGTTAGATAAAGAGGGGTAGGAGGAGGCATAGACCAGTTGGGCCGAATGGCCTGTTTCTGTGCTGCAGATTCGATGTAACAACTTAAACCAAACTACTGAGAAAATCCACAAGTTTCTACTTGCTTGATAAAGAGTGCATGCTCTCTCATACCCCCTGGTCTTTGGTTAGTGTGGTTCCCTCCTACAGGAGAGTGCGTAGTCTGTATCAGGCAAACAAAAACTACAGTGAAACCTGTACAAATGGACACCACCAAACAAACGGACACCTGCAAAAACCGGACATTTAGCGACAGTCCCAAATAACTTGCATTGTAACAGATACAAGCTGCACATTGAAATCACGGACACTCACAAATTACAAACTAAGGACAGCCTTCAACGCACCAAGTCCGTTTGCAACTTAAAACACGGAACAGGTCAGTCAGTGCGAGGCAGCAACAGGTGAAAGAAACGGCTTTTGTGGAATGGGGAGTGCATTAGCATGCATAGCGGCCAAGAAACCGCTCCATCCCAGGGACTGAATACTTGCATGGCTCCATCCCGGGGATTTCTCTGCCGCTATGGGTGCTGGGTAAGGCACTCCCCATTCCGCATAAGCTGGGAACTGCACCGGGCGGTCCTTCAAACTTCAGTCTGTCAAGCAGCACGCCATCCGGCTTCAGGTGGTGGAATCCATTTTTTTCCATTCCTGTCAAATATTATCAGATATTTCTAATTTAAAACAGTATTGAGTGCAGAGCAGAGGAGCACAGGGTGCAGAGTGTGAAAGCCGCAGCGCAAGAGGAAAACTCCGGTCAGACTGCGAGCAACGGACGCGACGAGCAGTCAAAACCCAACCGAAAACGGGCAAGCGGCTGGAGAGAGCGGGAAAAAGTAAAGCTGCGTTTGGGGGATCCCATCTTACTCCACCAGTGTGTCAGGTACGGATGAGCTGCTAACAGCTCCCGACCCACCCCCCGCAGTTCAAACATTAACAGCTGCAGCACACGGAGGGAAGGGGGTCCTGGACAGGGGTCTGCAGGACATTAATCCCTCCCCCACAATTTGGCTGGGATCTCCCAAGCACTCCAGCCCTACAGCAGCCAACTCACCCTGTGCAGGCTGCCAACGCAGCAGATCCCAGGATCAGGACATCGCTCTGTAAATGGAAAAGGACCCCAGGATAGAATCATCGAAAGGTTACAGCATGGAAGGAGGCCATTCAGCCCATCGAGTCCGTGCCGGCTCTATGCAAGAGCAATTCAGCTAGTCCCACTCCCCCGCCCTCTCCCCTTAGCCCTGCAAATGTTTTCCTTTCAAGTACTTATCCAGTTCCCTTTTGAAGGCCATGATTGAATCTGCCTCCACCACCCGCTCGGGCAGTGCATCCAGATCCTAACCACTCGCTGTGTAAAAAAGTTTTTCTTCATGTCACCTTTGGTTCTTTTGCCAATCACCTTAAATCTGTGTCCTCTGGTTCTTGACCCTTCCACCAATGGGAACAGTTTCTCTCTGTCTAGACCCTTCATGATTTTAAATACCTCTATCAAATCTCCTCGCATCCATCTCTGTTCCAAGGAGAACAACCCCAGCCTCTCCAATCTATCCACATAACTGAAGTCCCTCATCCCTGGAATCATTCTAGTAAATCTCTTCTGCACCCTCTCTAAGGCCTTCACATCTTTCCTAAAGTGCAGTGCCCAGAACTGGACACAATACTCCAGTTATGGCCGAACCAGTGTTTTATAAAGGTTCATCATGATTTCCTTACTTTTGTACTCTATGCCTCTATTTATAAAGCCCAGGATCCCGTATGCTTTTTTAACCGCTTTCTCAACCTGCCCTGCCACCTCCAACAATTTGTGCAGATATACCCCCAGATCTCTCTGTTCCTGTACCCCTTAGGTTTATATTGCCTCTCCTCATTCTTCCTACCGAAATGTATCGCTTCGCATTTTTCTTCATTGAATTTCATCTGCCACGTGTCCACTCATTTCACCAGCCTGTCTATATCCTCTTGAAGTCTATCACTATCCTCCTTGCCATTCACTACACTTCTAAGGATCGCAATGAACTGGGAAACCTAACGAACAGAAAATAGAACTGAAATGGTGTCCTACTGGCCGGGCTCCAGAATTAGATACAGCCAATCCCGGGATATTTGGCTCATCTGGTTTACTGTACATACAGTGACCATTTTGAAAATAAGGACACCTGCAAATAAAGGACACCTGCTGCAAGTCCCTTAGATGTCCCTAATTTACAGGTTTCACTGTACTTCTGTGGATTTCTCAGTAATTTGTTTCAAAGGCACTTAAGTCTGATTTCTCCATGTGTCAGGCACTCTACTAACCAAAAAAAAATAGAAAACAAAGATCTGGAAGTCTTCACACAAAACAAATGAATGTGTGAAGCAATGATGATCGCCCCATGCTGTCGCTGTTACTCTGCTCTTGATATATATCTGTAGACAGATACGGTCATCATTCTTTGTTAATGCAACAAAGCCATCTAGTGGCAGGGATTGAATACTGTGTCAATTCCACTACAAATCACTATCGCTCTGCTTACGATATCGGCAAAACATGGGGACCAGAGGAAATCACGTCCCATTATCATTTGCTTCCTTTCCTTCTCCCCCTCCGCTCACATCCTAATTCAGTGGCTCCTACTAGTTACAGTTCCAAAGACACCAGCACCTCACCCATGTCAGCACGCTTCAAGTACAAGTCCAGGCTATATTCCATCACTGGGGGGGGGGGGGGGGGGGGAGAGATATCACAGCGGAGTCTCTTCCTGTACTCACCCGATGTTCAACATGTGTAATTTCCAGCAGGAGTCACTGGATAACCAAAAGGACTAGGAATCCTTGCTGGGAACAGAGACTAAACAACAACACCCCACCATTTCTGAGCCCTTACCTTAGAAATGACAAGGCGATGGCACTCGTGACTGGGTAGAGGGAGCAAGGTGCAGCCACATCATAGTCAGTTTTAAAAGGAAAAAAAAAATCACAACTTAAATTTAAATGGAGTCAATGACTTTAGGACACCGTGGGACCCGATTGGTGTTCTGAAGGAATGATGCACAATGTGAAGATTGTTTGCAACCAATTAAACAAGACAAAGAGATACTTACCAGAGCCAGGTAAACCTTGGTTACCAGACGATCTCTGAAACACCGGTAGGCCTTGGCAGCTGCCATCTTACTGAAAGCAATACACAGTGCCCCACTAGTGGAGAAATCTAGCTGATGGCAAAATCTGTCCAGAAAACACAGAACAAAATGAAGAAATCTGAAGTTAATTAACAGACACTCCTGGTCACTACGGTAAGTAACCCTTGGGTCAGTGGTTTATAGCTAGGCACTTTGACTACAGTCAGTATCTACTATACCCATGCTCCACCCTCTTAAATATAATGGACTAAAAACAATACATTAGGTTTTTTCCTGTTGCCAGATGATTTATCAGAGAAGAATCTTTTTGTTTCTCTCACAATTGTCTTCCATCTTCACTCTCTTTTCGCAAATGTACTGATTCCCAGCTGGATTATGGTTCCATGGGCAGAACTCATCCAAGTGAACATTATTTGTGTGTAAACCTTAAATGCGCACGTTGCAAGCTATTCAACTGTCTAAACCATCACAGTCAATAATGTTCACATACATGCATTTCCAGCAGGGCCTGCAAAGGAGCTAGATGTTTCAGTTTTAAAATAAATCCCCAGTGTAAAGTTACTAATGCGAGTCTTGAATTTAAACTCTTTTGACCTACTGGGCGTGGGTAACACATTTCATTTTTTGCAAAGTAACATTATAATAATTACAGCTCAGTTTAAGCAGAAGCTTAAGTCAAGCTATCCACAAAAGACTGGAGGGAGCCAATGCTTCTGACCTGCCAGCAATCAGGCTCCTCATATAACAAGCTTTAACGTTCTGACAAGTAATGTATTCTTTCTTAAAAATACCCAGGGGGCTAAATCGTTAATAATAGCCTCAGTTTTACTGCCCCAAGAACTGACGTCTTTGTCCAACTGGAAGCAAATTGCTGCCATCAGCAAATGTAAGCAGCTGCCATTATGCTCTGACCACAGGCAGACTGAGGTCATGGGTCAGCGGTGTGGTTGTCACACTCCAAGGAGTGAAACTCCTCTTTGAATAAAAGACTGGGAAACACCCTTTTCTCGCTAAGCCTTCTCAGAAATCACACATATTTCAAAGTCCCATTTTGTTTTGTGAAAAAAGAGGAATTTTAGGCTACCCCCAAATTTGATCAAGAGCCGAGGCAAGAAACTTAAGGCCGTGTATGAACAGTAGTTTCAGTATTGCCGTCAGTCCTCTAGGTGTGAGCCGTGGCTCAGAGGTAACGCTCTCGTCTCTGAGTCAGAAGGTTGTAGGTTCAAGTCTCACTCCAGAAACTTGAGCACATAATCTATGCTGACACTGCAGTGCAGTACTGAGGGAGTGCTACACTGTCGGAGATGCAGTCTTTCAGATAAGACATTAAACCAAGGCCTCCATGGATGTAAAAGATCCTATGGCACTATTTCGAAGAACAGCAAGAGAGTTCTCCCCGTTGTCCTGGCCAATATTTATCCCTCAACCGACATCACTAAAACAGAATATCTAGTTACTGTCACACTGCTGTTTATGGGATTTTGCTGTTTGCAAATTGGCTGCCGTTCTTTCTTCATTACAACAGTGACTATGCTTCAGAAAGTACTCCATTGGCTGTAAAATGCTTTGGGATGTCCTGAGGGTGTGTAAGGCACTATATAAATGCAAGTTCTTTCTTTTTCTAAATTCCCACAATGCAAATGGAATAAATTCAGAGCACCAACATCTTTAGCACATCGATAATATGAAGAGGACACAAGTTACTCACCTAAACCCATAGTAAGTATCTGGGTCAACAAGCTCAGGAAACTGGTGCTTCAGCTGAGACTGGACAGTCAGCTTTTCGTACCACATCTTACTATCAATGCGAATGTCCCAATGCTTGTTCACCACCAGGAAATCTGTGCTCTGGTACAGAATGCACAGGTTGTCCATGCTGGCAGGCTCCATGTCACCACAACATGCAGCTGCAAACCTAAGGGAAGATGGAGAACTGAAGATTATTGCATGGCTCCACTACTTAAAAAGGTAACGGGACTGTTAACTAATGACTAACAGAAGCAGACTTTATGCATTCTGGGCAGTTTAAAACTGGTGCTGCCTTTGTGCTGGGGAGAGAGGAGAACAGCCCTGTGACGCCTGTGAGGTTTAAAAGATTTTTTTTAAAAACTTGCTCCTTTTTTTTGGTCTCCCCCCTGTAACATACACCACCCCCAGTCAGATGAGCAGGTCTTTGCCAATGTTACTCTGTAATCAGCTACAGGGTAGTGGGCGAGAGTAGTCTGGAGTTAGTCTCGCTCTCTCTCTCTCTCTCTCTCTTTTCCTGCCTGTTAGGCTGGGATGGGAACCCACCAAGTGAAGAACCAAGAGCATGAATTCTTGCCCATCAGTCTGTGTTAGTGCTCCAACATAATTCACCCACCGTCTAGCCCAACTGGTAGCTATAAGTCATCATTTGACTCTACTATACAATAGCTGTTCCAATGGAGAACTATGCTGGTTTACCTTATAAGAATTGTTACTTTTCAATGTACTTTTTATATTTGTCATTTATTGCTCTGTGAACTACTTCTCCATATTCTGCAAGTTGGAAAAACCTCAAACAAAAGTTAACAAAATAAGCACGGTCCTAGTTTAGGCATACATACATGGCCAGCTTCCTAGGCACTTGGACGGTTAGTAGGTATACAACAAGAGCAGAGTTCGATAAAGTGTATATCATTTGTTGTAAAATGTGTTTACACAGGCCTTACAAACAGCTTCTAGGAACAGGAGTAGGCCATTCAGCCCCTCAAGCCTGTTCCGCCATTCAATTAGATCATGGCTGATCTGTATCTTAACTCCATTTACCCACCTTGTTTCCGTAACCCTTAATACCCTTACCTAACAAAAATCTATCAATCTCAGTTTTGAAATTTTCAATTGACCCCCAGCCTCAGCAGCTTTTTGGGACAAGAAACTTCCAGATTTCCACTCCCCTTTGTGTGAAGAAGTGCTTCCCGACATCACCCCTCAACAGCCTAGCTCTAATTTTAAGGTTATGCCCCCTTGTTCTGGACACCCCCACTGGAGGACATAGTTTCTCTCTATCCACCCTATCAAATCCTTTAATCATCTCAATTAGATCACCCCTTAATCTTGTATAGTCAAGGGGATAAAGCCTAATCTATACAACTTGTCCTCATAATAATATATAAAAAGAAAAAGGGTGGCTAAGGCAAATGTAGGTCCTTTAGAGGATGAGACCGGGAAATTAATGGTGGGAAACATGGAGATGGCAAAAATGCTGAACAAATATTTTGTTTCAGTCTTTACGGTAGAGGACACTAAGAATATCCCAACACTGGACAAACAGGGGTCTCCAGGGGGGGGAGGAGCTAAATACGATTAAAATCACTAAGGAATTGGTACTCAGTAAATTAATGGGACTCAAGGTGGATAAATCCCCTGGACCTGATGGCTTACATCCTAGGCTCTTGAGGGAAGTGGCAGTAGGGATTGTGGATGCTTTGGTAATAATTTTCCAAAATTCTCTGGACTCAGCAAAGGTCCCGGCAGATTGGAAAACTGCTAATGTAACAGGAAATTATAGACCAGTTAGCCTAACATCTGTGGTGGGTAAAATTTTGGAGTCTATTATTAAGGAGACAGTAGCGGAACATTTGGATAAACATAATTTAATAGGACAAAGTCAGCATGGCTTTACGAAGGGGAAGTCATGTCTGACAAATTTGCTTGAGTTCTTTGAGGACATAACGTACAGGGTGGATAAAGGGGAACCAGTGGACGTAGTGTATTTAGACTTCCAGAAGGCATTCGACAAGGTGCCACATAAAAGATTATTGCTCAAGATAAAGAATCACTGGATTGGGGGTAATATTCTGGCATGGGTGGAGGATTGGTTATCAAACAGGAAGCAGAGAGTTGGGATAAATGGTTCATTTTCGGACTGGCAACCAGTAGCCAGTGGTGTTCCACAGGGGTCGGTGCTGGGTCCCCAGCTCTTTACAATCTATATTAACAATTTGGAGGAGGGGACCGAGTGTAACGTATCAAAGTTTGCAGATGATACAAAGATGGGAGGGAAAGTAGAGAGTGAGGAGGACATAAAAAACCTACAAGGGGATATTGACAGTCTGGGTGAGTGGGCGGAGATTTGGCAGATGCAATACAATATTGGAAAATGTGAGGTTATGCACTTTGGCAGGAAAAATCAGAGAGCAAGTTATTATCTTAATGGCGAGAAACTGGAAAGTACTGCAGTACAAAGGGATCTGGGGTTCCTAGTGCAAGAAAATCAAAAAGTTAGTATGCAGGTGCAGCAGGTGATCAAGAAGGCCAACGGAATGTTGGCTTTTATTGCTAGGGGGATAGAATATAAAAACAGGGAAGTATTGCTGCAGTTATATAAGGTATTGGTGAGACCGCACCTGGAATACTGCATACAGTTTTGGTCTCCATACTTAAAAGACATACTTGCTCTCGAGGCAGTACAAAGAAGGTTCACTCGGTTAATCCCGGGGATGAGGTGGTGGACATATGAGGAGAGGTTGAGTAGATTGGGACTCTACTCATTGGAGTTCAGAAGAATGAGAGGCGATCTTATTGAAACATATAAGATTGTGAAGGGGCTTGATCGGGTGGATGCGGTAAGGATGTTCCCAAGGATGGGTGAAACTAGAATGAGGGGGCATAATCTTAGAATAAGGGGCTGCTCTTTCAAAACTGAGATGAGGAGAAACTTCTTCACTCAGAGGGTAGTAGGTCTGTGGAATTTGCTGCCCCAGGAAGCTGTGGAAGCTACATCATTAAATAAATTTAAAACAGAAATAGACAGTTTCCTAGAAGTAAAGGGAATTAGGGGTTACGGGGAGCAGGCAGGAAATTGGACATGAATTTAGATTTGAGGTTAGGATCAGATCAGCCATGATCTTATTGAATGGCGGAGCAGGCTCGAGGGGCCGATTGGCCTACTCCTGCTCCTATTTCTTATGTTCTTATAATTTAACCTTTTTTAGCCCCAGATCAGCTGTCTCCATTTTCATTCTAGTCTGAGGTAACTACATGTTCCAAGAGTATAAATGGCACAGATTTCAATTCTGGACAGGCACAGAAAGCTGGCGAGTTCGAAGACGCTGGCCTAATATTTCAATTAGCTGGGACGTTATTCAGTGGATGATGAGCACCCCCTGAGCATTTGTACAGGTCTGCCAAGGTGCGAATGTGGAAGGAAGCAGAATTAACTAAACTGTGACTGAAAAAGACAGGTTGGCTCACCAGACTCCAGCAATTAAGATACTTGATTCACAACCCTCTGATCAGTTTAATATCCTAACCCTGCCTTATCCATCAGCCATATATATGATGAGATTCAGTTGTTCTCAGTCAAATGGTTAAGTACAACCAGTGGCCACAATGGGAACAAAAGGCAAAAAGCACAAAATTGCAGGTGCTGGAAATCTGAAACATCATAAAATTCTGCAAACGCTCAGCAGATCAGGCAGCATCTGTGGAGAGAACAGACGAGTTAATGTTTCAAGTATGGACCCTCTACTAACAAAAGGCAGTTCTAACTGTGACAGGCAAGTCTGATGTAGTCCCATCTGTTCCTGTAGCTAATCAAGCATGCAGGAGGCCTGTGCCACACAACCATTAAAGGGCTTTTAGTTAACAGGAACTTCTCATTGTAAGTCTTTATTCAACAAATGTTTACTGGGAGAATATCTTCAATACTGAAGCATTTATCGGAAGAGGTTCAAATTTGTCAAACACTGTAAAGACTGGGATGGACTTGACCATTGCTGCTGTTACTCACACTTTACCACAATTGTACTCTCCTACTCATTAAGAAATCATACCCTTTTAAATGCCTCCAGCAAATTGTGGCATGGCACACTTAAAGGCATAAGTCACTCGTACCATAATTTCTTGAAATTTCTGCACCGTAACAATGGCGTACGTCATAGATGTGCCATTACTAAGGTGCAGGTTTTCAGCAAATTCAGGCCCAATGTATTCTAATGGCCGGGGAGGGGGTAGAGAATCGATCTTTCCATTATAAACACATGTTGTGGAGTTTTTCAGGCAGTTTGAAAAGTTCTTCATTGACCACGATCAGTTGTTTGTATTTTTGTTGTGGTTTATCTAAAACGTCACCAATCACATTTCTGTGTATCCCTGGGAAAGCAGTTTGCAAGAAACACTTGGCCAAAGGACAATGGCCTCATTTTATTGATGTGAAGATGCCGGTGATGGACTGGGGTTGACAATTGTAAACAATTTTACAACACCAAGTTATAGTCCAGCAATTTTATTTTAACTTCACAAGCTTTCGGAGGCTTCCTCCTTCCTCATTTACCTGAGGAAGGAGGAAGCCTCCGAAAGCTTGTGAAGTTAAAATAAAATTGCTGGACTATAACTTGGTGTTGTAAAATTGTTTACTCATTTTATTGAGCAGAAGATCAACCATCAATTCTTGAACACAGGCCACTGGTTTCTGACCCAAGTGACATTCAGTATAATCAATGGTCAGTTACAGCGAGCGGCTCCTTTAAGTACCCATGGGGCAGAAGAAATGCCACTTTTTACTAAAGTGGTTATAAATTACTGATCGCTCCGCAGCCAATTTACTATATAAATAACACAATAACCAAAGTACACCTGTCACCTCAGCACATCCACACAGCACTCCCTCTCCACCTGCCGTAAAGTCTCTCTCCGCCTGCCGTAAAGTCTCTCTCTGCCACAGCAGTGAAACGGCCCTAATCAAAGTCACAAATGACGTCCTACGTGACTGTGACCATGGTGGACTATCCCTCCTCAGCCTTCATGACCTGTCTGCGCCCTTTGACGCGGTTGACCACACTATCCTCCTCCAACACCTCTCTTCTGTTGCCCAACTGAGTGGGACTGCCCTCGGCTGGTTCCACTCTTACTTATCCAATCGTAGCCAGAGAATCTCCTGCAATGGATTCTCTTCCCGGACCCATACTGTCACCTCTGGACTCCCCCAAGGGTCTATCCTTGGCCCCATCCTATTTCTCATCTAGATGCTGCCCCTCGACGCCATCATCTGAAAACATAATTAGACATTGGGACAATCAAAGCCATTGTCTTTGGCTCCCGCCGCAAACTCCGTTCCCTCACCACCAATTCCATCCCCTCCCTGGCCACTGTCTGAGGCGGAACCAGGCCGTTCACCTCCTCGGCGTCCTATTTGACCCTGAGCTGAGATTCCAACCCCATATCCGCTCCATCACAAAGTCCGCCTACTTGAACCTCTGTAACACCACCCATCTCCACCCCTGCCTCAGCCCACCTACTGCTGAAAACCTCTTCCATGTTTATGTTACCTCCTGACTCAACTATTCCAACGCTCTCCTGTCAGCCCTCTCATCTTCCACCCTCCAAAACTCTGTTTGCTGCCCGTATCCTATCTTGCACCAAGTCCTGTTCACCCATCACCCCTATGTTCGCTGACTTACGTTGGTTCCAAGACCAGCAACGCTTTGATTTTAAAAATCTCATCCTTGTTTTCAAATCCCTCCATGTTCTCATCCCGTCCTATCTCTGTATCCCCCTCCAGCCCTCAGAGAACTCGACATTCCTCCAATTCTAGCCTCTTGCACATCCCTGACTTCCTTCTCCCCACCACTGGCAGCTGTACCTTCAGCTGTCTCGGCCCTGGGGTCCAGAATCCCCCCCCCCTGAACCACTCTCCTCCTTAAAGACACTCCTTAAGACCTACCTCTTTGACCAAGCCTTTGGTCACCTGTCCTAATGTCTCCTCCCTTGGCTGGGTATTAATTTTTGGACGATTCGCTCCTGTGAAGCTCCTTGGGCCATTTTACTCGGTGAAAGGCGCTATATCAATGCAGCTTCTTGTGACATCCCTCCCGAATGTATCCAATTCAAAATGAGAGGAAGCATCGCCCTAATCCCGTGACTGACATCGGCACGGACCAATCGGAGAAGCAAGCCCGCGTCATGGTCTGTGATTGACAGCTCCATTCACCAATCCTGACACGGTTACGGGTTCGAGGGGCGGGGAATCGGTCGCTAATTGTGACGTCACATGCAACCCAAGCCGGAAGGGATTGTGAAAAATTCGCGCGAAGTGTGTGTAGTTTGGAGTGAGGAGGGAGTGAGGGAGGAGTGAGTGAGGAGGGAGGGCCGGGGAGGAGTGAGGAGGACCGAGGACCGAGGACCGAGGACCGAGGACCCGGGCCGGGGATGGAGGGGGACCACGGCATGTACGGGGTGGAGGATGAGTTCGAAAGTCAGTTTGCCGACGAGCTGGAAGTCTTGGCGGAAATGAAGGAGCCAACCTATGGTAAAATAGCAGCCTAGTCATAGTCTGGAGTGTCCCATTAAATAAAGTGTGAAGACATTGCAATGGACGGGAAGGGGGCAAATCACGGCAGGGGCTTCTCTCTCTCTCTCTCCCTGCTCTATTCGGTTCGAAAATTCTGCTCACTATCCCCGTGCTGAAGCTCTGCTCACTATCCCCGTCTTGAAGCTCTGCTCACTATCCCCGTCTTGAAGCTCTGCTCACTATCCCCGTCTTGAAGCTCTGCTCACTATCCCCGTCTTGAAGCTCTGCTCACTATCCCCGTCTTGAAGCTCTGCTCACTATCCCCGTCTTGAAGCTCTGCTCACTATCCCCGTCTTGAAGCTCTGCTCACTATCCCCGTCTTGAAGCTCTGCTCACTATCCCCGTCTTGAAGCTCTGCTCACTATCCCCGTCTTGAAGCTCTGCTCACTATCCCCGTCTTGAAGCTCTGCTCACTATCCCCGTCTTGAAGCTCTGCTCACTATCCCCGTCTTGAAGCTCTGCTCACTATCCCCGTCTTGAAGCTCTGCTCACTATCCCCGTCTTGAAGCTCTGCTCACTATCCCCGTCTTGAAGCTCTGCTCACTATCCCCGTCTTGAAGCTCTGCCCACTATCCCCGTCTTGAAGCTCTGCCCACTATCCCCGTCTTGAAGCTCTGCCCACTATCCCCGTCTTGAAGCTCTGCCCACTATCCCCGTCTTGAAGCTCTGCCCACTATCCCCGTCTTGAAGCTCTGCTCACTATCCCCGTCTTGAAGCTCTGCTCACTATCCCCGTCTTGAAGCTCTGCCCACTATCCCCGTCTTGAAGCTCTGCCCACTATCCCCGTCTTGAAGCTCTGCCCACTATCCCCGTCTTGAAGCTCTGCTCACTATCCCCGTCTTGAAGCTCTGCTCACTATCCCCGTCTTGAAGCTCTGCCCACTATCCCCGTCTTGAAGCTCTGCCCACTATCCCCGTCTTGAAGCTCTGCCCACTATCCCCGTCTTGAAGCTCTGCCCACTATCCCCGTCTTGAAGCTCTGCCCACTATCCCCGTCTTGAAGCTCTGCCCACTATCCCCGTCTTGAAGCTCTGCCCACTATCCCCGTCTTGAAGCTCTGCCCACTATCCCCGTCTTGAAGCTCTGCCCACTATCCCCGTCTTGAAGCTCTGCCCACTATCCCCGTCTTGAAGCTCTGCCCACTATCCCCGTCTTGAAGCTCTGCCCACTATCCCCGTCTTGAAGCTCTGCCCACTATCCCCGTCTTGAAGCTCTGCCCACTATCCCCGTCTTGAAGCTCTGCCCACTATTCCCGTCTTGAAGCTCTGCCCACTATCCCCGTCTTGAAGCTCTGCCCACTATCCCCGTCTTGAAGCTCTGCCCACTATCCCCGTCTTGAAGCTCTGCCCACTATCCCCGTCTTGAAGCTCTGCCCACTATCCCCGTCTTGAAGCTCTGCCCACTATCCCCGTCTTGAAGCTCTGCCCACTATCCCCGTCTTGAAGCTCTGCCCACTATCCCCGTCTTGAAGCTCTGCCCACTATCCCCGTCTTGAAGCTCTGCCCACTATCCCCGTCTTGAAGCTCTGCCCACTATCCCCGTCTTGAAGCTCTGCCCACTATCCCCGTCTTGAAGCTCTGCCTGTGTGTGAGCCCCTGTATATAAATCTGCCTACTCTGATTGCCTGCCATTCTAAATTTCAACTACTTTTGAAAGCAGTTTGCTCTGTAGTTGGGAATTTAAACAATATTTTAAAGCAGCAATAGAGTTTTATTTGCAGTGAACTGAATGCAAGATCCAACTGCATCATTGAGTGAAAATGTCTACCTATACATAGGAAGTTTTGCCTCACTGGCAATTGCTTTTGTATCGTTGCCCTCAAGTAGTGCGAGGATGAAAGTCTGTGGTGGGTGCTCTGCACTCATGGTCAACATTATAAATCCTTCACATTCTAAGTGATGTCTCTGGATATCACTGTGAAATATGGGTCTCAGTATTTATGGTGAGGCCGAAAACAGCTGAAAATCCCAGCAAGGCTGGGGAGGTGGAGGTCCTGCCGATTTTAAGGGGAGAGAGGGGTGGGGGATCAGCAATCGGGCAGGAAGCTCTGGTTGGCAATTGGGGGGAGGGGGAGAAGCCTGCGCTTGAGGGGGGGTGGGGGGGAGGCTGGAGATCCAGTCTGGGGGTGGGGGAAGGGAGGCTGGAGATCCAGTCTGGGGGTGGGGGAAGGGAGGCTGGAGATCCTGCCTCTGTTTCATTGCTGAGCTTCCTGACCCCCGGGAAATCAATGCAGCACGAGTTAACTTCTAATCGGGCTCCCGATTGCACTGTAGGAGCCTGATTTAAATATGTTAATAAGCATCTCACCTCTCCACGGTAGGACACTGACACCCCGATGTCCGTCACGGTAAAAATGGCGGCACGCGCAGTGTGTTAAGATTGGGTTCCATGAATTTCACTTTTTAACCCCACGCCCATCGTGGGGAGGGGGTTAATAGCGAGGCCATGGTGTCTGTTTTCCCTCTTGGTAGAGTTGTTGTTTGACCTTTGTGTGTTAGATAGGAGCAAACTTAAATAAAAGTGGGAACTGCTAGAAACGTACAGCTGGTCAGTCAGTAAAGAGAAAAGACAAATGATTGATGTTTCAGTACTGATGAAGGGTTACAGCTGAAACGTTAAACCGTCTGTTCTCTTTACAGATGCTGACTGACCTGCTATGCATTTCCAGCATTTTCTGGGCTTTTTTTCCCACATTTGTAGATTTCCCTTTTTAATTTTGATTCTTAAATTGTCCTAATGTTTTTACCTCTTCCCTCCCCCTTTTTGTGATTATTTCTATAACCGAGAACATCTTGATTTTAGAGTTCTCATCCTTGTTTTCAAATCCCTCCATGACCTCGCCCCTCCCTACCTCTGTAACCTCCACCAGCCCTACAAATCTCCAAGATCTCTGCGCTCCTCCAAACCTTGCCTGTTGCGCATCCCAGATTTTAATCGCTCCATGAATGGCGGCCATGCCTTCATCAGCCTCGGCCCTAAGCTCTGGAATTCCCTCCCTAAACTTCTCCGCCTCTCTACCTCTCTCCTTTAAGACGCTTCTTAAAACCTACCTCTTTGACCAAGCTTTTGGTCACCTGTCCTAATATCTCCTTATGTGGCTCAGTGTCAAATTGTGTTTGATAATCGCTCCTGTGAAGCGCCTTGGGACGTTTCACTACGTTAAAGGCGCTATATAAATGCAAGTTGTCGTCTGTGTGTAATAAATCCTGGTCCGTTAGCTGTGTGTAGGAGTCAAGTCCACCAATGCTAAGGCTGGAATGGATAGTGGGTTTGGTATTGAAGGCAGATTGTGCACCAGGATCCCATTTCAGCACCAAGCTCGCGGGGTCATTTAACTAATCAATTTTATGCATCCAAGGAAGATATTTTTATATTTCTTGTAGCCATGTGGAGAATAGCCATGTGAACTGCATAATAGGAAAGACTACCATCCTACGATTATGATGGCAGCAATGCCTTCACAGATGTGTGTCCCAAAGACTGGCAGCAGACATGGCTTTTATCCTAAGTGACTCTGGACAAGCCAGGAAACCTATGGAGGGAGAGTGCAGTCTGCAAAGGAAGAACTGTGCAGCCCTCGGGAAGTCCCAATTTCTAATCAGTATGAAGAACTCGCCATTCCAATGCCAGTTGTGCAGCTTTCCATTTAAACTGTTCAGTGGAAATCTTCCTGTCTCAGGTTTTATTGCTGCAAGTTTCTTGCCTTCGTCCTCATCCCATTGGGAGGAGTTACCCAAATAGGAGATGATTGGCATTGCCACACTTGGCATTTCCACTAGCAGTTTGTCAGGGAAAGATCAGTTTAAAATGATCCGCCTCCGATGGTTAAGAAGTGAGTAGCTGAACCGTACTGGTTAGGAGGAACCCAGGTTCAATCCCTTGTCTGTGCTGAATGAAGTTATTTCAGTTAAGTTGGCACTCGAATCGGCCTGTGTTAGGGAAAGGGAAAACAGTCCAGGGTTCCCGTTCCTGGTCGCTATCCTGCAACCCCTGCTGTGTGTGTTAGCGCGCGCGCGTGTGTTAGTGTTAGGTGAGGCCAGGATTAGGCTTGGCTCAGGAGGCCAATCGTGGTTGAATAACCTGCCAGCACTCCCTGGCTAAACTCAAATATGATTAATGGCCAGTTGTGCGAGGTGCTAGCAGGCGATCAGCAAACCTGACCTACATCAGGTGACCTTGCCCGAGACTCGGGCAAATGGATGAGTTCTTTAGCAAAATTATGCAGATCCTGGGCATGCAGCTAAGCAGCTGCTAATTAAATACAGGTCGCAGTGCTCAGTCGGTGCAGGAACATGTTCTGAATCCAAAAACAGCCACTCCATCTTTCAGAAATTCCCAGGCTAGCAGGTCAGATTTTCCCCTCTTTTAAAGTGTAGTTTGCATGCTGGGGGCAATTTTCACAGCCTGAATTTGTAACACGGCAAAGAGAGAGGGCCAGGACTGTGCTACTGACTGCTTCTCTTTAAATCACCCGCACAAAAATGGCATCCAGAGCAGCAATCCATGAGTAGTTTGTAATGGTTTTGTTATGAGTTGTGCGAACTACTGGAAGAAAGTAGTCGAAATAGGACTCTCTTTACAAAACAATGCTGTATTTATAATTGTGACACGAGAGGCTTGTACTTTGTAAAAAAACCTGTTAGACCTTGTTTATTCCTGCACTTTGAAAGAACTTTAGCTGAATTTTGAATGAACTTTATTGGTATGGGTTCACTGGACAGGTCTTACAAACTTAAGTCTCGGGAAAGTCCATAGGGTTGTTATCCACAGGTGGGAGATGTGAGAACAGCCGGACTGAACACGCTTTCCCCTCCGAGGGAGGACTTCTCTGTACCTCTGCCTAATAACCTGGCACATGTTTCCATGTGGGCAATCGATGGCATTTATCCTAGTCACTACCCCCTTCCCCCCAACACAGTGTGTCTATGTGCCTACTTACTGTGCCATGACTTTCAAAGAGGCAACTGTGTATCCTCCTGGCACCAAAACTTTCGATGTGGTTTATACCCCATCTGCCCCCGTCCCCACAACACACACACAAAAAACCAGTGGTACTGCCTATAATTCCTGCTGCACACGGCTTCCACAATCCACCAGCACCAAATTACTGGGTGTTTAGTCTCTTCCAAATCTTAGAATAGCCCCTGATGCGCCTTTGAATTGTATTGAATTGCCACTTTTAATACCTTGTGCCACTGAATTTCTCCTTAAGTCTTGATGGTTGAGGATGTCGTTGAAGGTTTTTTTTTGCCTCTCCCCTTACAGATGACAAGTCCACCGGTGCATATAAACAGTCCAAGTTTCGACAAGGCAAACAGACTTTCGAAGAAGCCATTGCAGCCGGAGACGACTTCACGAGAAATGGTCCAAGTGGCAAGTCACAGGCCCCGGAGCAGCAGGACGTCCCGGGAGGCTCGGTTGCGAGGAAACGAGATCTCGATGCCCTCAACTTGCCTGAGGAAGAGGAATTCCCTGCCCATCTGCTGCACCAGGATCAAGAGCAAGTGATGAGTACGTAAACTTGTCCCATGAAGCCGGGAGCAGCAGCAGGTTCCCAATTATATCTACAGTCACTGGTCTTGCTTTGATTTCTGCTCATCAGAAACGATGTTTAATTGCAGGCTTGAGTGCAGGATTGGACAGAATTAAAGCCAATAAGTGCTGAAATGAAACGGTAGACTTTCCAAATTTGTGCTTCCAGCGCAGAATTTTGCACATCGGGGATGCAATTCAGGAGTTTGGGTGCAGAGGTCAGTAGGATTTTCCATTTGTTGAAAATCCAGTGGGTGCACTGACCCCTCTACCCGAACTCCCGATACGAACGCCTGGCGCTCAATGTTCTGCTCTGAGATCACAAATTCCTGACATTTCCCTGAATGTCAGGGTCGATGTCAGAAAATCAACAGCCCGCTAAAGAAATTGTGTTGTCAGAAATTGCACACTTTGAAGCCACACCCCCCCCCCGTTGTTTCATTAGCAGCTCACTCCACCATTGGCGGCCGTGCCTTCAGCCGCCGAGGCCCTAAACTCTGGAATTCCCTCCCTAAACCTCTCCGCCTCTCTCACTCTCTCTCTTCCTTTAATACGCTCCTTATAACCTACCTCCTTGACCAAGCTTTTAGTCACCTGTCCTAATATCTCCTTATGGGGCTCAGTGTCAAATTTTGTTAGATAATGCTGCTGTGTGTTTATACAGTGCCTTTAACCTTTTTACCACGTTAAAGGCAAATTATTGTTAATGTAGTTACAGAGGAAAACAGGCATTCTCTCCCATTTCTTTTACTAAAAGAGGAATTTCATCCCCTAGCTAATGGCAGTGAGTGGCAATACACTGCAGTGTAAGTGTCCTCCCGACTACTGCAGCCCTCCAAACAGCACTCCCTGGACCTTAAAGAAGTGAGATTTTCAACCTTTTCTTAAAAAAAAATTGTTTTACCGCATTCATAATATAATATGATAAATCTATGTTGAGTTAATTTTGCATCGTGGTATTGACATGACAATTGCTGTTTAAATAAACTACAGACTTCAGTTAAGGATCCCAATGGTCTGTGATATAGAATCCTGTGATTCTGGATATCATTTGTTACTGTTCAGACACAGTGGCTGGTGATCTCAGATCCACAAAAGCTGGAGTCATGTAACCTTGTGAGCAGTGAGATTGGAAAAGGTTTGGGACATCAGTCTGAGAATTTGAAGTCTATTATAAATACGGGATAAAGCTGCCATTGCAGACTCACCCCGTGGGCCCAGCGGGTAATTGCAGCTCTTGGTGTGGAAATTGAGCCACGTGGGCAGGGGTAGTCCCAGGTTCAATTGATGGTCTGCGCTGATTTAGTTGGTTTCACTAGAGGAGCTATTTTTGGTGTCAATCCCCCGGGGTGGGGGAGGAGGAGGAATCGGCCGAGGTTCCCGCTAATGATCATTATCCAGTGGCTTGAACTGGAACGTGTGTGAATGTAGGGTGAGGACAGGTCAGGTTTTGCTGTGGTTTGTTCCCCTCACTCATGTAGCCTTTTTTTTTATTCGTTCACGGGATGTGGGCGTCGCTGGCAAGGCCGGCATTTATTGCCCATCCCTAATTGCCCTCGAGAAGGTGGTGGTGAGCCGCCTTCTTGAACCGCTGCAGTCCGTGTGGTGAAGGTTCTCCCACAGTGCTGTTAGGAAGGGAGTTCCAGGATTTTGACCCAGCGACGATGAAGGAACGGCGATATATTTCCAAGTCGGGATGGTGTGTGACTCGGAGGGGAACGTGCAGGTGGTGTTGTTCCCATGCGCCTGCTGCCCTTGTCCTTCTAGGTGGTAGAGGTCGCGGGTTTGGGAGGTGCTGTCGAAGAAGCCTTGGCAAGTTGCTGCAGTGCATCCTGTGGATGGTGCACACTGCAGCCACAGTGCGCCGGTGGTGAAGGGAGTGAATGTTTAGGGTGGTGGATGGGGTGCCAATCAAGCGGGCTGCTTTATCTTGGATGGTGTCGAGCTTCTTGAGTGTTGTTGGAGCTGCACTCATCCAGGCAAGTGGAGAGTATTCCATCACACTCCTGACTTGTGCCTTGTAGATGGTGGAAAGGCTTTGGGGAGTCAGGAGGTGAGTCACTCGCCGCAGAATACCCAGCCTCTGACCTGCTCTCGTAGCCACAGTATTTATATGGCTGGTCCAGTTAAGTTTCTGGTCAATGGTGACCCCCAGGATGTTGATGGTGGGGGATTCGGCGATGGTAATGCCATTGAATGTCAAGGGGAGGTGGTTAGACTCTCTCTTGTTGGAGATGGTCATTGCCTGGCACTTATCTGGCGCGAATGTTACTTGCTACTTATCAGCCCAAGCCTGGATGTTGTCCAGGTCTTGCTGCATGCGGGCTCGGACTGCTTCATTATCTGAGGGGTTGCGAATGGAACTGAACACTGTGCAGTCATCAGCGAACATCCCCATTTCTGACCTTATGATGGAGGGAAGGTCATTGATGAAGCAGCTGAAGATGGTTGGGCCTGAAACTACGCTCACACAGGAAGAATGGTCACTTGGTTGAAGTGCCAGTGTCCACGGAACTGTCACCTCAACACAAGCGACTGCCTTTAGGGGAGTAAGTCAGAAATTGGAGGGTAGAGAAGAGCCTCGTTGACATCACAGGATAGGTTTGGATGAAGAAGGCTGTTCGACCCATTTGGCCTCATCCTTTCAGAATATCAACTTCCCATCTTTCCATTTTAGTCTTTTACTATCTTTGAAATGACCCCAGTGCCTTGACCTCACCCACTCTCCCCTGTGTAGCACCAGCTCTTTAAACCCACCATTCATTAGTAATAAGGTTTTGGCATTAAGAAGGTTTTAACACATAAAACTGTCCAGTGAGCAGAAGAACGGGGAGGTCACATTAAAAATGGAGAAACTTGGAGTGTGTTTAAATACAAGTTAGAATAATATGCTGGGACTTGAATCATTTCTAATGGAACCAGATACCTTGGATGTTTAGAGACAAGACTGAGACAAACTTTAGACCTAAGTATTATGGTATGTTCAAGGAGCCCACAACCCCAGAAATAAACTGCAGCCATTGCTTACGGATCATTAATATGTCAAATTGTGCTCCTCAGTAACTTCTTTAATCACAGCAGCTCCCAAACACAAGCGGCCGAGGCTGGACGCCATGAAGAGACTGGATTTTGGGTCGGAGGTCAGCTCAGATGAGCCTCCTCTGCCAGACGATGACATTACTCCACCCTCGTCACCAGACGACCTCTTCCAGAGCCGACACCCCAGGTAGGCTGTGAATTAACGTGACGATTCATTACCTCGTCTGTTGACTCCCTTTATTCCCTCTCTCCCCCCCCCCCCCCCCCCCCGAGATTGGAACTACTAGAATCCATTTGTTCCGGTCTCTGCAGTTAGATTTGCATCAGTCCCTGATGTTACTCCAGCCCCTATCACCACATCATCTCGCCACATTCTCTTCACGTGTTAGCATCTTTTCCAGCGAGCGACAACCCCAAAAACTTTCCTCGTCACTCCTCAATAACGTGCTCTGTTGTGTGTTATTTTACTCATCACGTCTCTGTTACCTGTGCTACTTCAGGGACTCTTCCGTTAATCTTTCCTCTTGACGACTAACTTTTGTCAGTCATTGCTTACTGAGCAAATTACAAGAATGCAAAATTCAGTTGGCGCTAGTGTTTAGTGTAGACTTGCTGTCATTGTAAGTGTTTTGTACAATATACAAATATAATACCCAGATTTATGTTTTATTTCATTCCATTCATTCTGGGGATTTGGGCGCCGCTGGCGAGGCCGGCATTTATTGCCCAATTCCAATTGCCGTTGAGAAGATGGTGGTGAGCCTTCTCCTTGAATAAGAACAATAACAACAACGACTTGCATTTATATAGCGCCTTTAACATCGTAAAACGTCCCAAGGCGCTTCACAGGTGCGATTATCAGCCACATATTGAGATATTAGGACAGGTGACCAAAAGCTTGGCCAAAGAGGTAGGTTTTAAGGAGGGGAGAGAGAGAGAGGCGGAGAGGTTAAGGGAGGTAATTTCAGAACTTAGGATCTAGGTAGCTGGAGGCACGGCCACCAACGGTGGAACAATTAAAATCGGGGATGCGCAAGAGGCCAGAATTGGAGGAGCGCAGAGACATCACGGGTTGTAGGGCTGGAGAAGGCTACAGAGATAGGGAGAGGCGAGGCCATGGAGGGATTTGAAAACAAGGATGTGAATTTTAAAATCGAGGCGTTGCCGGACTGGGAGCCAATGTAGGTTAGCGAGCACAGGGGTGAGGGGTGAATGGGACTTGGTGTGAGTTAGGATACAGGCTGCAGCGTTTTGGATGAGCTCAAGTTTACAGAGGGTGCAATGTGGGAGGCCGGCCAGGAGAGCAATGGAATAGTCGAGTCTGTAGGTAAGAAAGGCCGGGATGAGGGTTTCAGCAGCAAATGAGCTGAGACGGATAATGCTATGGAGGTGGAAGTAGGCGGTCTAGGTGATGGAGCGGATACGGGGTCGAAAGCTCATCTCAGGGTCAAGTAGGACACCACGGTTGCGCATCGCTGCAGTCTGTGTGGTGAAGGCAAGTTGTGGCCGGTGCTCCCACAGTGCAGTCAGGTAGAGTATTCCAGGATTTTGACCCAGCAACCATGAATTAATTTCTGAAGTGCAGTTGCTGATATGGAGGCAAACAGAGTAGCAGTAAGCAGTATGACATCAGAGGGGGAGCAGATTTTCCTGCCATTCCGCCCTCTGTCCCAACCCCGGCCCAGGATTACTATCTAATTGTGGCGGGCTCCCAGTGGGAATCCTGTCCGCAAGCGGGAGGATGCCAGCGGCCATCAAGGAGATATCGGTACTGCTGCAGCAGATCTGCCCCACCAGAAGAGGCTGAAAGGGGCTACAGGGCCCCGAAGACAGGACCAAATCATGTATTGAAAGTCTCGGCAGGTAAGGCATCAGGACTAGTTGGAGGCAGAGGAGGCTCGCTCCCCCCCATTCGGAGCCAATCCCACCGCTATCGTGGGCGGGTCATCTGGCGGACTTGTGGAACGGTGGGAACAGCAACAGATGGGAGGGAAATGGACAGGGATTTGCATGCTGTGGGTGGGGAAGGTTTGCTCCCGACCCAGGGGCAAGGGGAAGGAAATTCAGGCCTCATCGCTCAATTTCACTCTCTTTTCCGCCACCAACCTGCCTGATTCCGTGTGGGACAGCGGAAGAAAATCCCCCCCCTCCGCCTCGATGTCAAAAAGACGTCACCTTCAAGCAATTAATAGCCATTTCCAGATAAAATGAAAACATCCTCCTCTGTTTGTCCTCTGTACGTTGAATTATTTTGCATTGATGTTTGGAGCTTGGTCTTATCTTTCTTTTCACAGTCTTCAGGATCAGGTTATTAAAACTCTGGGCTGACCCATGCCCAGGGAGTGAAGGCACTGTGCCCCCTTGAAGTCATTAATAGGTTAATTCATGTGCATTGCATTGTCCTCTTTTAATGCAGTACAATTTAAACAAAAATAAATAGTGAAAGTTGGGAATTTGTAAACTACCTCAAAGTATATCTGTAACGAACATCTTGGCCCCGAATTTCCTGTCTAATTAGATCAGTGTAACCTGGGCAGGTGGGCGAGGAAATCAGGCAGGGAGTCATTGCACTGACACTGTGCCACCCAATGCCACTTCTAGCATTTACTGCCTGAGGTGACATCAGACATGTAATATGTCTGGCCAAACGTGGCTGAGTATTATAAGTGGGATATAAATGACAGGATTATATAGAATTTGCAGCACAGAAACAGGCCATTCGGCCCAACAGATCTATGCCGGTGTTTATGCTCCACACGAGCCTCCTCCCACCCTACTTCATCTAACCCTATCAGCATATCCTTCTATTCCTTTCTCCCTCATGTGTTTATCTACCTTCCCTTACATGCATCCATGCGATTTGCCTCAACTGCTCTATGTGGTAGCATGTTCTACATACTCATCACTCTCTGAGGAAAGAAGTTTCTCCTGAATTCCTTATTGGATTCATTGGTGACTATCTTATATTTATGACCCCTAGTTTTGGACTCCCCACATATTCTCTACATCTGCCCTGTCAAACCCTTTCATAATCTTAAAGACCTCTATCAGCTCCCAGTCTTTTTTTTTAAAGAGAAAAGAGCCCCAGCCTGTTCAGTCTTTCCTGATAGTTATAACCTCTCAGTTCTGATACCATTCTTGTAAATCTTTTTTGCACCTTCTCCAGTGCCTCTGTATTCTTTTTGTAATATGACCAGAGCTGTGCACAGCACTCAAGTGTGATCTAATCGAGGTTCTATACAAGTTTAACATAATTTCTCAAAAGAGTGAAGATGTAAGAGGTAGTTCCTGTCATTTCCAGACCTGGTGTCCAGTGTTGCTATGGGGTGGGGGAGCTATATTTAATTGGTTGCTTTGCCTAGTACAATCGATTACTTTGCATGCCAATTTTCCTGCCCCCCAACTGAGGTAGCTCCCCAAATGATCCTTACGCCTTCACTGGAGATACATTATCCTCGCTCCTGGAAATTGGGCTGGGCTCAGAGAGGCAGGCAAGTGGCAGGTAGAAGTCCTGCATTATAAGTTGTGCATCATATGTCAATCTTTACATTTTTCAGAAGCCCCAAAACATTTAAACAGGACACTCTTGACCTAAGTGACATGGCCCCCATGGAAGAGACTCCCTCTCAGGAGGTGCAGAAGCGAGTTCTCAAACGACCTCCGGTTTTGGAAGATTATGTCAACGTGACCTCAACTGATGGAACGCGGGTTTACATGGTCCTGCAAGATGAGGACACGAGGCCCAGGCTGAAGGTAAAAGTTTTGAAGTGCCCATCAGCACCTCTTTGTGAAAACAAATTACATTGTTTGGGAGTGTTTTTTGTTATTTTTTCTTATAAATACTATATGTTGGGGCCTTCTAGCTTTATTCAGACTGACTGTCAAGGCTTCTGTGGTATTCATATAATCAAAAAAGCTTACATTTTCTCATGAATCATTTAATTCTTTAAAATGTGTTTTCAAAACAGTGTGTGGATGGAATCACAGTTAAAATGTGGAAAACCTTCTTAAATCATCTTTAGTCCAATGTGACTGAAATTCTTCCATATTCTTACCATCCCTCCCCCCCCCATCCTGCTGGTAATGGCACTAACTGACTGACTGTGCAGTTTGGATCTTGACTGAGACTTGGCAAAAAACAGAATCCACACATCAGGCTGCCTGGGTCCCAGTTAGATCTGCTTATTCAGCCTTTGCTTATTACAGAGGAGCGAGCAACCTGCTTCACTATTACACTTGGCAAACTGCTTAATAAACTATACAACCCGTTCTGCTCTTCAGCTACACCGATTTCTCACGTGTGTACCATGCCAATTTTTTTTCATATAAACAATTGCTCTGTTCTGATAATTGTTTGAAGTTATGATTCTTTAATGATTATGTTGGAGGCAGGGATCACAATCTCACTGTACTTTCAGTAGTTTTCAGTAATATTTTCCCATTCCGTTCCCGTTCCCGTTCCCATGGTTTCAAGAATGTTTTGTGCCCTCCTTCCCCCTCCCGTGGGACAGAGTGTCCGTTTTGCTCACAGAAACAGTTTCTCCTTATTTACTCTATCAAAACCCCATATAATTTTGAGCATTTTTATTAATTCTCCCCTTAACCTTCTCTGCTCTAAGGAGCACATACCCAGCTTCTCCAGTCTCTCCAAATAACTGAAGTACCTCATCCCTGGTATCATTCTGGTAAATCTCCTCTTCACCCTCTCCAAGGCCTTGACATCCATAAAGTGTGTGCCCAGAATTGGACACAAAACTAGAAGTAGCTGTTATGTTTGACCTGAAGCAATGTTTACAAGGCAATGACTTACAAGGCAATGTTTTATTTTCTTAGTTGTCGGATACTCTGCGTTGGAATGGACAAAGGCAGTTGCAATTGCTGGGAGTGCCGTTCTCTTATCTGAAGGAGCAAGTTGCTGAAGAGGTAACGGAAGGATTAATACTTTGCTAGTTTAGGAAATCTGAAGGTACATGGTCATGTTAGGGAATGGATGTTTTTATAAGTTATTCCACAAGATAGGGTTCAAAGGCATTTATTGGCTTTCATAGGAATTAAACATACAATGATAACTATTATCACCACTAATCACATGTACAATGATAAATCTTATCAACAATAACTACACATATAGAATGATAACTTAACAGTTACACCTATATAATAACTATTACCAATAATTACACATATACAATAACTTAATTACACATACACTGATAACAATTAATAATTATACATACAATTATAACTATTATTAACAATAATTATACATATACAATGAAATCTATTAACAATAATTACACATACACTGATAACAATTAACAATAATTATACATACAGTGAAATCTATTATTAACAGTAATTACACAAACACTGGAGACACTTACGGTACCAGGTATCTGAGAATTCACCGCGTCACAGGTTTCGAGCTCGAGGGGATCGGCTAGCCAGGTCTTGTTGAATTCTGAAGTATCTTTTCTGACACCCCTCTTTTTATACCTTTCTTTCACTCTGGCTATGTGAGAATCCGGATGTTTCAAAGTATTACCTCACCCAATTAGCTGGACTTCGGTTTTAACAAGAATAACTCCCCAAGCCTTCACCTTGTCTGAACTGTCAATCAAGTCATTCAACTGGAGACAGAGGCCCAAGACTATTCTATAAGCAAGTTATCACTTGCCTTGCGCAGATGTGTCCTTGGAGGAGTTAATCCCTCAGAGGACAGCTGCTAGGACAAAGAAAGCTTATCAGCTAAAATCTCTGTCTGGTAACTTTTAATTTTACTGAAAACAAAACTGATATTTCCAGCCTTCTAACAGAAACTGACTTAGTGGACAAAAGCTAAAAGTTAAATTAGCCATTTCCTTACAGTCTGCTGGTAATGCAGAGAAATGCTGAAGCAATTGCACAAGTTTAGAAGCACTTAAGAGCAATCCTGATGGGCAGGGCAAGTACTGGGGTGCAGCATGACATCCTGCAATAAATCCTTTGGATTTCTATACTTACTGCATGTGGCTGCTGAATTCTGCGTTCAAAATTGAGGCAGTGAAAATGCAGGTTTCTGGGTGATGCCCGAGCACTTTCCCTACTAGTGGGTCAGCAGCAGTCCAGAGTTGCCAGAAAAGGCCTGAATTGAGCAGCTGACTGTTGTGCTGATACAGATGACCTCCTTCCTTCTTAGTTTTTGTGAAGCTAATACAACTTAATTGTATTGTTGCTAATGTCATATGAAGATGTCGGGAGACCTGTTTGCTGCCAGGAAATATTACAGTACAATAGTGAGGAAGCTTGCCAGTGGCTTCTATTGGAAATTTCCTTTAATGTGTGAGATTCGTTTGGCGTTGAGCGAACCCAGTCCCTTGCACGACTGTGATGCAAATGATGAGAGGCGATTTTCTCTCTGCACCATGTGTTACAAAACATAAACCCACTTATAAAGAGTGGGTTTACAATTTCACTACACATAATGTGCAGAGGAAATCTTTCCCCAGGGTTCTTATTGCCCTTGGCCTCCATTCTGCAGCTGTTTGATCTGATCAGCTACACCCTCACTTCCACCTTTTGATCCCCTTGTCCCCAGTAAAACCTTCACTCTCTTCCATCCTGGTCCTCCCCCTGGTACGGGCCCCCATCTTGGCTTCCTCAAGCCCAAGACACACACAGTTGAACGTATCTGGTGCCCAACTGGTTTAGCCATCCGTCACCAGGTCCGGCTGGACCACATTAAACTCCATTGGGCCTTGCTCTCCTCTGCCTAAATCACCCACTACTTGAGGATCATCCCCTTCCCCTCCTTTATCTACATGCTGCACCTTGGCGACATCATCTGAAGACATGGGGTCATCTTCCACATGTACGCTGACAACATCCAGCTCTACCTCTTCACCACCTGTCTCGACCCCTCCACTGCCTTTGTGTTGTCAGACTGCAAATCCGACATTCAGTCTTGGATACGCTGCAAATTTCCTCCAGCTAAACATTGGGAAGACCGAAACTATTGTCTTTGGCCCCTGATTCCACCCCACTCCTCGGCCACTGACCCTGATTGAACCAAACTGCACGCAACCTTGGCGTCCTAGTCAACCCTGAGCTAAGCTTCCAGCCCTATATCCTCTCTATCACAAAGGCAGTCTATTTGCACCTCCGTCACATCAGCTGGCAATACCCCTGCTTTTGTCACCCTCAGACTCGACTGTTCCAATGCTCTCCTGGCCAGCCTCCCACTTCCACCCTCCACAAACTTCAGCTCATTTAAAACCGTGCTGCTCATATCCTATCCCCCACCAACTCACACTCACCCAATGCTGTTCTTGCTGACCTACATTGGCTATCAATGCCTCAATTTAAAATTCTCAATTGTCGTGTTTAAATCCCTTCCTGACCTTGCCTCTCCCTGTCTCTGTAATTTCCTCTGGCTCGACAACCCCCCCGCCCCCCTAAAACTCTGTGTTCCTCCAACTCTGGCTTTGTGTGCGTCCCCCCTCCCTTCGCCCAACCATAGGCAGCTGTGCCTTCAACTGTGTAGGCCCCACGCTCTGGAATTCCCTCCCTAAACCCCTCCAACCCCCTCTCTTCCTTTTAAGATCCTCCTTAAAATGCACCTATTTGACCGAGCCTTTGGTCACAGCTCCTAGTAACTCCTCCTTTGGCTCGATGTCCATTTTCGTCTTGATTTATGCTGTGGGATGTTTTTCTAAGTTGAAGATGGGATGTAAGTGCAATTGCTGTTGCCTGTTCACTGCCTGATCTTTCTGAAAAAACAAGTACCTCGTCCACGTATTGTTCTGCAATTGTTCCTAGTAATTATCTGCGTATCGTCAGTTAATAGGACCTAAGGCACAGTAACTCCTTCAGTGTGGAGATCAGTAAAACAGGGTCACTGACAGTCAGCATCTTCTGTATATCAAAGGCAAAAAAAAGGACTTAAACAACAAAGTGGAAATTTATAAGTGTACTATCTATTATATATAAAAGTTCTGTTGCATTGAAAGCTCCTATGTCTGTCGATCTCTATGACAAAATGCATTTGAAAGTCTCCACATGCACATGTTACGCCTGTAGGTGGCAATGTTGTCGATGTTTCAGTGAAGTCATGTAGTGTTAGTTTGGACAATTGCTTTGTGTCAGCAGGCGTTTCCACACCAAAGGCACTGGGTGGCTTCACAGCCGTTTGTTGTAGCTTTTTCCACATCATTGAATTTTGAAGTTGGCCTCGTTATTTATCGGTTGTAACGAATTTTGTGTCCAGAAATAAGTGGTCTTTTTAGTACGTTTTGAAAGCAGATCATTACTCGTGCACCAATCATTGTGCGACGCATCCAGGCTGGTGCTCAAAGCTTATGAGCGAGCCAGCCTCCCTCCCACCCGTCCTGCTACAATATATTGTCATCATGGATAAACAAACGGTACACAGGCTTCTCCCTTCCTCCCCTCGCACCCACTAAAATATGGTAATGGTGACTGTGCAAGAAAGAGTTGGGAACAGTAATGTCCTGCCCCGTCTCCCATGCCCTGCTGAGAGTGTTTGCCAACCCACCTTCCCAAAAGAGTTTCCCGCCTCAGCCCACCACTGACATTGTTTGCCTTGCCAAACCGCCCCCATACTTGTATGCCTGATTTTGCTTCCTCCTGTTCTCACCCAGGTCTCCCTCTCCTTCAACCACTCCTCCTCTACCTATCTCCTCTACCCCCTCCCTTCCTGGACCTCCCCTTCCCCTTTTTTCGCTTTCCTTTTCCCTCTCTAGCCTCGCCCTAGCCCCCCTCACTCTTGCCCCCCTCCCCATCCTCAAGGTGGCATTATTGAAGTAGAGGTGAGAATGATTATTCACAGTATTCTGTAATCTTCCGAATTGCTAATTGCTCAGTGATGATGTAAGCTTGCTGGTCTGACCCAGTTAGCTGACATACCTGTATTCCTGCGTTTAACTCTGAGCTTGAGGGGTGAAACAACTTGAGGTGTTTCCATATAAGTATTTCTCTAAGCAGCTGTTCCGTTGCATATCTAAACTTCTTTTCTTAATATTTTGTGTGTTTATCTAGCGTCGTCGACAGGTGTTGGAAGAATCTCAGAGGTTGAGTGAAATGCTGAACAGGTAAGTCTGCGGGGCCGTAACTGAGGGCAGCTTAAAGGAAGTTAAATGTAAGGAGTCACACAACACCAGGTTATAGTCCAACAGCTTTATTTGAAATCACAAGCTTTCGGAGCTTTCCTCCTTCGTCAGGTGAGTGAAGGGTTCCATAAAGGCACCGCATATATAGTCAGAGAACAATGCCTGGTGATTACAGATAATCTTTCCAACTGCCCGTTCTCTCACCTCGACAGAGAGATAGTCACAGCAATCAAAGGAGTGGATGGTGTTCAGACAGGTTAGTCAGGGAAACATTACATCCAAGAATACTGAATACACAAGGGGTCAGATAACAAAGGCAGAGAGAGAGAGAGAACTGAAAGGCAGAGAGAGAGAGAGAATGACCAGTTGTATTAAAAACAGATAACTTTTTTTCGCTGGTGGGGTTACATGTAGCGTGACATGAACCCAAGATCCTGGTTGAGGCCGTCCTCATGGGTGCGGAACTTGGCTATCAATTTCTGCTCGACGATTTTGCGTTGTCGTGTGTCTCGAAGGCCGCCTTGGAGAACGCTTACCCGAAGATCGGTGGCTGAATGTCCTTGACTGCTGAAGTGTTCCCCGACTGGGAGAGAACCCTCCTGTCTGGCGATTGTTGCGCGGTGTCCGTTTATCCGTTGTCGCAGTGTCTGCATGGTCTCGCCAATGTACCATGCTCCGGAGGGCATCCTTTTCTGCAACGCATGAGGTAGACAACGTTGGCCGAGTCACAGAAGTATGAACCATGTACCTGGTGGGTGGTGTCCTCTCGTGTGATGGTGGTATCTGTGTCGATGATCTGGCATGTCTTGCAGAGGTTGCTGTGGCAGGGTTGTGTGGTGTCGTGGACGCTGTTCTCCTGAAAGCTGGGTAACCCCACCAGTGAAAAAAAGTTATCTGTTTTTAATACAACTGGTCATTCTCTCTCTCTCTCTGCCTTTCGGTTCTCTCTCTCTCTCTCTCTCTCTCTCTCTCTCTCTCTCTCTCTCTCTGCCTTTGTTATCTGACCCCTTGTGTATTCAGTATTCTTGGATGTAATGTTTCCCTGACTAACCTGTCTGAACACCATCCACTCCTTTGATTGCTGTGACTATCTCTCTGTCGAGGTGTGATAACGGGCAGTTGGAAAGATTATCTGTAATCACCAGGCATTGTTCTCTGACTATATATGCGGTGCCTTTATGGAACCCTTCACTCACCTGACGAAGGAGAAAAGCTCCGAAAGCTTGTGATTTCAAATAAAGCTGTTGGACTATAACCTGGTGTTGTGTGACTCCTTACATTTGTCCACCCCAGTCCATCACCGGCATCTCCACATAAAGGAAGTGAGGCTGATTATAGGAGACTGCTGGATAATCAACTGTTGGAGCTCTGATTTTGACTCCATGCCTTTTTAACTGGATCACAATGTGAAAATGTTGAGATTAAAAAGAAAACTGTGAAGGCTGGAAATCTGGAAGCAAAACAGTAATTGTTGGGAAATCACAGTGGGTCAGTCAGCATCTGAAAAAGAAAGGATTTGAGTGGGAATCCTTTGCATTAATGGTTACTTGGCAATGTACTGGAAGGTGACTGGAGTCCTGGAACTGTACCACAGCGAGGGAGTCACGTCCTTCAGGAGAGCAGAAAATTGGAGGGAACAAAAAAAAAAGCTTCATTGTTTTCAGATTGGCTGCCTGGGTAATTGTGCTGATGATCGTTGAACTTTTTTGGGGTGAATATAGAATGTAGCAAGAAAGATTGCAAGATAGATGTGGATGTGAAAGCTAATTCAGCCCATTCTAGCTCATCCATCTAAAGGCGACCCATAGTTCACTCCCACCCCACCTCATCACAGATGCCAACTGTTTCTTAAATGATTCCAGGCTTTTGGCTCCACTATCCCACCGTGAAGTCCATTCTATGCGTAGATCTTACTTTGTGTGATGGACTTTAAAATGAAATTTGGCTTTTACCAGTTTGAACCCATGTCCCCAGTTCAGTTTAAAGTACTGTTCTGAATGTACCTTTCTGATACTGTTTACAATATCATATATACCTATAAGAGAGAGGAAACAGCAAATATTCCTTGCAGAAGGGCACAGTTCCTATCAGGGTGCTATCAGTGTTTGGAAACATGTCTCTGTATGTTACAAATAATTGATAAAATAGCTTTTTTTTTAGGATTTGTTTTAAAGTTTCTAGTTTTTCTGTCCCAATGCCTAACCAGTCACCTTCAGACACACATGCATGTGAATGGGCAAGACAAAGGAAGGAAATTGGTAAACCAATCAACCAAAGCGGCAGAGATCCTTGGTTGCCATCCTGCCACAACTTGACCCCTTCCCCCAACAAAAAAATATACACACGTGCTTTTTGATTCCAACTGTACGTTAGGACAGGCCATTGAAGTTGGAGAATTCTGAATAAGTTTGAGTTGCCTGAGCTCCTTCAGGTGGAAGTGAATGCTGTACAACATCCTGAGAATCTTTGGATTCACTCAGCTTTGTAGTACATGTTGTTTATGGCTTACAATTAAACATTTTTAGGTAAAAATATTAGACTTTCAAATCATCAACATTGGAGAATGGAGAAAATGTACCTGTGAATGGCAGACGTTTCCCAGAGAGAACAAGCAGGAACGTGACTGACCAATAAAATTCCATCTGGAATTGTGGGAAATACGCGGAATCAAAATGGCGTAGCTTAATACAGATCCAGACTAAATCTTCAGGACTATAAACCTGGTTTGAGATTGCACATTATAAGGTTCCTTTTCTCTTTCTCTTCTCCCCTTCCTCCTTGTTGTTGTTTTGTTTTATCCTTAAAGCCAGATCGATCAGGAGTTTGGGATAGTTGAGAGACGGGAAGAAGAAGCAGCAGCAGCAGATGAAGTTGATGAAGATGAGGCAATTGATGAATTTAGCTCCAGCACACTCTGGGTTGATAGATTCACTCCCAGACAATATACCCAGCTGCTCAGCGATGATGTAAGTCATGTAATCAAAAAGTCTGTCACCAAGTCTTCTTGCTATACTATAAGATAATATTATTGTTATATAAAACTCTGAGCTTGAGTGCTAAATATACCATGTTCATTTCAAAGTAAATACTAAGGTAGGGTGGGGAGAGGCCATGGAGGGATTTGAAAATGAGGACAAGAATTTTGACGTCAACTCATTGGAGCGTGGGGAGCCAGTGGAGCTTGGAGAAGATGGGGAATGATGGGAATTGGTGCATGTGAGTACATAAGCTGCAATGTTTTTGATGAATTGAAGGCTATGGGGAGGTCAGTTAGGAGAGCAATAGAGAAGTTGAGCCTCTAAGTCATGAAAGCATGGACTAGAATTTTGCATTGAAGGAGGAGAGTGTGGCAGAGGTTGGCAATATGGAGGTGGAAGAAAGTGGTATTAGTAACAAAACAGATATTGGGAGGGACAAAATGGGCTCAAGTTTGAGCTGGACACTATTGCTCTGTACCAGCTGACTTAATCTGAGGTGGCTGCTGGGAAAATTGATAGAATTAAGGACAGAAGAATTTAGATGCAGGTGGGAGCCAGAGTATGGCTTTGGTTTTTCCCATTTTAAGCTGGAAATATTTTTGGGTCAGCTGAGCCTTCATGTTGGAGCTCCAATTGGAGAGTTCAGTAGAAGTCTTTGGTTTGATGGAGGAGTTAGCCCCATGGAGGTGGGCTGTAGAAGACAAATGTTTGAGGAGACTAGAATGGTCAGTTGAAGGCAACAGCATGAATGAGGAGAGACCAAGATTCACAGTCACAGGCTCTCTCTCACAGGATTGATTTGTGACTTTGAGTAGTGTGGTCTTGATTCCGGAAGCAGACTGGAAACCCAATCGGAGGATCTCTCAATAAGGAGGTGGGAGTATAGTTACGCAGCCGTGTTCCAGGACTTTGAAAAGAAAAGGCTGGAGATCAGATGGTAGTTGAAGAAAATTAAGAGGGTGGATTGGGTTTCTTGAGCAGAGGATGTGATGGCCTTGAAGGAAGTAGGGACAGTGCTGGAGGATAGAGAGAAGTCGATAATGTCAGTAGGCACGTGGCTGAGGAAGCAAAGTTGGGCGGTCTGGAGCTGGGATGGAAGATTGAAAGAGCATGGACAAGATGAGTGTGTTGATGCCTGAGGAGGAGGAGAATTGGCTTAGAACTGGGCGAGTGAGGATTTATTTGAGGAGGGGTAGTTGGAACTGAGAGGAAAGCAGCAGGTAGTAAATTAAATGCTAAGTGCTGAAGTGACTTCAGGCCCAGTTACTTTTTATCATTTACAGTCTCGACTTCAGCAGCAAGCCTATAACGTGAATAGGTGGCACTGCTGAGTGCCGGGGTTACTCAACTGTTGGGGCGAGTCCTCATCTCAACACACAACTCTCTTCCACCAGGAGTTGAAAACCGGCCCAATTTATTTTTTCTCTTCCTGAGCTCAGGACACAGAGACAGTGTTACAACCACTGACAGAATGATATTCAGGACAGAACCGTTTGGGTTCATCAACACTCTGTGCTTACAGCCGCCGCACTGGACCTCGATCACAGACCAGTAGGTTATGGATTGGGCTCCTCTTGTTGGTATCTCTGTCTGCACTCAGACTGTCCTCGTGTCCCTTTTTAAGTGTCAGGCTTGGCAGTGCAGTACTGAGGGAGTGCTACACTGTCAGAGGTGCCGTCTTTCAGATGAGACGTTAAACCGAGGCCCTGTCTGCCCCCTCAGGTGGACGTAAAAGATCGCACGGCACTATTATGAAGTAGAACAGAGGAGTTCTCCCCGATGTCCTAGCCAATATTTATCCCTCAACCAATACCACTAAAACAGATTATCTGGTCATTATCTCATTGCTGTTTGTGGAACCTTGCTGTGCACAAATTGGCTGCCGCGATTAATACATCATAACAGTGACTACATGTTAAAAAATACTTCAGTGGCTGTAAAGCTCTTTGGGACGTCCTGAGGTTGTGAAAGGTGCTATATAAATGCAAGTTCTCTCTTTTTGCTTTTCTATTGGTCTGTGATTCCAGTCAACCTTCGATTTAGTGCGACCTGGAGATGAAAGTTGACGACTGGAATTATGTTTTTTTTAAACTGAGAAATGAACTAACTTTTTAAAAGTTTTGTTTGAAAGTTGATTTGAGAAACGATTTTTTAAAGACTTCTTTTGTTTATGTTCGTTTTGTTCGTATCAAGTGACTGACTCGAATCAGGTCAGTGAAACAAGGAGCTATTTGTGGCCCTGCGATGGGAGTGTGAAATGCAGCAGGTGCAGTTATGTTGTATTGGAGCCGGAGGGTGGGTGGCTGTTCAATTTTTCTATGAAACACTGGTCAGGAAAGTTTCATGACCTTCGGATGTCCCAAATCGATTTGCAGCTAATGAAGTACTTTTGAAGTGTAGTCACTGTTGTAACGTAGGAAACACAGCAACCAATTTGCGCACAGCAAGATCCCACCAACAGCAATACGATAATGTTATAGTGATGTTGGTTGAGGGATAAATATTGGGCCAGGACACCGGGGAGAATTCCCCTGCTCTTCTTCGAATAGTGCCATAGGATCTTTTACATCCACCTGAGAGGCAGTTTAACATCTGCTCTGACAGTGCAGCACTCCCTCAGTACTGCACTGAAGTGTCAGCCAAGATTTTGTGCTCAAGTCTCTGGAGTGGGACTTGAACCCATTACCATCTGACTGAGAGGCGAGAGGTGCTACCACTGAGCTATAGCCGACCACCTGCATGTAGTGGAGCATAATGCAAGCATCTTTTAGCAGCAGTCTACAATTTGCATCCTTTCTTTTGTCGTATACTTGCGTAGAGTAATGTTTTGCCAGCTTGACCTCTGTGCAGGTTCTAAGGGCCTCTCCTCATTTCAGTACACCAATCGCTGCCTCCTGAAGTGGTTGAAACTGTGGGACACGGTAGTTTTTGGCCGAGAGAAAACTGTGAAGAAAAGCAAGCCGACGGCAGAGAAGCACTCGTCCTTCAAACAGTCGCAGCAGCAGCAGCAGCAACAGAACAAATGGAAGAGCAAGTCTCAGATTACTGAAGAGATCCTGGACGCTGAACTCGATGCACACAACAGGCCAAAGTACAAGGTAACTGGGTACCAAAGCGAGGTCTTTCACCAACACACTGGGAGTGACCATAAAACGTCTCAAAGCAGCTGTGAAATTACTTTTATTACTTGAATGTTTAAAGGGGCTAGTGCATTCTAGTGAATTGGTCCATGATCTTAAATGCAATAAAGGGAAATGTCTACATTACAACAGTGACTTCACTTCAGAAGTACTCAATTGGCTGTAAAGTGCTTTGGGATGTCCTGAGGTCATGAAAGGCGCTATATCAATGCACGTCTTTCTTTTCTTTATCTGTACAATTATCAGTACCTCTCATTCACCGCTGGTTAGAGGCAACCAGGGGACAGCTATTTTGTGTTGAACTTTTGCTGTGACATCATGAGGTGGCGCCACTCCAGTCATGGATAGGGACAATGGATCATGGGGAGATTTGCCCAATCACAATGTCAGTGAGTGAACTCTATCCCACCTCAAACTAGAATTGGAATTGTAAACAATTTTACAACACCAAGTTATAGTCCAACAATTTTATTTTAAAATCCACAAGCTTTCGGAGGCTTCCTTCTTCCTCAGGTGAATGTGGAAATGAAATCCTCGAACCCTTCGCATTTATAAATCACAGAACAATGCCTGGTGATCACAGACAGTCTTTTCAACTGCCCGTTGCCAAGGCAACCAAAGTGTTCAGACAGATAGGTGTTACCTACAGGGCCACCGGATATACAAACGGCCAGAACTAAAAAAACAGATGATGTGGAGATGCCAATTAAAAAAAAAACAGAGCAAGAGAGGCAGAAACATAGAAACATCTGGAAGGAAAAGACAGCAATTGACCCGTTATATTAAAAACAGATAACATTTGTTCGCTGGTGGGGTAACGTGTAGCGTGACATGAACCCAAGATCCAGGTTGAGGCCGTCCTGGGAGGGAACAGCCACCCAACCTCAAACAGACCATCGTTCGCAGCAAATTACCCAGCTTTCAGGAGAACAGCGTCCACGACACCACACAACCCTGCCACGGTAACCTCTGCAAGACATGCCAGATCGTCGACACAGATACCACCATCACACGAGAGGACACCACCCACCAGGTGCATGGTTCATACTCCTGTGACTCGGCCAACGTTGTCTACCTCATACGTTGCAGGAAAGGATGCCCCAGAGCGTGGTACATTGGTGAGACCATGCAGACGCTGCGACAACGGATGAACGGACACCGCACAACAATCGCCAGACAGGAGGGTTCCCTCCCAGTCGGGGAACACTTCAGCAGTCAAGGACATTCAGCCACCGACCTTCGGGTAAGCGTACTCCAGGGCGGCCTTCGAGACACTCGACAACGCAAAATCGTCGAGCAGAAATTGATAGCCAAGTTCCGCACCCATGAGGACGGCCTCAACCGGGATCTTGGGTTCATGTCACGCTACACGTTACCCCACCAGCGAACAAATGTTATCTGTTTTTAATATAACGGGTCAATTGCTGTCTTTTCCTTCCAGATGTTTCTATGTTTCTGCCTCTCTTGCTCTGTTTTTTTTAATTGGCATCTCCACATCATCTGTTTTTTTAGTTCTGGCCGTTTGTATATCCGGTGGCCCTGTAGGTAACACCTATCTGTTTGAACACTTTGGTTGCCTTGGCAACGGGCAGTTGAAAAGACTGTCTGTGATGACCAGGCATTGTTCTGTGATTTATAAATGCGATAGGTTCGAGGATTTCATTTCCACATTCACCTGAGGAAGAAGGAAGCCTCCGAAAGCTTGTGGATTTTAAAATAAAATTGTTGGACTATAACTTGGTGTTGTAAAATTGTTTACAATTGTCAACCCCAGTCCATCACCGGCATCTCCACATCATAGAATTGGAATGACAAAGCTCACTTCCCTTTCGGCCTTCCCAGGCAGTAGAAAGAGGTGGCCCTGAATGCAATCAAGATGCAGAAATGAGAGGGCAGTGTTGCTAACTCACTGTGCCACCCAGTCCCCTCACATTTATTCCTTGCTCTATCAGGTGCTCATCATCGGTCACAATTCTCAGCAACTGACACCGGTGCCTAAACATAATATCAGGATCTTTAAATAGACGGGACTTGATTTATTATTGAGTTTTTCTTTAAATCTCTGAGGATTTCCGCAATCTATCTGCACCAAAATAAAAAATGGAACAGGATCTTTTTATTTTAGGAAACACAACTAATTAACTCATTTAAAGTTCAATGTCATTGTTGACGCGAGCATTTCTTTTTCAGTTATGCGTCTGAAAAAGTGCATTACTGATAAGTGCAAGCGGCAAGTCCCTAAAGAGATCTTCACCGTGAGCTAAATTGGAGCACGTCGTATCGACAACCATTGGCTCCCTTTATTAAAACTGTGCTGAGTTATGAATGTTTCTAAAATTTTAAAACAGCGGTTTTAACAAATTGCTGCTCTACATTTGAGGGTGTGCGGCCTGAAAAATGACTCACTGCTGCGGTTTTGCTTCAGGTGTCAGCCGTGGCTCAGTGGGTAGCATTCTTGTCTTTGGGTCAGAAGGTTGTGGGTTGAAGCCCCACTGCAGAGACTTGTGCCTATCATCTAGGCTGACAGACCAGCACAGTACTGAGGGAGTGTTGCACTGTCGGAGATGTCCGTCTTTCAGATGAGATGTTAAACCGAGGCCCCGTCTGCCCTCTCAGGTGGACGTAAACGATCCCATGGCTCTATTTCAAAGAGCAGGGGAGTTCTCCCCGCTGTCCTGGCCCAATATTTATTCCTCGACCACCTTCACTAAAACAGATTATGTGGCCGTTTGTACACAATGTAAATGTAAGTTTATTGGCTCTCTCTTATCCCCCATCTATAGGTGGCACTACTGAGTGGGCCCCCAGGTCTGGGGAAAACAACACTGGCTCATGTCATTGCAAGCCACGCTGGGTACAATGTCGTGGAGATGAATGCAAGGTGAGAATCAGGAATTTAACGCACTGCACTGTAAAAAAAAATTAACTGTGAACCTAACAGGCTGAAGCTCAGGAAGTAAATTGTCCCCTTCGGTTATTTCAATCATCAAATTTCACCAAATTATATTTGCAGTGTCGCAGAAAAACGTTACAAATTCATCGTGAATGAAGCTTATAATTGCCACATTGAGTTTCCTACTGGGAGTAAGGGGAGGCGAGGGGGTGTGTTGTGTGTGAGTGGTTCTGTTTTTCCCATCACCTTTTGGATTGTTTTGAATACCTGAATTGTGAGTGGTTTTCACTTCTAGCCCTTTTCTGTTGACATTCTCTGAATTCAGTTCAAGAGGATGATTACAGTACTTGTGTTGTAGTTGTGGAAATTTTGTGTGCACTCACTGGTTTGAATTCCTCGTCTACCTGTCACTCCAATTTGCTAGCCTCACTGGTGCTATGTAATCCATTCCCTCTCCACGCATTGCAAAAGAGCCTGGAAGCCCTCATTGTCAAGGCTTGTGCATGAATAATAGCAAAAGAACTTTATTTCTTTTGTTTCAGGCTTGGCTCAGTGGGTAGCACTTTCGCCTCTGAGTCAGAAGGTCATAGATTCAAGCCGCACTTCAGAGACTTGTGCCCATCATCTAGGCTGACGCTCCAGTGCAGTGTTGAGGGAGTGCTACACTGTCGGAGGTGCCGTCGTTCAGATGAGGCGTTAAACCGAGGCCCTGTCTGCCCCCTCAGGTGGATGTAAAAGATCCCATGAGACTATTCGTGCAAGAGCAGGAGCATTCTCCTGAATATGACCGGATAGTGGAGGGCCACCAGAGCGTGTGGAATTGTAGGCCATTCCTTGAAGGGAGGAGGGTGGGTGAGCAGGAGTATCGAATAGGCACTTATGTGAGTCCTATCATCGAGTAATGCTGTTTAACTCCCATTTAGCGATGACCGCAGCCCAGAGATCTTCAAAACTAGGATCGAAAGTGCCACCCAGATGAAATCTGTGCTCGGAGCCAATGAGAAGCCAAACTGCATGGTCATTGATGAAATCGATGGTGCTCCCACCGTGAGTCCGTGTTCTGAGTAGCGTCACGTGGTTAAATGCAACTGGAATCGTTTTTAGCATCTGCGCTGGATACTACAGAGAGATGATATAAATATAAAGCAGGAGTCACACCCTCAATTAAAACAGTCCCTGGGAAGACGATCAGAACATCACACATTTATCTTTTTTAAACCGTTTATCTTGTCGAGCATGGACTAGATTTTTACCAGGACAATTCCAGCGCTTAAGCTCAACATCATGGATGAGCGTAAGCTCCCGATTTGACAGCCCCTTGTCTGCAGGCACTAGTTTCCCAAAATAGTCAAGCTCTGCAGTATTTTTATTCTTCATTTCTGTACAGGTATGAAAGTCACCTCTACATGAAAATAAATTAAAGATCTGGTGAGAGTGCTGTGAGGTGAAACTAGTTCTGTTTTGAAAGGGAACAAAATCCTTCTCGGGCAACGAATGTAAGTGAGAATTTTTTTTTTAAAAGTCAATTATTTAAAGAAAACCGGCAAATACTGGAAATCTGAAACAGTAAGGATCTGGAAAGAGAAAACACACATTAATTCTTCAAGTAAAACTGAAAGATAAACGAGCATTTAAGCTGAATCAGGAATAATGGGGAAAGGGTCAAGAAAAACAGATAGTCCAATCACGGAGAGGAAGTTAAAGACTTGCAGTCTGCTTAAAAGAAACCAAAGAACGTGTTAAATGATGTAAGAGATCTCAGAGGTAGCGGAAAGCTATTAAAAAAACACACGTAAAAGAATGTGTAAACTCCATGAACTTGAGCTCATCCAAACCTCTGCTGCCTGTATCCTAACTCACACCAACTCCCATTCACCCATCACCCTACAAGCTGCAGATCAGGAACTAAACGCCATTTTAATTTCGGTTTGTATACAGCTTATGAGAGCACCACCAGTGACACCCAGAGAGACTGACTAAAGACAAACCAAACCAGGGATGATGTGCTGTCTTTAAGACAAATTATAGGCTCTTCAAGTAGATATTAGAGTAAGGGAAGAGCTGCTGCATGTCTATTGTTTCTTGTGGAGCAAAATATTTAATTCTGCAAATTTGTTTAAAAATCTAAATATAGTAAACCTCCCTTTATAGAATGCCTCAGGTGTTCGCTGACCTACATTGGCTCTCAGTCCGGCAGTACCTCATATTTAAAATTCTCATCCATGTGTTCGCATCCCTCAATGGCCTCACCCCTCTCTATCTCTGTAACCTCCTCCAACTCTACAATCCTCTGAGATCTCTGCACTCCTCCAATTCTGGCTTCTTGCGCATCCCCGACTTCCTTCGCTACACCATTGGTGGCCGTGCCTTCTGCTGCCTAGGTCTTAAGCTCTGGAATTCCCTCCCTCACCCTCTCTGCATCTCTAACACTCTCCTTTTAAGACGATCCTCAACACCTACCTCTTTGACCAAGCTTTTGGTCACCTGTCCTAACATCTCCTTCTTTGGCTCGGAGTCAATTTTTTTTGTCTGATCATGCTCCTGTGAAGCACTTTGGGATGTTTTACTACATTTAAACCGCTATATAAATGCAAATTGTTGTTTTGTAAATAACTAAGATCATGAGAGGCCACTGAAGGAAAAAGGCAAGAAATTGGGGGGTAAAACTGGGGGAGAAATCACAGATCTGAAATGCTAGAAATACAGTCAATCCTGCGAGGAGAAAAAATGACAACACCAATAACATCCTCTCTGATCTGAGTTGGGGCAGCTGGAGCGGCCAAGGAGGGGACAGTTGGCCAGGGTTTGGTCTCCTCATTGCTGTCAAGTAACCCATACTGGAAGTGCTCATGTGTGACTACTGGATGAGGAAAGCCTTTAACTTGGTTGTGATTTCTCTCTTCCCCTCGCAGTCCCCCTGCGGACGCACATGAATAACAATCACTGAGCAGAGGTAGGGGACAGCACCCGGTACTTGTGGATCTTCATCCCTGCAAGGAGTCAGTGCCTTCAGGAGAGATGGGGAGAAGAGTAACAAGATAAGGAGAAAAAAATTATACCTTTTTATTACTTTTAAAAAATGAAATAGTTTATAGGAGCTCGCAACTCACTGCGTCGTAGAGTGGTCGGACTCCAGTGTGGGTCTTCTATTCCTCCAGTACCCTGAGTTTCTGATCTCAGCCGTGCCATTTCCCCGGAGTGCTTGGCTCTTGGTGGAATGTGACTCCTAAGTGCCAGAGCCCCGATATTTCACTCGAGTGGCCATTCCTCGTGTATCGGCCAATACAGTCCGTCGTTGGGTCATCAGACCTTTGGGGTCTAGCGTATCACAGCTGAACTTGAACCTGACATCACTCAGCATCAGTACACGAGAGCGAGTCAAACAAGGTTCAGCCTTCTGTTGTTGCTCCAAGTCTCCCGGTTGGAATGTTTGGAGTTGGATATGAGTCTGATCTCCTTTTTTGTTTTTCTTTCTCTTTGACAGGCTGCAATAAACACACTCCTGAATCTTATCAATCGTAAAGATGGGAAGGAAGGTGAGGTAGCAGCAGGTGGCGGCAAGAAGAAGAAAAAGGATGGCGGACTTTTGCTGAGACCCATCATCTGCATCTGTAATGACCAGTTAGTATTGCTGTTAATAACGGAAATCCTGAGCACTGTCTTCTGAAATCACATCACCGAGAGCATACACTGTGAACCAGCGAGCATTTCATTTCTATGGCAACCCCCACTGTCAATCATTGTTGTTGCATTTTAAAAGTGAGGATAGCAGAGGGAACGGAACATGTCGTGCGAGGTGGTCGGAGCATGTGGGGGTGGTGTGAGTGATTCTTGCGTGTGTGTGAGTGTTGCGTGTGGGGGGGGGCGTGTGTGTGAGTGTTGCGTGTGGGGGGGGCGTGTGTGTGAGTGTTGCGTGTGGGGGGGGCGTGTGTGTGAGTGTTGCGTGTGGGGGGGGCGTGTGTGTGAGTGTTGCGTGTGGGGGGGGCGTGTGTGTGAGTGTTGCGTGGGGGGGGGGCGTGTGTGTGAGTGTTGCGTGTGGGGGGGGGCGTGTGTGTGAGTGTTGCGTGTGGGGGGGGGCGTGTGTGTGAGTGTTGCGTGTGGGGGGGGCGTGTGTGTGAGTGTTGCGTGTGGGGGGGGGCGTGTGTGTGAGTGTTGCGTGGGGGGGGGGGCGTGTGTGTGAGTGTTGCGTGGGGGGGGGGGCGTGTGTGTGAGTGTTGCGTGGGGGGGGGGCGTGTGTGTGAGTGTTGCGTGTGGGGGGGGGCGTGTGTGTGAGTGTTGCGTGTGGGGGGGGGCGTGTGTGTGAGTGTTGCGTGTGGGGGGGGGCGTGTGTGTGAGTGTTGCGTGGGGGGGGGGCGTGTGTGTGAGTGTTGCGTGGGGGGGGGGCGTGTGTGTGAGTGTTGCGTGGGGGGGGGGGCGTGTGTGTGAGTGTTGCGTGTGGGGGGGGGCGTGTGTGTGAGTGTTGTGTGGGGGGGGGGCGTGTGTGTGAGTGTTGCGTGGGGGGGGGGCGTGTGTGTGAGTGTTGCGTGGGGGGGGGGCGTGTGTGTGAGTGTTGCGTGGGGGGGGGGCGTGTGTGTGAGTGTTGTGTGGGGGGGGGGGCGTGTGTGTGAGTGTTGCGTGGGGGGGGGGCGTGTGTGTGAGTGTTGTGTGGGGGGGGGGCGTGTTGTGTGGGGGGGGGGGCGTGTTGTGTGGGGGGGGGGCGTGTTGTGTGGGGGGGGGGGCGTGTTGTGTGGGGGGGGGGGCGTGTGTGAGTGATGGTAGTGAGAAGGGGTTTGTAACCATAGTGTGAAGCAGGTGTGTGTTAGTGTGAGATGTGTATAGTTGTGCGAGGCGTGTCTGCATTGGTGTGTGAATTGTGTGCTTATGATCGTAGTACCTCTGTTCCCCAGGTTGTAGCTTGGGCAGGACTTGTTGGTGTTCCTTACAAATCTTCCCAGTGTCCATCCATTAAAAGTGCTGAGTGCCTCACCTGGTGTTTGTGTGAAGCTCGGCTAGAAAGCTCCCAGGATTGATTCCCCAACTGTGCTGTTAGCTGATCTCTGCTGAGACTAGCAGTAAAGTTGGTACAATTCGCCTCAGCACCTCTCGGCCAAGGAGAGGAAATGTCAGCCAAGGTTCCTGCTCCAGTGACCGCTGCTTTACATTTGTGGATGTTGGGTGAGGACAAGATTGGGTTTGTTGAGATGCCCTTTACAGCCAAATAGCTTGCTGGCCGTCACCAGTCACACGTAAAGAATGGCCAGTTGCACAAGGTAAAGGAAGGCAGCCGGTGCCTTTGGAACTACACCACAAGAGTCAGCACCTTCAGGAGGGGAGTCAGCTTACTGTGGGATATCATTGTGTCAGCCATGGTTCAGTTGTCAGCACTCTAGCCTCTAAGTTTGAAGATTATGAGTTCAAGTCCCACTCCAGAGACCTCAGCACAAAATCTAGGCTGACACTTCTGTGCAATACTGAGGGAGTGCTGCACTGTTGGAGGTGCCGTCTTTCGGATGAGAAATTAAACTGTGGCCCTGTCTGCCCCCTCGGGTGGATCTGAAAGATTCCATAGCACTATTTCAGAGACGAGCAGAGGAATTCTGCCCGGTGTCCTGGCCACTATTTATCCCTCAACCAACATCACTAAAACAAATTATCTGGTCATTATCACATCGCTGTCTGTGGGGCCTTTCTGTGCTCAAATTGGCTGCTGTGTTTCCTACATTACAGCACTGACTAAACTTCAAAAGTACTTCAGTGACTGTAAAGTGCTTTGGGACACCCTGAAAGGCGCTCTATAAATACAAGTCTGTCTTTGATTGTAAGAGTAATAAACAATGTAGTTTCTCACATGGTTTTATTGTGTAATAATAAATTATAGAAATAACACGTTGCATATACGCAGCTTATATATAATTTAGAATAGCTGAAGTAATTCTAACTAACTTGCTTTGCTGACAGGTATGTGCCGTCACTGCGACAGCTGAGGCAGCAAGCTTTCACCTTAATCTTCCCTCCAACCCTGCCCTCCAGGCTCGTTCAAAGGCTGCATGAGGTTGGTACAGAGCAGTGAGGACAAGCCAAGGTGCCGCGGCAATTAGAAGAACTGGCTTATGGAAATGTGGTACCAGCTTTAGCCAGACATTTGTTAAGGATGGGTAAAGACATGCTGAGTCAGGCACCAATTATAACACAATTTGTTAAAGCTCCGACTGGATTGGTGGTGGGGGTTAGGGGGAAGGAAATGAATGTGATTTGATCAAAGGGATTATTTGTAAGAGCTAAGATATGTATCAGTGGCAGTGAATGGGTCAATCTCACTCTGCCATGGGGTGATATAGAGTGGACAAACCCGAATCACATACTGTGGCCCATTCATATCACTCTGTGGTTTTGATGCACAAAATTAGGTCATAAACATCTCCCATCAATTGGCAGCGACGAACATTGGCGTTGATATTAAACCCCACCCCCGGCCATGACGGGACGCGGTGAGGGAGGGCTGGTTAAACACTTAAAAACGGGACCCTGACGCGTACACGCCTGCCACCATTTTTACAGGGGCGGGTAGCGAGGCGTGCAAGTGTCCTGTCTTGGACACTCTCAGTGCAATTGGGAATCTGATTTAAATTTAACTGCTGCTGCGTGGGTTTCCTAAGGCTCGGGAAACCAGGCAGCGAAATGGGGGATGCCAACTCCAGAAGGGATGCTTTTTATTGCACTTGTGGACCAGGAGGAACAGGAGAGCTCCCCCTGGCCCCTCAAGGATGCCTTCGGCCTCCCTTCTACCGATCGCGGCCTCTCTCTGGCTACTGCCGCGATCGGCGAACCCCGAGTCCTGATCTGCAGCCTGCCCCACAATCGCCTCTCTTCCCCGCCCCCCCACAACCCCCGATCTGCAGCCCACGATCCCCTCCCGATTGCCGGGGATTGTCCCCGTTAAATTCAACAGGACTTCCGCTTCACCGACCTTGCCGTGTTTCTCCCGCCTAACCGCCTTTCCCCGCCTCCTTGGGGCCAATGTGTCTAATACAGGGATTCATGTTGTCACGTTCAGTTTGCAAATCATAAAGTGTGTGAGCATGGTTGGATTTCGGTCCAGTGTGACGTAGGTTCTGTCACAGATACAACGCACTGTGAGCTGTAAAGAAGTCCCTGTGAAATAAATGGTTCACTTTTTGCAGCAAACTTTTTCCAGAAACTCGGAAATGAAGTCAACAGTGAGGTGGATAGTATCAGACTTCAGGAGGACATAGACAGACTGGTGAAATGGGCAGACACATGGCCGATGATATTTACGCAGAGAAGTGCGAAGTGTTGCATTTTGGTAGGAAGAATGAGGAGAGGCGATATAAACTAAGTGGTACAATTTTAAAGGAACAGCGAAACCTTTGAAGTTGAGAAGACTGCCTGAAAGGGTGGTGGAAACAGATTCAATAATTTTCAAAAGGGAATTGGATAAATACTTGAAGGGGAAAAATTTGCAGGGCTATGGGGAAAGGGCAGAGGAGTGGGCCTAATTGAATAGTTCTTTCAAAGAGCCGGCACAGGCACGATGGGCCGAATGGCCTCCTGTGCTGTATTATTCTATGAAATGTTTCCGTAGTTTGATGAAGCATACTTTAAATAAGCAACATAGCTCTATGCCTCTGACACAAAATAGCAGTAGAAATGTGCCTAAAATAAATAAAGCGAGGGGGTCTGGGTGCGATACTAGGTTAGACACTGACCGTTTAGCTCTAGGCCTTGGGTTCAAACCTGGCCCAGTTTGATGAGGTGACACGCTGTACCCGCTTACGGTAACCCTCCTACATGAAATGGGTTAGGACAGTCTCCCTTGAGGCCACAGAATAAAGATGGCAGATGTAGGATAAGGAATAATGTCACAACTTTGCAGTAGGAAATACTGTGCTGACATTTGTGGCTGAGGCACGTTGTCAGGGCAGAATAGAAGGAGCTTTCCTCTGTGTCTAACCATGCCATGCCGGGCCTGGGAGTGCTTGATGCTAACACAGAGTACCTGAAATGGGAAAGTCTTTCATTCCCCGGCACTAACATCTCTCAGCTGGACCAGCACAAAATATTAACACAAAAAAAATTAACAGTGCAAAATTGGAGGGAACTAATGATATTAAGTCACTTTGCTGTCTTTGGAGGATGTTTGATGCATTTTGTTTTTCTGAATGGGGAACCTATTTAGAGAAAGGGATAATGAGTGACATCTACTTTGAACTTTGACCTTAAATTCTGACACCTGCATTTTATTTTATTTGGATTGTTAACACTTTTGCAGGCTACTTGGGGTAGTTCTTGACTCTGTGCGACAGCGTAAAGCAGGTGAAAGCAAGTCAGCCGCCCTGTTTTTCATCTCTTCAATGGAAATAGCAACCAGGAGAAATGAAAAACGGTGCTGCTGACTCGCTATTGCCCATTTTACACTATCGCACTAAGTCAAGACCCTCCCCTTATAGCTGTTCTATCAGGAATGATTCTGTGATCCCAGGCTCCCAATATAGAGCTGCGTTTGCAGGAAGCGCGGATCGGAGAATCGGGGCTACAGCGTGGTAATCCGATCTCCGATCTGCAGTCCATGGAAATGTGGCTTCCCCGTGGGCATTGCCCCTTTGGTGCCTTCCGCTATTTGTACTGGAGCTCACTGATAGTGGCACGGAGTTCTTTTAGGCCCTGTGCCTCTTATTAGTTTAAAAAAACCTCTGCATAGAAAAGTATTTTGCTGATGGAGGTTCACTTTTCATTTAAAGATAGTTGCATTTTTTTTCCTCTCTCCCCACCCCCTGGTTAGATCGTCAGTAAAAAAGGGATGAAGGCAGACATGGGAATTCTCATGAGTCTGTGTGAGAAAGCAGAGAATGATATCCGCTCGTGTGTGAACACTCTGCAGGTAAGTTGCTGGACTGTCCGTTTAATGTGCATTAGGATTTTATGGCAGAACTTATTTCAATACTTCACTGTATTGCTGACTCCTGCCTGGTTGGGTAGTAGTGGAAATATATTCTGGTTAAAATGGTGTCACTCAAACTTTTTTGCTAACGTTAGCAAACAGAAGAAAATATATCCCATGCCCCAGATCTGGGAGGATGTAGTCACTACTATTTCTCACTATCCTGAGTGCGTGTGTGTGTGCACGTTTGTATGTGTGCGTGTGAATGTTTTTTTTGTGTTTAAGGGTATCAAATGGCAACAGGGCAAGCTGGGTTGGTTAGTCCACTGTCGATCGCTGTCCAGGGTTTAAAGAGAAGGTTCTGGAAGGCCTATGGAGCACCTTAAGGAGCACAGGTTGGGACTCCCCTTTGCAGTGCACTCTCTTGGTAGCCGTGCCTCTGTCAAAGCACAAACATGAATCATGGTCCCTTTGATAGGTCCCACAGGTCCTTGGAGGGAGGGGGAAAAAAGAAAATGACCCTTTTTTAGTTACATTTTACTGGCTCTTTCTGTATGTGGACCATACAAGGTGAGCTGTGTGGGCTGAATGGTTCCTACTTCCTTATACTCTTAGGAGCTCTCTTGGTTATGACGAAGAAGGCATTTTAGTCCATTTGATTTAATCTTTCCAGAATACCAGCCGTATTGTCTTCTGATTTACACCAATTAAAGTTTCTTAAATGAGTCCAGTTTCCTGATGTGAACCTCTGTTCCAGTGATTGCTGTTTGAATGATTATTGTAACCAGTTCTCTATGATGCCTTTTTTGTTCCCATTTGGGACCGGATGTTTTCCTAGTTCCTGAATGGTGCCATTTGCACAATTAGCAAAGACTGATGGATTTGCCCAGCATTAGATTGTGAAGTGGTGCCTATGTCTACCTTTAAGACCACTGCGGTATCTGAAGCTCTCGAGCAGGCAGAGGAAGCACTTTCCATTGATTTCTGTGCATCAAATTAATATTTAAAAGGGCAAGCAATAAGGGCAGAACATAAATTCTGCGATTGAGCATCCAGAGACAAATGCCAGACACTTTGGGGAAAGATTGCCTGTGATTCCGTAAATGTGCAATCTATAAACTTTGTGGTTCAGACCGGAAAGGGACGAAAGGAGAAAAAAAAATCCCACTGTCCTTCAGTCACATGTTGGGATCTGGCCCTAAGTAGCTGTGAATTCCCAGTCACCGCCTTCCGATGCATTTTAGGTTAATTTGCTTTTGAATATTGAGTTGTCAGACTGTTGTGATGACCTGCATTTATGTAGCACCTTTAACGTGGTAGAACGACCCAAGGCGCTTCACAGAAGCGATTATCAGACAATATTTGACACCGAGCCACATAAGATATTAGGACAGGTGACCAAAAGCTTGGTCAAAGAGGTCGGTTTTAAGGGCCGTCTTAAAGGAGGAGAGAGAGAGAGGCAGAGAGGCAGAGAGGTTTAGGGAGGGAATTCCAGCGCTTGGGGCCGAGGCATCTAAAGGCACGGCCGTCAATGGTGGAGCGAAGGAAATCGGGGGATGCGCAAGAGACCAGAATTGGAGAAGCGCAGAGATCTCGGAGGGTTGTAGGGCTGGAGGAGGTTAGAGATAGGGAGGGGCGAGGCCATGGAGGAATTTGAAAACAAGGATGAGAATTTTTAAATCGAGGCGTTGCTGGACCGGGAGCCAATGTCGGTCAGCGAGCACAGAGGGCATTCTATAAAGGGAGGCTTCCTGTATTTTGATTTTGATTTTTTTATTTGCAAAGTTAAATATTTTGCTCTACAAGAAATAATTTGACACATGCACCAGCTCTTCCCTTACTGTAATATCTAATTGAGCTCATAATTTGTGTTGAAGACAACATGTCATCCCTGGTGTGGTTTGTCTTTAGTCAGTCGGTCTGGGAACTTGCTGCGGGCTCTGTCATAAGCTGTGTACAAACCAAATTTAAAATGGTTTTTAGTTCCTGATCTGCAGCTTGTAAAATTAGCCCCCACCCAAAAATTGCTTTAGTTAACTGTGTTGATGAAACAATGCATTGTGAGGTAGAGGGTTTGCACAAATTAAACTCAGTTAACCTTGAGGGAGTTCCACCTCTGATTTACCTCACAGAACCATAGACGTTCACCGCACAGAAGGAGGCCCTCGAGCTCGTCGTGTCTGTGCAGCTCTTTGATACAGCAGTCCAACACGAGCCCCATGACCCTGATGTCTCCCTGAATCTTCCTCTGCTTCAAATATTTATCCAATTTTCCTTTTTGAAAAGTGGCCCACTCACCTGCGCTGGGAAAGCTTTCCACGCTCCAGCAAACCTCTGCATAAAGAAATTTCTCCTAACCTCTGTCCTCACTCTTAGTGACAACTTTAAATTGTTGGCTGCTGCATCACTGACTCCCCATCCAGAGGAAATAGTCTTGCCCCTATGCATTCTGTCAAAATCCTTCATAACTTTTAAAAACCTCTGTTAAATCAACTCATATTCCCTGCTCCATTGAAATTAGTCCCACTATCTGAAGTCTCTCCTCATAACTTATAGTTTTCCATTCAGGCATCGTGCTGGTAATCTATGTTATACGCACTCTACGGACATACTGCCCTTTCTACAATGGGGTGCCCAAATTTGCACACAGTACTCCAACTGTGGCTTAAAAAGGATGCTTAGTAGTTGTAGTTTCTTCCACAGATAACTTGCATTTACGTAGTGCTTTGTCACACTGAAATGTTGCAAAGCACTTCACACATAATGAATTGCTTTTGAAGTGCAGCGACTATTATGTAGCTAAATACGGCAGTCATTCTGAGACATCAACTTCCTACACACAAGCCATGAGATGATAGTGTAATGTGTTTTTTTTTTGGTGGTGATGGTTGAGGGATGAATATTGGCCAGGACACCAGCAAAACCTCTTGGTGGTCTTCATCACATTGCTGTTTGTGGGATCTTGCTGTGCGCGGATTGGCTGCTGCGTTTCCTACATTACAACAGCGACTACACTTCATAAGTACTTCATTGACTGTAAAGCACCAAAGTGAGACATCCTGAGGTGGTGAAGGGTGCTATATAAATGCAAGTTCGTTCTTTTCCTTCTTTCAAGTGGTGCTGTGAAATCTTCAGATTTCTCAACACCTGGACAACTGAATCTTTGTTTACTTCAAACCCATAGACGTTCATTTCAAAGTTGAAATCTCTGTCCTTGTTGTACGCCATTGATGCTTGTGGTTTGTGAAAGCTTTATTACGTTTTTAGTTTCTCCACGGAAGAGGGAAGAAGGAACTGAGTATGAAGATGATTCAGACCACGAAGATAGGCCTCAAAGACCAGAACAAAAGCCTGTTCTCCGTCTGGCAAGAGATCTTTCAACTCCCGAAGGTTCAAAGGTAACAGAGAAGCATCTGGCACACAGCATCATTTACATTGTTGTGACTGACTGACTGTTGCCATTAAATCTGCAAGCTAGCTGTGGTGGTGGGTTGGAAGTGAATTTACTCTTGATTTTCTGCTTTTAGAAAGCCGATTTGCCAGGACTACAGTTTACTGGATGAGGTGCAGAACGCGGATGACCGTGAACCCCTGAATGTCATTGGGAGGACCCCACTCAGCGCAGCAGCACAGAGATTTAATCATATCCTTCACCTCACCACCTCGACAGGAGATCATGAAAAGATCACTCAGGTAAATAACTGTTCACAAATTGGAAGCTTTTATCATTTTACTTTGGCGGGTGGGGATGAAGGGGTTGGGGGAGGGGGGGGCCGAATGGTTCACAGAATGAAGCCTTGGCCTAATATACGTTCTGTTTGTGTTGGAATTGGTCAGAAGCCCCTTTTAACCCTGTGACAATCCGCCTTCATCCCGTGCTGCAGGGCTTGTACGACAATTTCCTGAATATGAAGTTCAAGGACCCCAGTTTCAGCGGAGTCTGCCTGGCGCTGGAGTGGTTGGAGTTCACGGACGTACTGAATGAAATGGTGATGCACGTGCAGAACTTCCAACTGATGCGGTACCTGCCCTTCCTCCCGCTCGCCTTTCACATGCTTTTCGCAGCATCCCACGTTCCGAGGATTTCCTATCCAAGCAGCCACTACGAGGTGAGAGAGTGCCTCAGGTACGATAAGCCAACAGCAACTTGCATTTATATAGCGCCTTTAACATCGTAAAACGTCCCAAGGCGCTTCACAGGAGCGATTATCAAACAAAATTTGGCATCGAGCCACATAAGATGATATTGGGACAGGTGACCAAAAGGTCACAGAGGCGGGTTTTAAGGAGCGTCTTAAAGGAGGAGAGAGAGGCGGAGAGGTTTAGGGTGGGAATTTCAGAGCTTAGGGCCTAGGCAGCTGAAGGCACGGCGCCAATGGTAGGGTGATGAAAATCGGGGATGAACAAGAGGCCAGAGGACAGTTTACATACACCGTGATAAATCCAGGTGTAGAAAGTCACATTGGTAAATATAGGATGAAAGGGACACTATGGGCGTCATTTTACCACCCGCTATCGGGTGCGTTCCTGGCCGGGGGGGGGGGCTCCGAAAATCGGAGAATCCCGGCGCGGTACCGGAGCCCGCCCCGGACCCGTGCACTTCCGGGTTCCCCGCTGACGCACCGGCGTGCGCGCGCAGCCCCCGCTGGTGGGAATCCCGCAGGCAATTAAAGCCAGCGGGGTTCCACTTGAAAGTATTTATTTAGGTATTTCAGGTCATTAACTGACCTGATTAAGGGATTATGTGAGGAGGGGTGGGATTTTAGAGCAAACTGGGACTGTTTCCCACACTGGGGGAAACACTCCCAGGTCAAATGGATGTGTTGCAGCTGTCAGCCTGTGGCAGCTGCAAAGGTCCATTTGACAGGTGGGGGTAGGGTGGGGGGAGACCCTCACCCATTGCAGGAAGCCACTCTGTCACTTGGGACAAAGTTTGGCCTCCACCACCCCCCTCCTGACAGTCAAAGTCACCAACCTGCACACTTACCCCGGGGTCCAGACACATGTACCTACCTTGCGGACCCCCTCAGATGTACATCTTCCGGATGGGGGCTGCCGTAGCTGCAGTCATGACCTCCTCGGAGGGCGATCAGCATCACCAGCCTCGCCATCCACGCCGTCCACCTCTGACACGTGGAGCTCCACAACACAGTGCTGTGACACATCCACCTGTACTGCAGGAGGGAGGGCTACCGCAGAGAGAGATGCGTCGCAGAGGGCACTACCCTCGCCACAGGGTCCACAGACCGAGGCTCAGCCTCCTGGACCTCTCTGAGCAGCAGTGCACACGGAGGCTCAGAGTCACTCGACATGTAGTCGTGGACATCTGCAGCCTCTTCCATGCCAAGCTGCTCCTGGCTGGCCCGAGCACCATCTTCTTACCTGTCGCTGTCAAAGTCACCACTGCCCTCAACAACTTCTCCTCCGCATCCTTCCAGGGTGCCACCGGGGACATCGCCGATGTCTCTCAGTCGTCTGCACAAAAGAGCCCTGCAAATACACCTACACCCAATCTGCAGTGACACAATGGGTGGCATCAGTTGTGGGTCTTCATTGTGATCCTCAGGAGAGGGCATTATTGCACAAACCAGACAGGATTCGCGAAGACGTGGCAGTAGTGGTGCCAATATAATATGTAATGTGAGTTGGTCAGAAATTAAATATAAGTAACACCCATGACAAACCCTCAAACACCCTTGTGCATCCCCTTCATGCTCACGACACGTTTGCCTTACGCTGCCTACTGCACATATGTGATGCATGCCCTGTGGCTGCAGCACAGGTAGTGGCAGGTTGAGTGAGGCTGGCCGTGAAAGAGATGCATGAGAGGGTGAGTATGAGATAGAGCCATGAGATTATATGAGGATTGGGTTGAGTGGTAGTGACGGGATGAGTACTGGCGAGGTGAGTAAGTGCAGGTAAGATGAGGATGAGGTTTGAGTGGGTATGAGGGGTGATGTGACAGAGTTGTGTTGGCAGTGCAGAAGGAGATGTGGGGTGGGGGCAGTGATGTGGCAGACGGAGTGTAGGGGAAAGACTACGTGTGCTCACTTTGGCTGACCTACTGAGGTCATTGGAGCGCCTCCTGCACTGTGTGCAGGTGGGCGATATGTTGGTGGCGCAGGTGACCTCCTCTGCCATCTCGAGCCAGGCCTTCCTGGTGGCAGAGGCAGGCCGCTTCCTCCCGCCCGCCGGGGGGAAGATCTCTGTCCTCCCCCTCCTCCTCAGCCCATGTATTGAGGCATCATTAAACTGGGAGCAGCCTTCCCCCTGGGCTGCTCCATGCTGTAATTTTTTCTGTCTGTTGTAGCATCTGTCAGTGGAGGACTGCCCCTTTAAATAGAGCGCCTCCAGCTGACAGATCTTACTGCGCATGCGCAGCCCGCCCGACGCGCAGATCAGCAGCGGGGAACCCGGAGGGGCAGGTAAGTAGATCCAATTGGTGGATTGGATGCTACAATCGCGCGGGAAACTGACTAATTTCACCGGGCGTGTTACCCACGCGCCCGATAGCCCTCCCGCCGAGAACCCGCAGCCCTGCTAACATCGGGCCCTATGAGTCGCTGATTTAACTAAAAATATAAATTTTCAGACTCGTCCCATCACTAAAGCCAATTAAAAGCTTTCCCGGTTCCTGAAATGTAAATGCGTTCCTGAGTGTAAAATGAAACTATTCAAATCAGGACAGTCGCATGCTTATTCCTTGGTCTGTGTTGAGATAGCTGGTCGCAGCCCAGCTTTACTGTAGCTCTTCTCAAATGAGCTGGGGAGGGGGAAGAAATCACTCTGGGTTCCCACTCTCGATCGCTTTCCAGAGACTCTTGCAGGAAAGCAGATATGCGGGTGTTGAGTGAGGGGAAGGCTGGGCGTGTTGCGATGCCCCATGTCGAAGAGCTTGCCGACACTCACTGTCTAGGTTCGCACGTGAATGTTGGTTCTGAAGGGCAACTGCCCCCTTTGGGACCATGTCCCAGGTGGAGGCACCACCCACCCGGGGGGATGGGGCAACCATCCAGTAAAGGGTAGAAAAGCTCGAATGTACAGTTTTAAGAGTCAGCCTATGCTCCCAGCAATCACTACGGTTGAATTTGTCCGTTCTTGTTACAGCTGCCCTCACCGTGCTCTGTTAGTTCACCGAATACACGACAGGACCAATGACCGGGAGTAGAACAAGAAAATGAGCTAAAGTAAAATGGAGGGGACAGAGAGACCAATAAAGTATTTACGAAATCAAAAGAAATAAATGTGTATATAAAGAAACTGGTAGCAATTGATTCTTTCCTTGAAACCTTTTTCTTCCTCAAACATCATCTTTTTTTTTAAAAAAAACAATTGTTCATTTATTCCTTGGTTACCAGAGGTCAAAGGTTCCAAATTGGACTCATTATTAACTACCTAGCCGTACAACACACAGCAGAGCCCCTTGTCTGTTAGGCTTGAGTTTCTCTTCTCCATGCAGAAATGTTTGCCGAGAGAGAGCACACAAATGGGCCAGGGGTCAGCAAGGAAGCCGTTGTTGACCGAAAGCCTCACTGGGACTTGCCTTGTGGGTTCTATGTGCTGAATGTTGGACGCTGTTATGTACACTTCCTTGTTCGGACATTACTTGACAAAGGGAAAGAGGGAAAGATTTGTACTGAGCAAAAGATATTTCAATAAAGGACCCTTGCAAACTCATGGCATGAGACCGTGTACCACAAACTAATGAAAGGAAGTGTTAGTGAGGCGAAATGGAGTAAGCTACTCACACTCCCTCACTAATGGGTAGCATACATTTTGGAGAGTGCATTTTTCTACAGTAAAGCATATGTATGAAATATGGAGCTTTTGGGACTTTGTGGTTCCCCAAAAAGAAAGCCATACTAATAGGCAGGAAGGCTATCCTAACTTGTACTCCGATAAGTGCCTTGTGTTTCTGCCGCAGACCATTTGAAAACTGGCGCCAGTTCACTCATGGTTTTCCGTGGAACGGTCCAGTTTGTTTTATTTTCTAAAACATCGTTTTCTTTTGCACTTTAACAGGCACAGATTAAGATTGCTCAGGTGCACAACTTGCTGACGTCCCTGGTGGGAGAAATCAGCCCAGCGATCCGCAGCCGTGTCACTCAGCAGGCTCTCGTGTCGGAGATCCTCTGCCTTCTGCTCGAGATCCTCTCTCCGAAACTGCGACCGGTGAGTCACCAGACGTAGCTCCGATTTTCCGACTTCTCTCCAGCACGGCGGTGACCTATTTTAAAAGCTGCTCCCTTGTGGAACCAAACATTTGGAAAGCTACTTGAAAAGCAGAGATTTGCAGGGCTGTGGGGAAAGAGCAGGGGAGTGGGACTAATTGGACAGCTGTTTTAAAGAGCCGGCACAGGCACGATGGGCCGAATTGCCGCCTCCTGTGCTGTACGATGCTATGATTCAAACTGACAGGTGAAGTGGTGAGTGAGCCCTAATCTTCATATACAGTGGAGTCTCCATGTAGCTTCCTGTGACAGCAACACTGGTTAACTGTACACCAACTTATCTAAAGTTTTTCAATTGAAATTTGGTGACGTTTCCTAACTAAACCAACAGTACTGCATTAAGGGTTAATGGCGTAATTCTTTAACATTGCTTTCAATATAAAAGATTTAACAACCTCGGTTGTAAATATAGCTATTCTGTTTTTCTTTTTCTACATGGTCGTAGATCTGGGGCAGCCAGTGATATGATCACTGATCAACTGTTTCCCTCCTGATTTGAGACAGTTGCTCTAGCAAACGGAGGGCAAATTTATCTTGTATTTGACCGAGTTAGAGTGCTTAACTCTGTTTAGAAGCATTAAGGATTCAAGAGTGACAAAAAAATCTTTTGTATATTAAACAAAGAGGACAAAATGACTTACCTTTTGACTGTGGGTGAGCTCCAATTTATAGTATAGGAGTGATTTTGGTCACTGCCTTAGAAAAGAGAAGGCTGAGGGGTGACCTAATAGAGGTCTTTTAAAATTATGAAGGGGTTTGATAGGGTAGACGTAGGGCAGATGTTGCCACTTGTGGGGGAGTCCAAAACTAGGGTTCATAGTCACCAATTGAGGAGAAACTTCTTTACCCAGAGAATGGTTAGAATGTGGAACATGCTATCACATGGAGTAATTGAGGCGAATAGCATGGATGCATTTAAGGGGAAGCTAGATAAATACATGAGGGAGAAAGGAATAGAAGGATATGCTGATAGGGTTAAATGAAGTAGGGTGGGAGGAGGCTTGTGTGGAACATAGACCAGTTGGGCCGAATGGCCTGTTTCTGTGCTGTAAATTCTATGCTAATCTAAAACTGGGCAGAAAGCAGACTGTAGAAGCATGACTTCAGTTCTGTTATTTGCTTTGCTACTGATGAAAATTTGTTGGGAACCTTAATAATTAATGTCTGTACCTAATAAGACACAGACAAAGGTGAGGACTTCTGATGTTTATGGGACTGCCTGTCCCAAAACCAGACAGATGGCAGCATAAGAGTGAAAGCATGAAACATTTGCCATTAACTTGAGTGACCTGGTCACTTAACTGCTGGGCCAAGATCTTTTGGAGTGTGTGTTTCAGTAGTAGGAGGGCTTGTCCTGTAAAACCCCACTGCACTTTCTCTGAGCCATTTGTGCTGTGATCATACCCCAGGGTTAATCGCTGAGATTTCTGTTCTCATTATAGAGGGGGTTCTGGCTGCATCCTTGTGTTTCTGCTACCTATTAGGGGATTGGGGTGGGAGGGGGGACAAAACCGCACCAAGTGAGTAAATGTAGCGGCTGATCTCAGCCAGGAGTGCTGCATTTGGCTTTGGTAACCATGGATTAAGGAATACAAAACTGAGCCAGGGTTCCTGCCCCTGATCTCAGTAGGGGCCATTGTACAATGATGTTCTCATGTAGCTTTTCAGTGAGGACAGGAAGAAAGAACTTGTATTTGTCTAGCGCCTTTAACATCCTCAAGATGTTCATAGCCAATGAAGTACTTTTTGAAGTGTAGCCACTGTTGTAATGAAAGGAAACGCGGCAGGCAATTTGCGCACAGCAAGATCCCACACACAGCAATAAGATAAATGACCAGACAATCTGTTTTTAGTGATGTTGGTTGAGGGATAAGCATTGGCCAGGACACGGGGAAGAACTTCCTGCTCTTCTTCGAATACTGGCATGGAATCTTTTACGTCCACCTGAGAGGGCAGACGGGGGTCTCGGTTTAATGTCTCATCTGAAAGTTGGCACCTCAAATGGTGCAGCGCTCCCTCAGCACTGAGCTTAAGGTTATGTGTTCAAGTCTTTGGAGTGAGGTTTGAACCCATGACCTTCTGACCCAGGCGAGAGTGCTACCACTGAGCTACGGCTGACAGCTAAGCAACAGGATTGGCTGGGATGTCAAACAGCTTCCTTGTATTCATTGTCGAGACTCCCATGTGAAGAATAGCTACTCGGCTGTGGTGCTGGAGGGCTGCTAGAACCTGTAGAATGGTGACCCAGGAAGAAGAACTCAATGCCTTCTAGAAAGGAAATAATCAAAGCAACTGAAATCACTGACATATTCCTGTTTGTGAAAAATCCCAGGCTTCATTAGACTGTTTTGATGAAGTAGGGTGAGGTGTCAGTGTCCGTGTCGGCCTCTGAATAGTGTTCTAATATTCCCTGGTGTTTCTCTGTGTGACTGGGGGTTATTAGATTGCCCAGTGGAGCAATCTACACGATACAATGGTGCAAGGTTACTGTGCCTGTAGTACTGATACCAGATCACTGGAAATGGTGAGTCTTTACCCACAGAGGCACATAAAAAGAGGTTCTAGTGTTCTACAAAGAATAGTGGTTGTGATTGACTATTAAGTTAGGCTTAACAAGATCTGTAGATCAGAGGGGTGGACTGCAGTTACTATCTTTATACTGAGGTAGTGTAGTGATTTTGTTACTGGACTAGTAATCCAGAGGTCTGAACTAAAAACCAGAGAGCACAAGTCAAAAAATCCCACCATGGCAGTTTGAGAATTTGAGTTCAGTTTTTAAAAAAAAAACAAAATTGGGAAATAAAAAGCTGGTACTGGTAAAAGTGAAGCTGTCGGATTGTCGTAAAAACCCAACTGGTTCACTGATGTCCTTTAGGGAAGGAAACCTGCCGTCCTTACCCGGTCTGTGCCTATATGTGACTCCAGACCCACAGCAATGTGGTTGACTCGTAACTACCCTCTGAAATGGCCTAGCAAAGCAGTCGTTTGTATCACCACCTCAGGGCAACTAGGAATGGGCAATAAGTGCCGGCCTTGCCAGCAACACCCTCGTCCCGAGAATGATTTTTTTTAAAAAGGTAGCGAGAGAGAAAGAAAAGGTGCATTTGAGTCACTTGTTAGTGAGCTTGATAGAACCTGTCATTTCAAATGAATCCTCTGGGACCTGCCGCATACAATAGACTTGACTTCAATTATTCATGAGCACTCTTGCTGTTCAATGCCTCCGCTCCCAACACTATCCCCTACTGTTTTGTTTGTTTGTTACTTGTAGTTGAGTAATGAATGTTAGGAGGTGAGGCTGACAAAAGATGTAAGAGGATCCCAGCTCTCAAACACTCAAACAAACATGCTGATCTCAGTTGAGAATTGAACCAGGGAAGCTTAAGAAGAAGCTTTAAGATTTATTTTGAATTAGATAGATATCAGGATATGGGTTATTTATCTGCCGGATACTGAAGGGATAAGGCCTTGTTACAGAATGTATCTTTAATATTTTGAACAGTCATGGGTTAGTAAAAGACCCTAACCTGCTTACCATTACTGGCAGGGGGTGAGAGAAGGAGGTCCTGTATGTTACTCCACCGTGCTTAAAAAAAAGCTTAATTTATAAAATACCAACATTAATCGTGTCCAGTCGGTTAGCAACAAGAGACAAGCCTGTGATCTTGACTTTTATGATTGAAGTGGGTGAATTATGCTGGAGTTGAACATGTGCAGGTAGTTTGTCTAAAGGAAAAGAACTTGCATTTATATAGCGCCTATTAAGACTTCAGGACGTACCAAAGTGCTTTACAGCCAATGAAGTACTTTTGAAGTAACTGTTGTAATGTTGGAAATGTGGCAGCCAATTTGCACACAGCAAGGTCCCACAAACAGTAGTGTGATAACGACCAGATAATTTTTTTTAGTGATTTTTTTTTTGGTTGAGCGACAAATGTTGGCCAAGACACCGGGGAGATCTCCCCTGCTCTTCTTCGAAATAGTGCCATGGGCTCTTCCACGTCTACCTGAGGGGGCAGACGGGGCCTTGGCTTAACGTCTCACCCGAAAGACGTTTTATTCCCTGAATTTTGTCCCATAAAAAACATTGTTTAAATGCTGCATTTGCTCCCTCAATGCCACCACACAGTGTAGCAATAGGTCACATAGACCAGAAGGTCTCGAATTCAATCTCCGATCTGTGCTGAGTTAGCGGATATCAGCTCGGGAGCCAGGAAGAGTCTTATAATTGGCCTCAGCACCTCTCTAGTTAGTCAAGGTGCACGGGTGTAGACAGAATTGAGGCCTAATAGTCTGTTAGCGCTAACTGTTGAGACTGTCTGGTTACTCGGGTGAGGGTGTGTGACACTTGTGGAAATGGATCCCAGTAAGAATCGATACCTTCAGAAGAGGGAAAAAAATAATTTGAGGGAGGGGGAGGAGGGTGGCAGGTTACTGGTACATTAATCAACCAAGGTTGGCTGATTTTTCGATTTATATAAAATGAACACCGTTTTCAAAAAGGCTTTGACTACTTCTCCTTCCCTTACTACTGCACTCTAAATCTTGGCGGTCAGGCAGATAGGGCATTCTACCGAGTAAACGAAGATTCCAGTGAGAATTAATGTCTGCTGCCTTCCATCAAATCTGTGCTAATGGGTCTCTGCTTTATGCAGCCAGTAAATCACTAATTCCCATAGGGATTGACCTGCAGTATACATTACTGGTGCTGTCTCTACTTGGTAAGTATATACCTGCTTAGACATGCCCATTACCATCAGACTTGGCAGAATGAAACCAGTGTATGATCCCAGCCTATGAAGATACAGTGGGTCCTATTTGCCAGCTGCACAGTAAGCCCTAAATACTGAACCTCTTTGCCACCTTTAAAGTGGCCTCCAGTGCCCACAGCATGGATGTACATTTATTAACGAGACAGCCAATACAGTGGCAATCAGCAATTTTAATAATAAAGTACAATTAGTTACACACAATAATCAAAATCAAAAGCAAAATACTGCAGATGCTGGAAATCTGAAGTAAAAACAGAAAATGCTGGAAATACTCAGCAAGTCAGGCAGCATCCGTGGAGAGAGAAACCGAGTTAATGTTTCAGGTCGATGACCCTTCGTCAGAACTGGAAGAAGTTGAAGATTAAACAGTTTTTAAGCAAGTACAGAACCAAGGAAAGGAGGGGGAGGAAAGAACAGAAGGGCAGGAGTGATTAAATGACAAAAGGGGATGATGGTGCAAGGCAAGGAGGGTGGGAATGGGACAAGTAAAGGAACAAAAGATGGATCTAGAGGAGCTGTAAATGGCAACATCAGAACCATTACCAGCACCTGCTGTCCGAAAAAATGGGACCAGTGGTTATGATCTGAAGTTATTGAAGTCAATGTTGAGTCCAGAAGGTTGTAAAGTGACTAATCGAAAGATGAGGTGCTGTTCCTCGAGCTTCTGTTGAGCTTCATTAGAACAGTGTGAGAGGTCAGAGTGGGAGTGGGACAGGGAATTAAAATGATAATCAACTGGTGGGTCAGGGTCACACTTGTGGACTGAGCAAAGATGTTCAGCAAAGCGATCACCCAATCTGCGTTCGGTCTCCCCAGTGTAGAGGAGACCGCATTATGAGCAGCGAATACAGTATAACTAAATTGAAAGAAGTAGAAGTAAATCACTGTTTCACCTGGAAGGAGTGTTTGGAGCCCTGGATGGTGGGAAGGGAGGAGGTGAAAGGGCAGGTGTTGCATCTCCTGCATTCCCATGGGAAGGTGCCGTGGGGAGGAGAGTGGGTGTTGGGGGTAATGGAAGAATGGACCAGGGCGTCGGGGAGGGAATGGACCCTTTGGAATGCTGAAAGAGGATGGGAAGATGTGTTTGGTGGTGGGATCACGCTGGAGATGGCGGAGGATGATACGTTGAATGTGGAGGCTGGTGGGGTGGAAGATGAGGACAAGGGGGACCCTATTATGGTTCTGGGATGGAGGGGAAGGAGTGAGAAGAGAAGTGCAAGAAATGGGATGGACGCGGTCGAGGGCCCTTTCAACCAGGAGGGGAATCCTCAGTTGAGGATAAAGGAAGACATATCAGAAACACTGGTGTGGACGGTGGCATCGCAGAACAGATGCGACGGAGACGGAGAAACTGGGAGATGGGAATAGAGTCCTTACAGGAAGTGGGGTGGGAGGAAGTGTAATCAAGGTAGCTGTGGGAGTTGGTGGGCTTATGTAGATATTGGTTGATAGCTTATTCCCAGAAATGGACATAGAGAAGTCAAGGAAGGGAAGGGAAAAGTCAGAGAACTCTTCTTTACTTGTACTTCTTTCAATTTAGTTATACTGTATTCGCTGCTCACAATGCGGTCTCCTCTACATTGGGGAGACCAAACGCAGATTGGGTGATCGCTTTGCTGAACATCTCCGCTCAGTCTGCAAGCGTGACCCCGACCTGCAGGTCGCTTGCCATTTTAATTCCCCTTCCCATTCTTACTCTGTCCTCGTCCTCTTACTGTGTTTCAGTGAAGCTCAAGGAACAACAACTCACCCTTCGATTAGGCACTTTACAACCTTCTGGGCTCAATGTTGATTTCAATAACTTCAGATCATAACCACTGCTTCCATTTTTTTCAGACAGCAGGTGCTGGTAATGGTTCTGATGTTGCCATTTACAGCTCCTCTAGACCCATCTTTTGTTCCTTTACTTGTCCCATTACCACCCTCCTTACCTTGCACCATCATCCCCTTTGTCATTTAATCACTCCTGCTCTCCACCCTATCACAGACCTTCCCTTTTGTTCTTCTCCCGCCCCTTTTCCCCCCTTCCCCTTCCCCCCCCTTCCCCTTCCCCCCCCTTTCCCCTTCCCTGGCTCTGTATTTGCTTAAAAACTGTTTAATCTTCAACTTCTTCCAGTCCTGACGAATGGTCTTCGACCTGAAATGTTAACTCTGTTTCTTTCTCCACGGATGACTTGCTGAGTATTTTCAACATTTTGTGTTTTTATTTCAGTAAGTACAAAAGTTGGATAGTACCCCAAACCTTAGCGAACAGGTATCTACAATTGTGTAAGTTGTCTGCTTCTCTTTGTTCTGACGCTAGGCTCCTCCTACTCTACCCTCCCCCCTCTAAGGCGGTCCTTTATAGAACTCCATGATCATCACATGATCTATTCTCAGCCAATCAGTGGTGCTGTAACCGCTATTACCCATATATGTACATGCTTCCATTCAGCTCCTCCCCGATTCTTTTCAGCAGACACAATTTTAGGCAAGCTGCAGTGAGTCAGTTTAAGATTACATGGTTCAGTCACTTTCAGCCCCTCCCCACTAATTTTCTCCCCTCTTATCCTGAAAGCACTGACCTACAGTGCGGTACAGTTTTTGCAGTGCAGGCTGGTATCTAGCTCAAGTAGTCATTCTTGATGTGTGATCCCTGGCGATGAGCGTCATTGTGGGAGGGCCTCACAGCAGTCCTGCCCTTACTTGATGTCTATACACATGCAGGGGTTGCTGGATAACAATCAGGAGAAGGACCCCTGGGCTATTTTATTTCCGCCCTTAAACTTGGGGCATTGAAGTCGTTTGCAGTGCCCCCTCGGACCACCCTGGCTGAGATCAGCTAACTCTGCGTGGACTCCGTGACCTTCTAATCCTGAAAATAAAGTTGATCCTGATTCAGGCAGCCCCTGACTGTTTCCGGATTTACACAAGTAGAAGCGTGTTACTGAGATTGTGGGTGGCTGGCAGTGATTACTGCAGGATTCATTTCATCAAGAGCTTCAGATCATTTCCTCAATTGTTTTTTTTAATCACAATGTGAGCAACGGAATGAGGTTATGACCTTGAAGTCACCGCATGTAACCTTCCTGGGATGAATTTGTTCTGTTCTAGGTCCCTCTACAGCTAGCAAGGAGCGTGATTATGGAGGCTGATGGTCATGGTCCTCCCTGCGGTGAATGTACGATGGCATCCCAGCTAAAGGAAGCAGTGATAGTAATATGGCCGAGTGATAATTGTCAGTTGACTGCAATAAAGAAAAGGAATAACATGCATTTATATAGCGTCTTTCACAACATCAGGACGTCCCAAAGCACTTCACAGTCAGTGAAGTACTTTTGAAGCGTAGTCACTCTTGTAATATAGCAAACGCCGCAGCCAATTTGCGCACAGTAAGATCCCACAAACAGCAAAATGATAATGACCAAATATTCCGTTTTAGTGGTGTTGGCTGAGGGATAAATATTGGCCAGGGCATCGGGAGAACTCCCCTCTTCAAAATAGTGCCGTGGGATTTTTTAATTTATTCGTTCATGAGATATGGACATCGCTAGCAAGGCCCGCATTTATTGCCCGTCCCTAATTGCCCTTGAGAAGGTGGTGGTGAGCCGCCTTCTTGAACCGCTGCAGTCCGTGTAGTGAAAGGAGTTTCAGGATTTTGACCCAGGGACGATGAAGGAACGGCGATATATTTCCAAGTCGGGATGGTGTGTGACTTGGAGGGAACGTGCAGGTGGTGTTGTTCCCATGTGCCTAATGACCTTGTCCTTCTAGGTGGTAGAGGTCGCGGGTTTGGGAGGTGCTGTCGAAGAAGCCTTGGCGAGTTGCTGCAGTGCATCCTGTGGATGGTACACACTGCAGCCACAGTGCGCCGGTGGTGAAGGGAGTGAATGTTTAGGGTGGTGGATGGGGTGCCAATCAAGCGGGCTGCTTTGTCCTGGATGGTGTTGAGCTTCTTGAGTGTTGTTGGAGCTGCACTCATCCAGGCAAATGGGAGAGTATTCCATCACACTCCTGACTTGTGCCTTGTAGATGGTGGAAAGGCTTTGGGGAGTCAGGAGGTGAGTCACTCGCCGCAGAATACCCAGCCTCTGACCTGCTCTTGTAGCCACAGTATTTATGTGGCTGGTCCAGTTAAGTTTCTGGTCATTGGTGACCCCCAGGATGTTGATGGTGGGTCATTCGGCGATGGTAATGCCGTTGAATGTCAAGGGGAGGTGGTTAGACTCTCTCTTGTTGGAGATGGTCATTGCCTGGCACTTGTCTGGTGCGAATGTTACTTGCCACTTATGAGCCCAAGCCTGGATGTTGTCCAGGTCTTGCTGCATGCGGGCACACACTGCTTCATTATCTGAGGGGTTGCAAATGGAACTGAATGCTGTGCAATCATCAGCAAATATCCCCATTTCTGACCTTATGATGGAGGGAAGGTCATTGATGAAGCAGCTGAAGATGGTTGGGCCTAGGACACTGCCCTGAGGAACTCCTGCAGCAATGTGCTGGGGCTGAGTTGATTGGCCTCCAATAACCGCCACCATCTTCCTTTGTGCTAGGTATGACTCCAGCCACTGGAGAGTTTTCCCCTGATTCCCATTGACTTCAATTTTACTAGGGCTCCTTGATGCCACACTCGGTCAAATGCTGCCTTGATGTCAAGGGCAGTCACTCTCACCTCACCTCTGGAATTCAACACTTTTGTCCACGTTTGGACCAAGACTGTAATGAGGTCTGGAGCTGAATGGTCCTGAGCATTGGTGAGCAGGTTATTGGTGAGTAAGTGCCGCTTGATAGCACTGTCGACGACACCTTCCATCACTTTGCTGATGATTGAGAGTAGACTGATGGGCCGGATTGGATTTGTCTTGCTTTTTGTGGACAGGACATACCTGGGCAATTTTCCACATTGTCGGGTAGATGCCAGTGTTGTATCTGTACTGGAACAGCTTGGCTAGAGGCGCGGCTAGTTCTGGAGCACAAGTCTTCAGCACTACAGCCGGGATGTTGTCGGGGCTCATAGCCTTTGCTGTATCCAGTGCATTTCTTGATATCACGTGGAGTGAATGGAATTGGCTGAAGACTGGCTTCTGTAATGGTGGAGATATCGAGAGGAGGCTGAGATGGATCATCCACTCGGCACTTCTGGCTGAAGATGGTTGCAAACGCTTCAGCCTTGTCTTTTGCACTCATATGCTGGACTCTGCCATCATTGAGGATGGGGATGTTCATGGAGCCGCCTCCTCCTGTTAGTTTTTTAATTGCCCACCACCATTCGCGACTGGATGTATCAGGACTGCAGAGCTTTGATCTGATCCGTTGGTTGGTTTTACATCCATCTGAGAGGGTAGACGGGGCCTCGGTTTAATGTCTCATCGGACAGACGGCACCTCCGACAGTGCAGCACTCCTTCAGTGCTGCTCTAAGTGTCAGCCTGGATTCCATACTCAAGTCTTTGGAATTGGACTTGAACCTATGACCTTCTGACTCAGAGGCAAGAGTGCTACCACTGAGCCCAGGCTAACATGGTAAGACAGTAACATGTCAGGGAGCTGAAGTAATATCCTGAGCCCATCAAATTGCTCCCTCCACCAACGATAGACCTGTCACCTGAGGAGGAAATTCCTCTTCAAATGAGAAAATGCCTGTGTTTTGTTTTCTCCCCCTGTAATTAGCAAGTAAATCGCATGTTTCAAAGCTGCAGCCTCCCGCAATTTTGTTAGCAGTTCGTTAATTAAGGAGTAAAGCGGGCAGTCTCCCATTTTTCATTGAAAAGAATTTCACCACCTAGTGTTGTACAGCTCAGAATATTGGCTCTCTTAAATACACCTGACGTTCTGTAATTGTGCGGCAGGATTCAGGTGGCCGTTGCAAGGGGGTTGGAGTACAAGAATAAGGAAGTCTTACTACAATCGTACAGGGCTTTGATGAGACCTCACCTGGAGTACGGTGCACAGTTTTGGTCTCCTTATCTGAGGAAGGATATACTTGCCTTTGAGGCGGGGTACAATGAAGGTTCACTAGATCCACTAGAGCTCACCACCACCTTCTCAAGGGCAATTAGGGATGGGCAATAAATGCTGGCCTTGCCAGCGATGCCCTCATCCCATGAACGAATTTTTAAAAAATTCCTGGGATGAGAGGGTTGACCTATGAGGAGAGGTTGAATAGAATGGGCCTATACTCTCGAGTTTAGAAGAATGAGATGTGATCTCATTGAAACATAAGATTATGAGGGGGTTTGATAGGGTAGATGCTGAGAGGGTGTTTCCCCTGGCCGGAGAGTCTAGAACTATGGGGCATAGTCTCAGGATAAGGGGTTGGCCATTTAAGACTGAGATGAGGAGGAATTTCTTCACTCAGAGGATTATGAATCTTTGGAATTCTCTACCCCAGAGGGCTGTGGATGCTCAGTCGTTGAGTTTATTCAAAGCTGAGATCGATAGATTTTTGGACTCTAGGGGAATCGAGGGATATGGGGATCGGGCAGGAAAGTGGAGTTGAGGTCGAAGATCAGCCATGATCTTATTGAACGGCGGAACAGGCTCAAGGGGCCGTATGGCCTACTCCTGCTCCTATTTCTTATGTTCTTACCTTATGTTCTTACACAGAACGATTTTATACTCATACAGACCCATGATTGCGTTTCACTGAAATCTGAGTGATATTGTGCAGGAAATGGTAGAATAGCTGTTCAGCTTCTAAATTCAGAGTTATGTTCCCATCTTTACATATAGTCCAATGTGCTAATATGTCTGAGTCTCTGCTCGTCTTTGTATGTAATGTATGCACTTGTATACGTGGTTGTTACTGCAGTGATATCGTATGGACACAAAATGGTTGTGCAGGCACAAAATGACTCTGTGCTCTCCAGAATTACACTGTAATGTAGCTGCTCTTGTCATGTTGATGAGCAGAGTGATGGTGTTCTCTATTGCTCCCTCTTCATTATTCTAATTCTTTCAGAAATACTCAAGTGGGATAATTCAGTGTGAGGTCTGGGGTTTTAACACTCACTGCTCCTCAGACTTTTTGCAAGCAATCGCTGACCAGCTTTCGGGAGTTGTTTCACACACCCTGACATCAAAAAGTCTCTACTTAAAGGCCCAACAGGTGAAGTATTTAAGTGAGTGCTCATGTTGATTAAATACGGATCAGAGCTCAGTCTTTGTAACTGGTGAACATTTCCAGGATAGGTTTTAAATATCCATCCTACTGCTCCAAGGATGGTTTTAGTAACACGACTGGCCGATCTGGCGTTCAGCCAAACAGACCACTGGGTGCCAGGTTCGATCCCAGCTCTGTGCTCAATTAAGCGGTGTCAGCCAGGGGAGCAGTAAGGATGCTGCAGTTGGCCTAAGCTTCGGGCTATCCATTCCTGTCCTCCCGGAAGTGCATGTGTGTAGTCATCAAGCGAGGCCTAGCTTGGGCTCAGCTGTAATTCCTGTGTGGTAGAATAGCCTGCCGAAAGCCACTGTCAAGGTTCAGACATTAAGAATGGCCGCATAGACAAGGTTTCGGAGGACGGACACGGTCTGGGGACTGTAACCTAGCCTCAATCGGTGCCTTCAGGAATGGAGGGGAAAAAACAAAACTTTTAACATTTCTCAGCCATTTCAGTGTAGGATTTAAATTTGGTACGTCCTGATTCTCTAGATTATGAAGTCCATAATTCGATCAGATGGTCCATGCCACCTGGATCAAAATCCTGGAACTCCCTTCCTAACAGCACTGTGGGAGAACCTTCACCACACGGACTGCAGCGGTTCAAGAAGGCGGCTCACCACCACCTTCTCAAGGGCAATTAGTGATGGGCAATAAATGCTGGCCTCGCCAGCGACGCCCACATCCCATGAACGAATTAAAAAAAAACCTTGTCATGGAGTAATGCAGCGTGTCATTGTCTGTCCTCCGAAGAAGAACCCTCTTGTCCCCTTACTTGAGCTCACAGCTAGTTTTCCCCCTCAATGGAGGATCCTATTTGAGTGACATCCTCGCCTCAACCTCAGCCCAGAACCACCTGGTTGGAAGAAAAAAGAACTTGGGGGGGGGAGGGGACTACAGGCTCCTTAGAATTGCCCAAACAGAGACTTCTGGAAACATCCCCGAACTGGGTTACAGAAGTGACTTTGTCAGTAATGTCAGGTGGCCAGGAACTGCGGCAGTGGAGTCAGGAACGTGAACTCACTAAAACAAACCTAAAACGGATAGAACTGCTCCCGGCGAGATTCCCAGCAGCTTCTTAGAAACGGTTCCCACAGCCCTGAGTTCCTAACCCACACCATCACCAGAATAGCTTCACATTGACACATGTTTAATTGAGATTTCTCCAACAAATTGTCTTTGAAATATCTTTGACGTGTGTGTGTGTGTGTGTGTGTGTCTCCCTGCCCTCTCCCCCTCCTTTTTATCCCCTGTATTTGGAGTTGCTCACTTTTTTTTCCCTGTGTCTACCTGTTTTCTCAGTTTCTCTGGTCTTTTGTGTGTATGTGTTTTCCCCCCTCTCCCTCCTCTCCCCTCCCCCTCCTCTCCCCTCTCCCCTCTCCCCTCCCCCTCCTCTCCCCTCCTCCTCCTCCTCCCCCTCCCCCTCTCTTTCTCTCTCTCTCTCTCTCTCTCTCTCTTCCCCCCCCCTCACTTTTTGTCTGTTGATTTTAAAACTCATTTGTTCAAATCCATCTCCCAGTATCTTTAAAATTGTTTGTTCCGATTGGTGTGACTAGAAATGTGATAAATGACTGACCCGAGTACGTTCTGAACCTCTGCTCTAATTGAGATGAAACCTCCTTTGTTGTGATATTTTTAGAACTGCATTCTCTAGAGGAAGACCCAGATTCCTTTCTTTTACATAAGAATCATAGATCATTTTTACTTGGACCATCTCAATTTTTTTTTATCCTGATCTTATAAGTGGAATTTCACAAAGTTGACTATGTACCGAACTCCTTTCTACAAATTGCATCTGTGTGGGGTGAAATTTCACAAGTAACAGATACACTATCTTTTTACAAAACTAATCAATGAGAAAGATTTTCTCTATGCTATGTGCAAACATAAAAACATTTATAAAAATGTAGTTAACATTTTTAGAAAGAAGAACTTGCATTTATATAGCGCCTTTCACCATCTCAGGATATGCTGACAGCCAATGAAGTACTTATGAGGTGTAGCTCTATTGTAATGTAGGGATACACGGCAGCAGTTGGGATTTGCGCACAGCAAGATCCCACAAACAGCAATGTGATAATGACCAGATAATCTGTTTTTAGTGATGTTGGTTGAGGGATAAATATTGGCCAGGACGCTGGGGAGAACTCCCCTGCTCTTCAAAATAGTGTCATGGGATCTTTTATGTCCACCTGAGAGGGCAGGCATCTCGTCCGAAAGGCGGCATCTCCAACAGTGCAGCACTCCGTCAGTACAGAACAGGTGACCGTTTTTATGTCATTATTTTTATTAAATCCTGTTTGGGATTAAAGCTGAAGGGATCTTGTTTTTCTTGCTGTGCCCACCCTGTTGATCGAGGACTCCTAGTGAGTAAGCACAGCTGTTTCTGCCGGAATAAACGGAGCACTTAAGACGCTATAACCGGCAACTTTGAAATGCCGTTAATGCAAATGGATAATGATTACCGCTTTTTGGTCGATAAAAGCGACTGCCCGTTTTAAACGTGGGTGTTTCAAGTGGTAGATCGCCTGCCTGCCCTTTTGGTGATTATCGGTGAAGGGGAGGTTTGAGACACACAAAGGAAGGGGAATTCCTTCTGCCAATAATGCCAACAAAAAGGCTAGGTGAATACAGAGTGGAATTTATTGTGATGTACTCGCAATGGCCTTCGAACTAAAGTTATCTGCAGGAGGAAGTTCACCCCTGAAGAGTGGAAGGGCAGGAAGTGCAAAACTATTTAAAAAAAACTTAGTTTAAACCCGTTTGACACTGGAGGCTGAGGAAAAGAATATCACTTAACATTAAGAGTGTCCACTGGCCCTCTGAGATGTTCCTCTGTATGTAATTAACACTGTCGTTGCTGTAAACTGCCGTTACTAATTTTTTCCAGAAATAAAATGATTAAAGAGCGGACTTGTGTTAGAAAAGGGAGATAGAGAGGAAAGTTTGAAGACTGGGTTGTAACTTCACTTGGTGTTCCTTGGAGCAGAGTTTTGATCAGCATTGATTAGATTTTATTCTCTGAGTGTGATGTGCGTTATTTAAAGGGGAGCTGTCCTGATGCTCCTTTCCTTATTGCTTGAAAAATTTAGCTTGTACTCAGAGAGCAGTATTGTCAGCAGCTGCTCTGGGTCACCTGGTTGTATTCAGAAGCATCAAAGGGCATGGAAGTTTAAAACAGACATTTCTTACACAGCTCGGAGGCTTGTCGTTTTTTGTATATTTGTGAATGAATTCCTCCCCTTTTAACCTCCCAGACAACACAAACAATAAACAGTGCTGGAGACATGAACTATAAAACCTTTGTTTCAGGTGAACACCCAGCTGTACAGCGCAAGGGAGAAGCAGCAGCTTGCTGATCTGATCGGAGCCATGCTGTCTTACAACCTTACATATCACCAGGAGCGGACACCAGAGGGACAGTACGTCTACATGCTGGATCCGTAAGCACTCTCTCTATTTTAGTCTTAAAGTCCCTTTAATTATATAGTTATAGGATTAAGGCCCCAGTTGGTATAAATATTCCTGTATGACCTGGCAAAACTGGTGTATAAATTGGAGATATTATGTGAGAAGATGGACAGATTTAAATGCTTCTCACATGAGTGGCACAGGTCTAATAACTTATGAGTGACTGAGCTGTGAATAATAATGTGACGCTTGACTTAGAAATGTAATAACACACTCCTGCTCTCAAGCAGTGAGAGGATGTACTGTGAGGTCCGAAGAATTTATCCAGTTTGTGATATTTTTATTATTGGGAATGTACAGACCTTTGAGAACCCTGGATTTAGGCTTCATTAAGAACTACTCAGTTTTGCAAGGCCGAAGTGGATAATGTCACCACTGGGTGTGGCATGAAACATTGCAGACCAGGAAGGTTCAATCCCCAGTCTGTGGTCAGCTGGGCAAAGCAGTTAGGGTACTACAATGGCCACAGCCTCCTGGGTTATAGAGGGGAAAGATCACGCAGGGGTTCCTGCCTCTATCCTCTACCCCCTGCTGGGAGTGCACTTGTGTGGGCACTGGGTGAGAATAGAATTGGGCTTGGCTTGTGATCCTCTCCTATGATCGAGTCGCCCGACCTCTGTGTCTGGGCTTGCACATTATTAAATTACCAGAAAGTGACCGAGGAGCAATACCCGAGCAAGGAGCCCACGCCTTCCGGAACGGGGCCAGAGGGGTGGTGGGGCGGTGCCAGGGAGTAAAGCATACAGACCATGAGAATGTCAGGTTTGCAACTCAGTAAGAATGACTGAAACCTGAAAAAAGTGCTCATTTTGTACGGAGCGATGGTTTGAAGTCGTAGCACAAGGTCTGGAAGAGTTTCTAATGGCTGCATTGTGCTGACCGCCTCGGGCTATTGTATTGGAATCTGATGCAATGCTGTCACGTGGTATAAATTTCCCGATGTGCTGGGACAGTATGATCCATCCAGGATAAGGCATTGTCAGGAGTGTGATATGGAGCAGCTGTATTTCACGGGTGGTTAGATCATGTCATAAACAGTGAGAGGAAGATGCCAGCAGTTTTATCAATGCCATCTAACCCTCGAGTGTGCTACTATTTGGAAACCCATCCTATGAGGACTGTTCTCTGTAATTCATCAGAAATGTTAACTGTTCTCACGAAAATAGGGAGCAGTTTTGACAAGTACTGCCGATCACACAGTGAGGCAGCAGTACGGAGTCACCAAGAAATAATAGTTTGCACACATTGGAACTGGAGTAGGCCATTCAGCCCCTCGAGTCTGTTTCGCCATTGAATGAGATCATGGCTGATCTGTACCTAACTGCATTTACCCACCTTGGCTTCATATCCCTTAATACCCTTGGCCAGTTTTCCTCCTTCCTCCCCCGAAGGTGGTGACCCATGCTGAGGTCGAGCCCTATGGGTGACGAGTCATTCCCCGACCCCTTTATCCAAGAGGCCATTTTTCATGAGTGATTCTAGTCAACAGATGGGTAATGGAGAACATCGAAACGAAGACTGATTCCATCCTCACCCAACACCTCCTTCCTCTTCTCCCCCACGTAACGCATACACACATCCCAGCAGGAGGCATGGAGGAGCCATCAGATGAGATGAGATGAGCCAACCACACCGTGCAGATTTAACCTGAGCCCTTACCTTGTTTTTTTCAGTAAGTCTACTTTTTCAGTTTGTGACTGTTCAACTTCCCAAGAGGGAGTCAAAATCCAATTCGGTTTCTTTACTGAGATCTTAGTCAACCACATGGACTAGACCAGACCCACAGCAGTTAGTGGTCCTCGTCTCTACATCAGTACTTCGATAATCGTGGATAAATTGATGTCTGCTTTTCTTCCCTGTTCTCCCTCCTCTCCTGGGGGTGTTGACCCCCTTATTTGGGGTTACATTTCATGCCTTGCCCAATTAGCCATTACTTAGCTTGCTGACATTCACTTTCATGGCTATCAGACAGCAGTGCCCAATCCGAGCCTCGCCCACTATCTCCTTGTGTAGTCTAAGGGTTGCTGGGTGGTGATCAGGAGCAGGAACTCTGACTGATGTATCCCTTCCGCAGCCCAGGAGCACTGAGACCAATTGTGCCCCTGGCGATGCCCTGGAATGAGATCAACCAACCCCATCGACACCCAGGACTGAACAACAACAAATTGCATTTATATAGTGGCTTTAAAGTAGTAAAACATCCCAAGATGCTTCACAGGAGCGATTATCAAACAAAATTTGACACTGAGCCACATAAGGAGATATTAGGACAGGTAACCAAAAGCTTGGTCAAAGAGGTAGGTTTTAAGGAGTGTCTTAAAGGATGAGAGAGAGGTTGAGGGAGGGAATTCCAGAGTTTAGGGCCCAGGCAGCTGAAGGCACGGCCGCCAATTGTGGAGCGATGAATATCAGGGATGCACAAGAGGCCAGAATTGGAGGAGCGCAGAGATCTTAGAGGGTTCCAGGGCTGGAGACCTATTGGTCTATACGTCCTGGAGATGATGACTTGGCTTCCAAATATCTGGCACTGTACTCAAATTGGGGATTTTGCATTTTCTCTGAAGTAGGAAATTTCCTGACGATAAAGTTCCAGTATACGACGTCTACATTCAATTCAGTATCTCCATGTTCAAAGCCAGCCATTTTGATGTTTTTCTATTCAGAGCTAAAGTGCCAAATTATTTCCAGAACAGCACATCAACCTTTTATTCTTAGATTGAGGTGAGGTTGGGTGTTGTCTGCTTGCTCTAGTTTCTTCACTCTTACTTTTCTGCTAATTAAACGGAAGATGAAACTCCCTTGAGGTGTAATGGTTTCAAAGCCTGTCAAACCAGTTTAATTAAAACCATGAAGAGAGAGTGCCCTTATTTCAGGTTTATCCAACCCTTAAAGGAGTTGGTAACTCTGACTGAGAAGTACTTACCTCTGGATGTGTCCCAGGCTCATTCCTGAACTAATTGCATTTTATAAAGGATATAGAGGCACCGGAGAAGGTGCAAAAAAGATTTACATGAATGATACGAGAACTGAGAGGTTAGAACTATCAGGGAAAATGGAACAGACTGGGGCATTTTTCTCTAGAAAATAGAAGGCTGAGGGGTGACTTAATAGGGGTCTTTAAAATTATGAAGGGGTTTGATAGGATGATAAAGATGTTTCCACTTGTGGGGGAGTCCAAAACTAGGGATCGTAAATATAAGATAGTTAATAAATCCAATAAGGAAATCAGGAGAAACTTCTTTACCCAGAGAGTGGTTAGAATGTGGAACTCGCTACCACAAGGAGTAGTTGAGGCGAATAACATAGACGCATTTAAAGGGAAACTAGATAAGTACATGAGGGAGAAAGGAATAGAAGGGTATCCTGATAGGGTGAGATGAAGTAGGCTAGGAGGAGGCTCGTGTGGAGCATAAATGCCGGCATAGACCCGTTGGGCCGAATGGCCTGTTTCTGTGCTGTTAATTCTATGTAAAAGCCTCTCCATGGAGCACTGTGGGCAGTCAGTCTGCGGGGTAAAATGGTGAAGAGGACGCACGTATCATAGAATCATAGAATGATACAGCACAGAAGGAAGCCATTTAGCCCATCGTGCCTGTGCCGGCTCTTTGAAAGAGTCATCCAATTAGTCCCACTCCCCTGCTTTTTCTCCATAGCTCTGCAAATGTTTCCCCTTCAAATATTTATCCAATTCCCTTTTGAAAATTATTATTGAATCTGCTTCCACCGCCCTTTCAGGCAGCGCATTCCAGATCATAACAACTCGCTGCCTAAAAATGTTTTTCTTCATGTCGCCTCTGGTTCTTTTGCCAATTATCTCAAATCTGTGTCCTCTGGTTACTGAACCTTCTGTCACTAGAAACAATTTTTGCTTATTTACTTTATCAAAACCCTTCATGATCCTCTATCAAATCTCTCCTTAACCTTCTCTGCTCAAAGGAGAACAACCTCTGATTCTCTAGCCTCTCCACGTAACTGAAGTCTTTCATTCCTGGTACCATTCTGGTAAATCTCCTCTGCACCCTCTCTGAGTCCTTGACATCCTTCCTGAAGTGTGGTGCCCAGAATTGGACACAATACTCTAGCTGGGGCCTACCAAGTGGTTTATAAAGGTTTAGCATAACTTCTTGCTTTTGTACTCTGTGCCTCTGTTAATAAAGCCCAGGATCCCACATGCCTTTTTAACAGCCTTCTCAACTTGTCTTGCCACCTTCAAAGATTTGTGTACGTACACCCCCAGGCCTCTCTGTTCCTGCACTCCCTTTAAAATTGTACTATTTAGTTTATATTGCCTCTCCTCATTCTTCCTTCCAAAATGTATCACTTCACACTTCTCTGCATTAAATTTCATCTGCCATGTGTCTGCCCATTTCACCAGTCTGTCTATGACTTCCTGAAGTCTGTTATTATCCTCCTCACTGTTTACTACATTTTTGAGTTTTGTGTCATCTGCAAACTTTGAAATGATGCCCTGTATACCCAAGTCCAGGTCATTAACATATATTAAGAAGAGCAGTGGTCCTAATATTGACCCCTGGGGGACACCACTGTACACTTCCCTCCAGTCTGAAAAACAACCATTCACCACTACTCTCTGCTTTCTGCCCCTTAGCCAATTTTGTATCCACACAACAACTACCCCTTTAATCCCATGGGCTTCAATTTTGCCAACAAGACTATTATGTGGTACTTTATCAAATGCCTTTAGAAAGTCCATATACACAACATCAACCACATTACTCTCATCAACTCTCTCCATTACTTCATCAAAAAACTCAATCAAGTTAGTCAAACACGATTTGCCTTTAACAAATCTGTGCTGGCTTTCATTTATTAACCCACATTTTTCCAAGTGCCAGTTAATTTTTTCCCGGATTAATGTCTCCAAGTTTCTCCACCACTGACGGTAGGCTGACAGCCTGTAGTTGCTGGGTTTATCCCTCTCTCCTTTTTTGTAACATTTGCAGTCCTCTGGCACCACTCCCATATCTAAGGAGGATTGGAAGATTGTGGCCAGAGCCTCCGCAATTTCCACCCGTACTGCCCTTAGCAACCTAGGATGCATCCCATCCAGACCGGGTGACTTTTCTACTTTGAGCGCTGCCAACCTTTTTAGTACCTCCTCTTTATCTATTTTATCCTTTCCAATATCGCTACTACCTCCTCCTTTACTGTGATATTGGCAGCATCCTCTTCTTTAGTGAAGACAGATGCAAAGTACTCATTTAGTACCTCAGCCACCACAAGATCATCTCCTTTTTGGTCCCTAATCAGCCTGACCCTTCCTTTGACTACCATTTTACTATTTATACATCACTCAAAAGAGTCCCTGCGAAGCATTTCCACATCCTGGGATGGGGCTTGGCCTCTTTCTAAAATGACTGGGAGCCATTTTTTTTCAAACTTGTGAAGTCTTTTTTTTAAACACAAAGCTTGACAATTAAATTTTTATTTTCAGCAAAAAGTATCATCCATCGAGTAACTGAACCAGGTGGATCCCAAATGGAGTCCCTGGTCTGTGGTCAAGTTCCCTGATGTCAGCAACAGCAGCTTGTATTTATATAACATCTTTAACATAGTAAAACGTCCCAAGGCGTTTCACAGTGGCGTAATCGGACAAAATTTGACTCTGAGCCATTAGGAGCCAAAGTGATATTAGGACAGGTGACCAAAAAGCTAGGTTTTAAGGAGCGTCTTAAAGGAGGTGGAGAGGTGTAGGGAGGGAATGCCAGAGATTAGGGCCTAGGCAGCTGAAGACACGGCCGCCAATGGTGGAGCAAAGGAAATCAGGGATGCGCAAGAGGCCAGAATTGGAGGAGCACAGAGATCTCGGAGGGTTGTAGGGCTGGAGGAAGTCGGGCAGATCCCAAATTGAGCCCCTGGTCTGTGGTCAAGTTAGGTGATGCCAGGCAGGATGGTGGTACGGTCAGTACATTTAACCGTGTTAGTGAGGGAGTGGGGGGGGGGGGAATTCTTTAGCTTACTTCTGCTGATCACTGTCCAGAGACCCATGCCGGATAGTGAGTGTATGTGAAGTCCGGCAAGGACAGGTTTGGGCTCCGGCCGTGATGCCCCTGTGGTAGGATAGCTGGCCGGCACTTTGCTGTCGAGGCTCACGGTTGAATAATGCCCTCTTGGCTGAAGTGCCAGAGAGTGTTTGGTGTCTGTAGACTAATACCCCCAGCGAGGAAAAGAAAGACGTTTCACGACCTCAGGACGTCCCAAAGCCCTTTCCAGCCAATTAAGTACTGTAGGTGAAGTGTACTCACTGTGGGAATGTAGGAAGTGCAGCAGCCAATTTGCACACAGCAAAATCCCACAAAGAGCAATGAAATAAATGATCCGCTGTTGAGGCCGGCATCACAGCTGGTGTTCCTTCAAAGACTTGGTACAATATCAGTAAATATGGGACGTCACAGCCTGGTGAATAATAATTATTTGTTTGTACAGATGGACTGTGAGTCTTCTGTCACTTGTTAAACAATCGGGCGAGAGAGCTTCCGTTACACACGGCTGGCTCCAGCTTACATTTTTTCTCAAATGTAATTAAAGACATCAGGGAAGGAAAGCAACCCATAGTGACACTTATTAAATAACACTGGTACCGGAGTCCTGGTCCAAATAATGTGCTTTCCAGCTAGACCTGCTCTTCCCAGCAAGTAGTGGCCAAGTTTCAAATGGTTCACAGTACTGCCAACACGACAAACCCACCCCCCAATAATATTCTGATATTAAACAGGATAGAACTCCAATCTGTGCTAATCCCTTCCGTTTTAAACAGCAAGTTAAGCAAATACTTCTGGGCATTTGTTTAATTTATTGAAATTAAATATTTACTCATTAATAGTTTCTCTTGGCCTCTATTCTGGGTGATGGTAACGGGAGCTAACAAATGCTATTTGATGTTGCTTCTTGGCAGTAGCTTAACCTGCACTAATCATACCATATTTAAAGACTCATCCTCTTTGTGTGTCTAATCCACTCCTGCCATTGTGTAACTATGCTCTTCATCAAAATGAAACGCCACTGCACCGTATTATTACTGGGTAGAACTGCCCTTAGGCTTGTATAATGAACAGCTGTCACTCCTCATATCCTAACCACTAACGTGCCTAAATATTGTCAGTGTGACTGTATTCACATATTGTTATTTTGAAATGTGTGCTTTCAGTATTTCACTATCAGAGTGGACTGACCAAAAGTCCTTAAGTAGCTGTATTTCTAGTTAAATAGCGCATTTCTTGAATTCATGAGTGGTAGGGGAAAAGATGGCAATGTACTCGCACACATTTTATGGTGAATTGTGCTGCTCAACCTGTCATTCGAGAGCAGTCCCTGCTGTCTGCCCAGGGAGGACTCATACCCGTGCTCGTCAGTTGTCTAGTAACCAGCTGTGTTCTTTGGGAGGAGTGAAGCAGAATTTCTTTGGGGGTTAAGTTAGCTCCGAGGTTCCTAGCATTAGAACTGAGTCAGTCCTCTGTGGTGGACTTGGTAATCTGATGCCTGAGTCAGGCAAATCCAGGATACTCTACTGCACCACCTGCTTGGCTGACTGACGGGAGTTCAAGGGATAGACCTATTGCTGGGGGCTGAGATTCTTCTATCTCAGTTCCAGCGCCCAAAGAAAGAACGAACTTGCATTTATATAGTGCCTTTTACAACCTCAGGACGTCCCAAAGTGCTTTACAGCCAATGAAATAATTTTGAAGTCTAGTCACTGTTGTGATGTAGGAAAGTCAGCAGCCAATTTGTGCACAGCAAGATCCCACAAACAGCAATGTGATAATGACCAGATAATCTGTTTTAGTGGTTTTGGTTGAGGGATAAATATTGGCCAGGACATCCGTGAGAACTCTCCTGCTCTTCTTCAAAATAGTGCCATGGGATCTTTTATGTCTACCTGTGAGGGCAAACGGGGCCTCGGTTTAATGTTTCATCCAAAAGATGGCACCTCTGACAGTGCAGCACTCCCTCAGTACCGCACTGGAATGTCAGCCTAGATTTTGTGCTCAAGTTGCTGGAATGGGACTTGAACCCACGACCTTCTGACTCAGAGGTGAAAGAGCTACCATCGAGCCACGGCTGCTACCTCTGTGGAGAGAAGGATGCAGCTAACTTGATGTCTAACACTGAGACCATGAGAGCTGAGGGACGAGTAAAGGCTGATTGGCCCATTGAAACTCATTGCTCTAGTACGTTGATATTGGCCGTGCCTTTATCCTAATTATACATTTGCAATTTCTGTAATGTACATTTTTACATTGAAGTGCGTCATGTGATTTTAATACAGTGCCGTTTTGGAGATCAATTACTCCAAAGGTCAAATTCATCTGCTTATATTTGAAAATCCCTCTCTTTAGCTCATGGCTTAGTGGTGTTTCACAGAGAAACGTGCTTCTGTTTCATTTCCTTCACATTGCAAATCTTCAATTCTCCAAGAACAGAAGAGGAAGTCCCTCTGGCTTCCGTCTAAAACTCGGACGGGCGGGAAGTTATTCCTGCTCAACACGCAGACAGGGAAGAGGCTGATGTGCAGTGCTGGCACCCGGAGTACAGAAGTAAGCACTTTCATTTAATCTGCTCTGCGATCGGATCACGATCGAGTCTCCTTGATCCTGCTTTGGAGCACAGTTCAGCAGCGTGTCGTGCAGAGGGAGAGGACGGGTGAAAAGGAAGATGTGTTCCTCTGCGCCGCAGGTCGGACGTAATCCGTCTTCGATTCCGACACACCAGCCTATGTTTCAAGCACGATGCGATGAGACAATACTGATAACCAACTGGGGGCTGCCTCTGGCAGTGGCTCTGTTTCTGCTGTGGCTCACCTACGTTTTCATCTACCTGCCAGCTATGGTGCATCGGTCGATGGTCGAGAACGCGGTGAGAAACCTCACGCAGGACGTCAAGTATGAACACGCCGGCCGCCCCAACCCGAATTAGAAGCTTGAAAAGCCAAGAGAAGCAAAGGGAGGAGGGACAATGGGGAATTATACCGACTGCTTCAATCGTACGATGTTTTCTTCACTCAGACGCTGACTGATACTACACAGCGTTAGATATTAATCTGCTTAGATCCCAACTTTTTCAACACACTCTCTTCTTTTCAAGGAAGGGGAATTGAGAGCGTGAGTGTTTTCAGAATGAAAATGGAACCCCGATGACCCTGCTGTGTTACTAAACTGTGGACTCGATGGGTCTGACAGAAGAGGGAAATGAAACGATGAGCCCTGCTCCCTAACCATGGAGAGCTGGTTCTGAGGGAAAGAAGAGGAGAGGAATAAATAAACATACACCGATAGGATGGAATTGTGATTTTAAAAACTAGCAGCGACTTGAGGAGTTTTCAGTTTACTGGGGCATGGGTTGGAGCTACCCAATGTTCAATAGTTATCTGATTTTTGATAGCTTTTTTTATTTTCAAAGCTACTACATTGTCCCACAGTACATTCTTAAGCTGAGCGATAGGGGAGGGTTAAAAGGAACAGAACGAACTAAAATATACATTTACCGCCCGAGAATTGAAATTTGTACCTCAGTGGGTGGGCAGTAAAAATTGTGGATTTTTGGAGCGAGACCACATCCCGGCTCCAACGTCCCCACTTCCGGGTTTAACCCAGGTGCATTAGGATGTGCGCAAGCAACAGAAATCCGGAAGTCCTGTCCCCACTTAAAGCCAGTGGGCCAATACTTAAAGGGGCAATGTACCTCATTCTGATAGTTGGGGCATTTATTTGTGTATTTGAAATGTCAAACAAATTTAACCTCACTTGTTCGGGTTTCCCATCGCTTCTCATTCACGTCAGGTGAAAGCAGGCGGGAAGGGCCGGATCCATGAGGTGAGCGCCTTTATTGCACTGCTTGTGGGCCCGGAGGAGCAGGAGTGCTTCATCCAGGCCCAACAAGCTCACCTGGCACGATCGGACCCTCGCGATCGGCCGACCGACCCCACCCCGATGGTGGACCCCTCCCGATCTTCTCTAAGGCCCACCTGATGTCGTTCACGTCACCCCATCCCTCCGATTTCTTCCAGGGCCCACGATCTCTCTCTCTCTCTCTCCTTCCCACCACCCTCTCTGATTCGCGGCCCCTTTCCCTTCCAACAGGCAGCCAGCCCGTCAATCTGGCTGCCTGGTGCGTGGAAAACCCAGAAGTACAAATACTCACCTTCAGTTGAGTTGCGATCATATATTGCGTCACACTCATTTGGCTTCCGGGTTTCCCATGCGAATATCTACAGATGCACGGGGTGCTCGGCTCTGAGATAAAATCACCCCTATATCTCCAGACATAGTCTTGTAGTTTAACCACCATATTACAATGTTTGCTTATGAGCCTTATGAAAATTGATGTTGTGAAATAATTTGAGATGATTTAAACTTAGAATGTGTAGTTACTGTTCTGTAAGGAGACCTAGCATTTTATTGCGTTGGCTTTCTGTAAATTTACTGATCAGGAAGTGTGTGATGTGTATATTAATCCCTATAAGTGTCAGGTTGGCTCAGTCATTAAAGCTCTCGCCTCTGAGTCAGAAGGCCATGGGTTCAAGCCAACACCAGGACTTGAGCGCACAGTCTGGGCTGACACTCCAGTGCAATACTGACGGGAGTGTTGCACTGTCGGAGGTTCTGTCTTTCGGCTGAGACTTCCACCTGTTGAGGTAGATGTTAAAGATCCTGTGGCATTATTCAATGGAGAGCAGGGGGCTCTCCTGGTATCCTGGCCAAAGTTTCTCCTTCAACTAACAGCACCAAAATTGGCTACTCAACAATAGCACTTCATTGGCGGTGAATCACTTTGGGAAGTTTGAGGACTCTTTATGGTGCTATATAAATGCAAGTTCTTTCTTTCTATAACACCCTAGTGGGCAACGACATCAAGTATTTGTTGAGTTAGCTACTCTGAGCCAAGGAGCTACAGTTGGCCTCAGTATTCCTGGGTTGGGGGGGAAATCAGCCAGGGTTCCTATTCCTGATCAATACCCTGTGACCCTTACTGGATAGGGACTATGTGTGGGCAGGATTGGGTGGGGTCAGTCAACACTGTCAGGTCTCAAGCATGAAGAATGGCTACTTTTCAAGGCGTCGGTAATTTCAGGGAAAAAGGGGAGAAAATTGGGGGGTCGGGGAAAATGAATAAATGATGAGCATTCTGCTGGGACTGATGCAATGAGTAGTACCGTATCAGAAATGTATTGAATCGTATTTGCTGATTTGATAAAACTGGCAAATGAGCTCCTGTGTGCTATTCTATTTTGGAATATCTTTCATTTATCCCAGCATTCAAGATCATTTTTTGAAAATACAATAAAAATACAGAAATTAATTAACTCTTCATAAGTGTATCAAAGAGTTTTTTTTATAACAGCATCCCAACTTAACCAAGTAGCAATTTGAAGTGAGAGGCCCTTTTACAGGAAAGTTTCAGAGTTCTTAAAAAAAAAAAGCTATTTTTGGGGAGGGAAGCCATTTTATTCTTACTGTGCTCACTGACCAACATTGGCTCCCGGTCCAGGAACGCCTCGATTTTAAAATTCTCATCCTTGTTTTCAAATCCCTCTATGGCCTCGGCCTTCCCTATCTCTGTAACCTCCTCCAGCCCTGCAACCCTCCGAGATCTCTGCGCTCCTCTTGCGCATCCCCGATTTTAATCACTCCACCATTGGCGGTCGTGCCTTCAGCTACCTAGGCCCTAAGCTCTGGAATTCCCTCCCTAAACCTCTCCGCCTCTCTACCTCTCTCTCCTCCTTTAATACGCTCCTTAAAACCTACCTCTTTGACCAAGCTTTTAGTCCTCTGTCCTAATATCTCCTTATTGGCTCGGAGTCAAATTTTGTTCCTGTGAAGCGCCTTGGGACGTTTTACTACATTAAAGGTGCTATATAAATGCAAGTTGTTGTTGTAACTGGAAACTGATCTCTTTCCCCATCTTTAATATGGCACCTGTGTTCCATCTTTTCAAGTGATGCCTTTTTCTGTTCGCACATTTAACCTCCATAGCCGACACCCTGTAAATCTTAAATGCTGAATAAAAAGTATTTCAGTAGGAGAAACGTATGAAGCTAACAGCTGCTTTTATTACACGTTGGGTTTTTGATGGTGCTCATGGCCGAAGCTGGTGCTCCACAATCTGGAAGTTTTACCTTTTGCGTGATGGCCCTTTCAGAGACTGACCCGTGACAAACAATTGACTCAAATTACATGGACCCGCCCTACATTCTACTTGAAATGGTGGAATATCCAATGTAACAAATTTTTACACACGCACACGCACACGCACACGCACCCCTCCCTCCCGGAATAGACTGCTACTGCAGAGCCCCAAGACATTATTCACATACGTATCGAAGAGTCTATTTTCAGTCTTTAGCAGGAGTGGCCTTTTATTGGTTTTAAAATGGTCTCTCCAAATGCTTCTCTCGCACCAACTTTGGAAATGGCTCTGTCTCAGGATTCAGCAGGGGACCGTCCAATGCTCCTGATCAGTCACACGACAACTCTTTGGCATTATCAAAATTCACAAACCCAGTTCGCAGTGGAACTGCACTAATTAAATACATTATTTTAAAAAAATATTATGGAATGCTCGTAGCCCAGAATTTGGTGGGAAAATAACGGTGAGTTTAATGCGCTCGCTGTTATTAGTGTGTAAACAGCCCAGCAATTTGTGGCGAGGAAGAGATACCCTGAGAGTTGTGAATCGCCGTGAATCGCCACAAATCACTGGACCATTTGCGCTGCTCCACCATTCGCCTCAATATAGCCGCGTTAAATTACTATATTGTCTCAAGTACCTCATTTTTAATCAGAGAGGTACCAGAAGGACTGAGAGGTGCACTGGGTTAGCCACTGTTATTCCACCCTTGACACCAGGGTTTGAATCCTTCCCAGGCCAATGGGATAAAATATTTCCTCGCTCTGTTGATGGCCCGATGTGAAATGAGTTCGAGCAACTTTAACACCGTGGTTAATAACTGCAAGGTCACATTTAATTGGATTGCCATGAGCATTTGCTTTGCAATCCCACAAAACATCAGTGAATCCTTCACGTCTTCTCTGAGATTGGATTGTATTCATGACTGATGCTGTGACATGGTGAAATTTCCCCTTGAATTCTAATCCACCAGATGTCAATTTTGTGCACTGACCTTTGTGAATACGTAATGTGCCTTCTTTAGTCTTCCTGTGAAGAGCATTAAACTGATCCTCATATTTCTGGTTGGCATTTTATAATCTGCCTACTACTATATCTGTAGTTCCTGTTCTTACTTTGGAGATTTCCTGTGTATGAGAGACTGAGAGGAAACAACAGTGAGTTTAACATCGCAAGCAGAATTGGCATTTGAATGTAAGCACCTGAGGTTTGGAGCATGCTGCCACACCAACAGACTGTGCCATAGAATGTGAGAACACGGGTTTATCCCTGTGATCTTCTTTGTGCAGTAAGTTTCAGCGTGTTAAGGGGCCAAGCTAATATCAAATTGTTTGGTCATAAGGAGGAATAGGGTATCCAAGGGCAGTGGGCTCTTGCACACCCCCTACTGGACCAATAAAGAGGGCACTAGCAGAGGCCTGGAAGCATGCTGTCTGCCTGCTATCAATCCACAGTGGAGCTGCGATTTTGACTGGGCATTACATGTAGTGCAGTCTGTGCAAAAAGTGAAGATGTGTAACGTGAGGTAACAATTTTCTACAATACGCCCAATACCTGTGCAAACTTTGGGACCAGTTAGTCCAGTGGCCTTAAATATCAAATTCTGGTGCGAACATGGATAGCGATAGAAAACATTTTCAGATCAGTAACTGAAATAAACAGAAGAGGGTTCTCTGTTTGTTCCCTGGGCACTTTACGAATTTACTTAGATATCTGGACAAGCGAAAACACTCTCTGGGACAGAGAGAGCTAGGGTTTACCTACAAAATTAGCCTGAAGCACAGAAGGCAAAAATACCTAGAGTATAGAATTACATAGAATGCACAGCACAGAAACAGGCCGTTCGGCCCGACTGGTCCATGCTGGCGTTTGTGCTCTGCGCAAGCTTCCTCCCACCCCTCTTCATCTAAAGAAGCCCTTTGAGCTTTGGTGGGCCAGATGCCTTTTACTCAGTCCTAATATTTCTTATTTTCAATTTAGACAGTGGTGGTCATCATTTGTTCCAGTGCTGGCCAGACGTGATTGTAACTTAATACTGGCCATAATGAACACTGGATTCTAAATTGATACTTCCCGGCAGCTCTAATGCTCGTCTGTTCTGCCACCAGCCCCACGCTCTGGTTTATTTTTCCAGTCACCATTTCTGGAAGATAGCCCTGCATTAACAGTAAGATCTTGCGTTAGTGCCTTTAATGTAATAAACTGTCCTGAGGGGATTCAAGTAGGAGAGAACGGACAGAGTGTTGATAGAAGAATTGGGAGAGTTGACCAAATGCTCCATTGAAAAGACAAGGCTTTTAAAGGTGGTGAGTCCAAAACTAGAGGTCATAAATATAAAAGAGTCGCTAATAAATCCAATGGGGAATTCAGGAGAAACTTCTTTACCCAAAGAGTGGTAAGAATGTGGAACTCTGGAGTAGTTGAAGCAAATAACATAGATGCATTTAAGGGGAAGCTAGATTAATACATGAGAGAGAAAGGAATAGAGGGTGTGTTGATAGGGTTAGATGAAGAGGGGTAGGAGGAAATTCGTGTGAAGCATAAACACCAGCATAGACCAGTTGGGCCGAATGGCCTGGTTCTGTGCTATAAATTCGATGCAAGAGAAGTAGCAACGTGAAGAGGTTAAGGAAGGGAGTTTTAGAGGATAGGATCGAGATGGCTCAAAACTCTGCCACTGAGTGTGGAATGTCTGGAAAGAGGAATGCACAGGAAGTCAGAGTGTAGGATCCCGTGACATGGGCTGGGACATAGGAGGAGGGTGGGGCAAGGCCTTAGGGGGATTTATGAACAGGGACAAAGATTTTGAATTCAGTGCATTAGGAGGCAGGAACCAATGGAGATCAATCAGCAAGCTGACTTTATGCTGGGGTGCAGTTACACAGGCATCAGATTCCCTCCAATATCATAGAATCATAGAATCTTATTGCACCGGAGGCCATTCGGCCCATCGTGCCTGTGCTGGCTCTTTGAAAGAGCTATCCAATTAGTCCCACTCCCCTGCAATTTTTTCCTTTTCAAGTATTTATCCAATTCCCTTTTGAAAGTTACTATTGAATCTGCTTCCACCGCCCTATCAGGCAGTGAATTCCAGATCAGAACAACTTGCTGCGTTTAAAAAAAAAAAATTCTCCTCATCTCCCCTCTGGTTCTTTTGCCAATTATCTTAAATCTGTGTCCTTTGGTTACCGACCCTCCTGCCAGTGGAAACAGTTTCTCTTTTATAAAGAGCACTTTATAAACCTTTTTTAAAAAAACTACCATTTTATAAGTGTGTGCCACTGTGGAAGGCAGGAATGTTTGTGAAATTAAGCAGTGATTAACTACACTCAGCGCACTGGGTAAGGATGAGGCAAATGCAGTCAGCCGCTTTTATAATGGTGCCTTTGGACGCCATACAAAAAGCCTGCTAGAGATGTGTGTGTACTTTTTAATGCATTCTACATTAGCAAGAAAGCCCTATGCAGGTTCTGTGTCAGGCAGTGAGAAGTTTGTGTGAGCAAACAGTCTTGAGCGTTGATGGGAAATTCTATTTTGTGGTGATCGAGATTTGAAATCTCCGCTCCATTTATCTCAGCCGAGCTAGCCTAGTTGGGGCTAGAAATGTAGGAACAGGCCATTCAACCCCTCGAGCCTGTGTTGCCATTCAGTTAGATCATGGCTGATTTGTATCATAACTCCATCTACCCGCCTTGGTTCTGTAACCCTTAATACCCTTGCATAACAAAAAACAATCAATCTCAGTTTTGAAATTTTCAATTGACCCCCAGCCTCAACAGCTTTCTGGGGGAGAGAGTTCCAGGTTTCCACTCCCCTTTGTGTGAAGAAGTGATTCCTGACATCACCCCTGAATGGCCCTGCACTCTAATTTTAAGGTTAAGCCCGTTGTTCTGGACTCCCCACCAGAGGAAATAACTCTATCTACACCTTTAATCATCTTAAACACCTCAATTAGATCACCCCTTAATCTCCAAACTCGCGTGTATTACAATTAATCTTTGTGCCCCTGGGCGAGGGAAGGAAAAAATAAACCAAGCTTTTTGAATGCTGTAGACCACAATTAAGGAGACCGACCTACTGATTCTCTGATCTCGCCTGTCTGTGGACACTGCTGGTAAATCCCAGGATTTTTCTCATTTTGCCTCTCTCTCTGATGAGGGACAGCATGTGACTGCTTTGGTGCTATGCCCATATTAACAGAGTCCACTATTAAAAATATAGCCCCTTTAGATTTTAGATGGTTTTCACTATTGCTCTGAATGTTTATCTCCGTAACTTGAGAGGAGGCACTCGCCAACTCTACAACCAGCCAAAAGAGAGAGGAGAAAAGGTTGGCAGAGATGACCACATAATTGCCACTTGGCTGTATCCTGAGACAGACACAGCTTGCTGCTTTTGACCGTCTATGTTATAAGCATGACCCCGTCTTTCGGATGAGACATTAAACCGAGGCCCCGTCTGCCCCCTCAATGATGTAAAAGATCCCATGGCACTTGAAGTAGAGCAGGGGAATTCTCCCTGGTGTCCTGGCCAACATTCACCCCTCAAGCAACACCTAAAAAACAGGTGATCTGGTCATTTACCTCATTGCTCTTTGTGGGACCTTGCTGTATGCAAATTGGTTGTTGTGTTTCCTGCATTACAACAGTGAATACACTTCAAAGGTACTTCATTGGCTGTAAAGTGTTTTGGGATGCCCTGAGGTTGTGAAAGGTGCTCTATAAATGCAAGTTCTTTCTTTCTCTGGTATTTGACTTGGAACCTAAAATTTAAAATCTAATTTTGTTAAAGAGCTTTTCTGACATTCTCTGAATAAAGTCAAAACTGTGCCCCAAAAGGGTTCAAGAAGGGCTGACAGGTAGAACTGACCCCTGTGTGAGCAATCTGGACCAGTACCATAGAAGTTACAGGCCTACAGGACACTGTGGCTGAGTTTGATTATGCTCGACCTACGACACTGAACTGATGGGCCAGTTAGACCGCACCTTCAACATTACACCATTATCACATCACATCGACTCACAAGGTGTAGGATAACTGTGGGATGGCGTCACACAGCTGAGGGCAGTTCCAATTTTTGGCAAGCGGTGCAAAGCCACCTTTAAAAGTGTTGACTGGAACTTTCCGTACCCTTCCTCTCCTCCCCCAGGGCCATGCACACAGCTTGCAACTTATCAGAAAATCTTTGGGGGCTTTGCCCGTGGTTTTCCGTCCATCGATATTAATTGTCAGATAACTGCAGACAGCGAACCCACGATGTTCTGATAAGATGCTCACTGCGTGCGAGGTCGCGTCAGTGGGTCTCGGGAAGCTGTAGCCATAAGTTTTAACCCAGTGTCAAACTAATAGCTGCAGAATAAATGCACCATTTAATGTCATTCAGTGATGCTGATCGGCTGACTTTTAATATTTCCAGTATCAATGGGAAGTCTAATTTCTTGACGTATTTTGTGCAACCCCACTGTTGTTGGGCTCAGTTTCATCCAACATAAAATGGGAGCCCAAACAATTGAGCCATAATAACAGATGATGCACAGAATGTACCTGTGACAAGATAAATAATTTGAACTGCCTCATTACACCAAGGGTTTTTCACTGCCTGTACTGACCATGGCATTAACTTGATCTCTCTTTCTTCCCCCCCACCCCCAGTAACTTGGAAGATGTTTGCCGGTTTCCTGACCTCCCTGCCCGGAGGCCGATGACCTACCAGGCCAAGCAGCTCATCGCCAGAGAGATTGAGCTGGAAAAGATGAGGCGCACGGAAGCCTTGCTAAACGCACGCAACACGGGCAAGAAGGTAAAAGGTGCTGAGAGTGCTGCTGCCAGCATGTCGAACGAGGGACCATAGTGTGAACTCCAGGCATAGAGGAGGACATCCCATTGTACAGATCGGCTTCACATAGAATTTACGGCACAGAAATAGGCCATTCGGCCCAACAGGTCCATGCCGGCGTTTATGCTCCCACCCATTTCATCTCACCCTATCAGGATATCCTTCTATTCCTTTCTCTCTCATGTACTTATCTAGCTTCCCCTTAAATGCATCGTGCTATTCACCTCAACTACTCCTTGTGATAGCGAGTTCTACATTCTAACCCCTCTCTAGACAAAGAAGTTTATATTAGATTTATTACTGACTATCTTGTATTTATGACCCCTAGTTTTGAACTCCCCCACAAGTGGAAGCATCTTCTCTACGCCTATCAAACCCCTTCATAACTTTAAAGACCTCTCTGATGTCAGTTGTATAATGATGTACTTGGGTTTAACTATTTTGCCGTGTAGAACACTGAACATTAAAAGAAAATTGAGCTTTATGTCTAATTTAAAGTATGGTTTCATACTGTCACAAGACCCAGACAGATTGATGCCACCAGACCAGGGCTGGGCTGCACTTTGCCCCATCCCTCTGGATAGATGACTGTTAAACGATGCCCTGCCTGAATTTAATTTCTGTATCTGTTCCATGTTAGCTGCCCCGGTGGGAAACCAGGGTGATAGCACCGATACAGAGAAAACTGGTTAGGCTCCCTGCTGCACGCAATAGAGAAAAGAAATCCATCTTTATTTCTCTTTCCCTCTCCTCGAGGTGTTGACTCCTGGCTGGGGTGCAGTTCCGTTGGTTCCCTCAGAAAACCCCAACTGGCCATCCTTTGCAAGCCTTGTGACATCAGGCTATTCAAACATGGGGGGCATCACAGTCGAACCCGGTCCAGTGTCCACACACAGGCATTTTCCAGCCAGGCTCACTTAATGGCAATCTGGTTTTTCCTCACAAGAAGCACTGATGCTCCTCAAACATCAATCACTTCCCCACCCCCTCCAGCTGAGATCCATTAACTTGGCACAGGCCAGGGATCAAGACATAAGAGATAGGAGCAGGAGTAGGCCATATGACCCCTCGAGCCTGCTCCGCCATTCAATCAGATCATGGCTGATCTTTGACCTCAACTCCACTTTCCTGCCCGATCCCCATATCCCTTGATTCCCTTAGTGTCCAAAAATCAATTGATCTCAGCCTTGAATATACTCAACGACTGAGCATCCACAGCCTCTGGGTAGAGAATTCCAAATATTCACAACCCTCTGAGTGAAGAAATTTTTCCTTATTGCAGTCCTAAATGGCCGACCCCTTATCCTGAGACTATGCCCTCTAGTTCTGGACTCTCCAGCCAGGGGAAACAGCCTCTCAGCATCTACCCTGTCAAACCCCTCTAACAATTTCATAATTGTCAATGAGATCACCTCTCGTTCTTCTAAACTCCAGAGAGTATAGGCCCATTCTCCTCAATCTCTCCTCATGGAACAACCCTCTCATCCCAGGATTCAATCCCAAGACTGGGATTTTCCGATCTCTGTGGCTCAGTACCACACTGAGCTCGCCCAGCTAGGCCACTGGCAGGTGTTTTATAATAGGCCCCATCAGATCTTCAGGTAACGAGTTTGTGGAGTGGAGTCATCTCCCTGGCAGCTGCAGTCTGTATCCCCAGACTTTGCCTCCTCTGCCTTGCTTTTTAAAGGATGGTCCAGTTACAGTTTTACACTTCTATTTCAATGGAGAGCCAGCGCATTCTGAGAGGCAGTGCAGCACTCAAGGGGTTAATAATCCCTGTTCTGTACATCTTTGTGTGGCTGTGTGTGGCAATTAAATCCCAGCAGCGTCTGGGATCAGCTGATGTGCCCTGCCCGTTTTGACTCTGCTTTGCACATCAGAAAATGCTTATCCAGCAACGTACGACCGGCTCGGGATACTGGTGTGATTAGTTTGTGCAGCACTAATCCTGTTCCCGGTAAATCCACAGCCGTCAGAATAAAAAGGCATTTGCATGATGTACCTTTTACAAACTTGGGGTTCTCAAGAAACCATAGAATTTACAGCACAGAATGATGATCGACCCAATTAGAGAGATTATGCTAGAACTGTAAAAAACATTAGTTAGGCCACAGCTTGAGGACTGCGTACAGTTCTGGTCACCATGTTACAGGAAAGATGTGATTGCGAGAGAGGGTACAGAGGAGATTTATGAGGATATTGCCAGGACTGGAGAATTTTAGCTATGATGAAAGATTGGATAGGCTGGAGTTGGTTTCTTTGGAACAGAGGAGGCTGAGGGAAGATTTAATTGAGGTGTATAAAATTATGAGGGGCCTAGATAAAATGGATAGGAAGGACCTATTTCCCTTAGCAGAGAGGTCAATAACCAGGGGGCATAGATTTAAAGTCATTGGTAGAAGGATTAGAGGGGAGCTGAGGAGAAGTTTTTCACCCAGAGGGTGGTGGGGATCTAGAACTCACTGCCTGAAAGAGTGGTAGAGGCAGAAACCCTCAACTCATTTAAAAAGTACCTGGATATGCACTTGAAGTGCTGTAACCTACAAGGCTATGGAGCAAGAGCTGGAAAGTGGGATTAGGCTGAATAGCTCTTTTTCGGCCGGCACAGGCACAATGGGCCGAATGGCCGCCTTCTGTGCTGTAAATTTCTATGATTCTATGCCCCATTGCTCGCTCTTCAACGACCTATCTCCAATTTCCCTGCTGTTTCCCCTTGTCCTACAATCATACAGCACAGAAGGAGGCCATTTGGCCCATTGGGCCTGTGTCCTTTTATATTCCTCCTTACCCAATACTTATCTAGTTTCCATTTCAATGATATTGTACTCAAAAGCCATCAGTGAGACTGTTAGTGAATGTATTTATAATGTAGAGTTATAGTTCTACACCATGCATGACATAGGTAATAAATGACTGGCACATTTAGGGATTTTGGCCATTTTGCCATAGTCTGATTTGGGCATGATTTATTTTAAAGTGTTACATTTTAAGTTAAAGTGAGTTCACAAAGATTTAAAATCCACTGTACAGCCAGAAGGATTGCTGTATATTCGAGCCAGATGGAGTGTGGCCTATTTTCCGATGAAACAATGAGAGTTGCTGAGGCTTTCCTGGGTCCCATCCCGGCTCATTATGTTGGGATAAGCCCTAAAGAGCAGGAGTTAAGTTTTAGGGAGCCTGCACTCGGGTAGAATAGCTGGTTTCATTGGCAGCACCAATGGCCAACCCTGGACAGGGAAGGGATTTTTAAGTTGTGCATTCACCACCTGCTCCACAAATAAGCGTATATTCATCGTCAGTTGGTAAGATCTTCGGAGAGAGGCAGGTGAGGCCTAAGCCAGTCTACCTTAAGAAGGGAGCTGACCAGATCCAGAGCTTATCTTGTTCTAATTCAGCGACAGGACCGACTATAAAAAAGTGTTACATGGACAGCGAACTGGTGCATTGTGGCATATTTTTATCACGAGGAGGGACCGAAGTTAAGTTGTATTAAAAATTGAGATTTGCTATAATTATTACTCTGTATGTTCACTTACCGACAGTAAGCTATAAGAACATAAGAAATAGGAGCAGGAGTAGGCCAATCGGCCCCTCGAGCCTGCTCCGCCATTCAATAAGATCATGGCTGATCTGATCCTAACCTCAAATCTAAATTCATGTCCAATTTCCTGCCCACTCCCCGTAACCCCTAATTCCCTTTACTTCTAGGAAACTGTCTATTTCTGTTTTAGATTTATTTGATGATGTAGCTTCCACAGCTTCCTGGGGCAGCAAATTCCACAGACCTACTACCCTCTGAGTGAAGAAGTTTCTCCTCATCTCAGTTTTGAAAGAGCAGCCCCTTATTCTAAGATTATGCCCCCTCGTTCTAGTTTCACCCATCCTTGGGAACATCCTTACCGCATCCACCCGATCAAGCCCCTTCACAATCTTATATGTTTCAATAAGATCGCCTCTCATTCTTCTGAACTCCAATGAGTAGAGTCCCAATCTACACAACCTCTCCTCATATGTCCGCCCCCTCATCCCCGGGATTAACCGAGTGAACCTTCTTTGTACTGCCTCGAGAGCAAGTATGTCTTTTCTTAAGTATGGAGACCAAAACTGTATGCAGTATTCCAGGTGCGGTCTCACCAATACCTTATATAACTGCAGCAATACCTCCCTGTTTTTATATTCTATCCCCCAGCAATAAAAGCCAACATTCCGTTGGCCTTCTTGATCACCTGCATACTAACTTTTTGAAGCTTAATGATCCATAATCTGGCCTTGTCTCGTCAAAGGGCTAATCAGGGAGATTGGAGAAGTGTAGGTGAGGACTACAATATCCAGTTCAGATATCAAGGGGGTCTTCTTACACCTCCACCCCCAATTATGCTATCGTAGCTCTAGACATTGGGCAGGGAAAGTAAACTCCTGACGTGAGGAACATGGATCGGCTGACAGGAGACTGGTGACGCTAACCCAAGAGAATATCTAAGGCACAAATTTGCAACCATGACCATAGAACTTATTTTTTTACCGCATGTAAAGATAAGGCTGAGGCAGTGGTTTAAAAGAGGGAGCGTCCCCATCTGTAACCCTGTTAGGAATCATATAGGAAGAATTCATTTTCTCTTTAATGCTGCTTTTATTATTTCTGTCTGTATCATAGCTTGGGGAGGGGAGAGTTGCGGGGGTTTGATGCTGATGATGGCGTCATGGGCACTGACTGGGAACCGTACCAAGCCAGCCAAAGTGTCCAGTTACCACCTGGCCAGTTAATCCAGGTTTTTGAAATTGCCATTTAGTTACAACAGACTCGATATCCTTTGGTTTATTAAATGCCATCACTTGATGTTCAATTCAGAACTTCTTTTAAAATTCTCAATTATACATTGCTGTGAATATCTACAGTTTAACACGGTGAATCGGATTCACTACAAAAAAAATAACTGACTGGCAATTTCAAAAACCCGGAACAGTCATAAACCAGCCAGTTGACAACAGGAGTGGGCTGAATTAACAGATGCGTTTGAAATGAAGCAATCCTGTATTAATGACTGTGTCAGTTGATGTTTAACATGAAAGGGGATCAATTAACAACTCCTCAAGCTGAGCTTCTAATGACGGTCTAAATTGATCCAAAAAAAGACTATGTATTGTCAATTATTTGTAACCTAAAAAGCTGTATTGATATCACGCCTTACTCAAAGTGCTTTCTTTATAACCTTGCGGTACATTGGAGGCAATTATGGAAGATTCTGTCATCTTCACTGCCCTGCCTGCCTAATCAAAGAGGCTGTGTGGGAGTTTAAGAGGGTAACGGTAATCAGAATAAATAGGAGATAAAGGTGGAACTTGGTGAATCCAAGTGTTGGCGCAGTTTATGTCCAGCAGAGAGATCTCTCTTTGGAGGAAATTAATTGACGTTGAAAATAAAATGGTGGTTTGTACATTCTTACATTGGCTTTATTTTTATTACACTTGGAAAAAAATATTTAAGTCGGCATTTATTTTGCTAACGTTGTGGAGCTCTAGGTTAATTGTCAGGTTGAGGGGCCACCTTCTTTGCAGCACATAATTCTTTCGTGACTTATGGCAGTTGTCTCCCAGGATGTGCTGTGTCTGATTAATGAAGCCTTTAGAGATCCATACCTAAAGCCACAAAGTGTGGATTCAGAGTTAGATGAGAGAAGGTGAAATGTAATTCCCTGAAGGATCCTTGTTTGTGTGATGTGGGAAAAACAAGTCCCGTCAATTAGCCACCAATTGTCACCATGATAAAGTATACACATATACCACAGGGTAAACAATTCCAGCTAAACATTGAGACGATCGAAGCATTTATCTTCAGCCCCAACCACAAACTCTGCTCCCTCGACACTGATTCCTTCCCCCTCCCTGGCTACTGTTCATACCTAAGCACCCTGTTCGATCCTGACCTGAGTTTAGAAACCTAATATCCTCTCCATTACACAGATCACTGAACTCTAACACCACCCGCCCTCCACCCTTACCGAGCCAATCTGCCACTCGAGTACTTCAATGGTCTCCCTGCCAACCTCCCAGCCTCCACTCTTCAGACTTCAGCTCATCCAAAACTGCTGTTTGTGCCCTATCCCTTTCCCCTAGTGCCTCAAATTTTAAATTCTCATCCTTGTATTTCAGTCCCTTTGAGGCCTCTTCCCTCTCTTTCTGTAACCTCCTCCAGCCCCACAGCTCCCCTGACTCCAGCCTCCTGTGTGTCCCCCTCCCTTGCTCTACCATTAGCGGCCTGTTTTCAATCGCTTAGAGCTCGCTCTCTGGAACTCCCTCCGTCTCTCCACTTCCCTCTCCTCCTTAACACCCAATTGCTTGACCAAATGGTCACCACTCCTGATCTCAAATGTTCAGCTAGATGTCCAGTTTTCCCGTGCCTCTATGAAGTACCTTGGGATGTTTTTCTATATTAAAGACACTAAATAAATGCATGTTTTTCATTATTGTTAAACCTTCAGCCACCACATTCATGAGCTTGCCGCCTTTAGTCGTTCCTCTCGGTCCTGTTAATTTTTGAACGCTACAGAACTGGGAAAGGCTGTGGGGGGGCGGGGGGAGCGGAGTTCTGAAAATGTTACTTCGTCCTAAGATTTTTTTTATTTTCTGTTTACAGGAAGCCGTGGAAGTCAAAAATAAACCGAGTGAAAGCATCAAAAGCTCGAAACCATGTGTGAAAAACCATGAGCAAAGGCTGGAAAATGTTCTCAAGTCTGTTATCGTGGAAGAAAGGGTAAGGCCTATCAATAGTAATTCAGAGGTGGATAACATCATAAGCGTTAAACCTTAAATATTAAATCATAACCTCCTCCAGCACCACAACTCTCCGAGGTCTCTGCACTCCTCCAATTCTGGTCTCTTGCGTATCCCCGATTTCTTTTGCTCCACCGTTGCCTTCAGCTGCCTAGGCCCTAAGTTCTGGAATTCGCTCTCTAAACCTCGCTACCTCTCTCTCCTCTTTAAGATGGTTCTTAAAACCTGTCTCTTTGACCAAGCATTTGGTCACCGTTCTTAGCCCTGCAGATCTCCGTGTGTGGCTCGGTGTCAAATTTTGTTTGACATTGACCACGCAAAGCACCTTGGGACGTTTTACGATGTTAAAGGCGCTATATAAACGCAAGTTGTTCTTGTTAGAAGGACGTTCTGTATTTTTTAAACTTGCTTCCTTTACCTGGGGACGCTGGTCAGTTGGTCACCACCACAGGGCTGCTTCTGCCAGAAGATCTTCTTGCAGCAAGCCGTGGTGGGCAGGCGTGTGGCTGCGGTACCCGGCACACACAAACACATCACCTCCTGACTTGGAAGCCAAGCTCAGAGTAGAAGTCATCAAACCCCCTGAGTTGTGCAGCATTTTCTTATGGGTCGAAGAACCCACAGCACACCCTCACCAGAGGACCTATCGGGAGCAGCACCCTTGGTCAACTTGATCTGTCATCGCTGAGTGAGATTTAGCCCGTGAGTGAGCCAAACACACCGTTCTTAGCCCTGCAGATCTCTTGACTTTTTTTGCAGGTGGGGCCACTGCTACCAGCACCTGTGAACAGGCACAAGGGAGGGGGTGAGATGCAATGAGCGTTGGCATATGCCCTTTATTTCCAGGACGTGTCCTGTTTTCCCCAGAGGCACTGTGATCACTTACAGACTACTCTTTTTAATGAGTAGAAAGTCAGCCTACGTATCGCTGGATTTAAAATGTGGTCAGAATAAAGTCAAACAAGACAGGTGGTGTCTCGCTGTCACTGACAGACCAGGCCCACCCAGTGAGGGTGAAATCAGACTAGAGCGGTAATGCAAAACTGGCGATAGTGAATTGGTCACTCTGCCTGATTTGCCTGATTTTCTTTTCCACTGAAGTCAAAGGAAAAAGCAAAATGAGTGCAGTGTAAAACGGGCTGCCGATTTGCTATCGCCCGAGATGTATTTCACCCCTGATAACTCCCAGGCGAAATTCTCTGTCTCCTCTTCGTCATACAGAGCAGGAAGCTCCAGGGCTTGGCCTGAGTTAGCTGATCTCAGTCTGGGCAGTGGTTTTTTTTTTATTCGTTCATTGAGTGTGGGCGTCGCTGGAGAGGCCAGCATTTCTTGCCCATCCCTAATTGCCCTTGAGAAGGTGGTGGTGAGCCGTCTTGAACCGCAGTAGTTGACCACAGTATCCCTGGGTTATGAAAAGTAAAATTAGCCACGTTCACTTGTACAGTGATCTGTAATGGAACTCCGTTTGTGTAGGCACTGTCAGGGTGGATGGTTGAGTTTGCCTGTGTTATTCACAGTCAGGTAAGGCTCACACATGAATAAGTCCCACTTAGGTGAGATACCAAGGGCAACCATCACTCATGGGAGCTTGCCCTAGTGAGCGAATCAGGGGCATTGGGAGAGGAGTGGGAGGGGTGATAATTAGAAACAATCACGCCAGCACTAGCAGTGTTATCATCCTCTTTTGGCACTGGTGTAGTGAAATCTTCGCACAGCACCAAACATGCCCTGTAAGGACAGCACCTAATGCAGCTTGTCCTGACTGGGAGTTGTTCCTGTGTGTAACTTCTGTTACAAATTTTAAAAAAACAAGTTAACAGGTTTGCTTGGCAATGGAAAATGAGGGTTATGCAGTCACCACAGGAACTTTATCACCTCTTTGGAGATTTCGTGACTCCTTATTGAGGTCACACAATTACCTCATGAGGTAATTGCATGCGACCGAATCTGATCCAATGGGAATGACCGTCTTCCTCGTGGCTCATAATCTCAAGGAAAAGAACAGCCGCAGGACTATTAATGTGCGTTTGACGTAGCTTACAGAGGAAGGCTGACTTAGCTCCGGAGGGCTGAAAGCTGACTGCCAACTGGTTCTAGCACTGCCAGAACCAAGTGCTCTTGAGGCAGCTGGAGGAGAACGTTGCCAGGTGACAAGCAACTGCTGCCCTCCGACCGAACAGCGAGAGGTGACAAAGACATACATCTGGAAAGCATGCGGAACAAAGGACAGTCCTGGCACGGCCGATGAGAACGGCCGGGGCCTGATCAATGGTAGCAGCTGTAGGCAGAACACCTGGGTTTGTCCCATACCTCCCTTGCAGTGAGCATTTGTAAAATCTTCCTGTGGTCTAACCTCAGCACCAGACTGGATAATGTCACCATGGAAACAACGGCCTCATTAATGAAGAGTAGGTGTTTGCATATTTGCGTGGGTCAATAATTATATTCCTGTCGCTCCAATTAAAGCAAGAGGATTGATTTTATTGCTCACCCAGGCCTGGCCAGTCCATCCAGTGCTTACCCCCCCTTTCCTCTAATGGTGACCAACGAGCCTTATGCTGAACACATGGACATGGGCACAACTACTGTTGGTGGGGGGGATGAGAATACGCATACACTTTTTTGGCATGGGTTATGTCCCCTTATACTCTGTCCCTCCGGAGTTGGACCTCATGTGTTCCCCCCACTCTTTATACGTGGTTACGCCTCTACAAATGAGATCATTTTCAGAAAAGTGTAACTTGCTGTGTGTCCTTGAGGAGTCTGGACCTCAATCTGGCCGCTGCAGATATAGTTTGAAGCCTCCAATTCTTTTGTAGCTCTCTTGTTTGTCTTTAAATTGGAAATTTGAATCCCCCTCAGCAGTGGCAGGCCCCAAACTATTGCCTTCTGATCTTGCTCGTCTGCGTGCTTGTCTGAAACCTCTCCCATGTGATGGTGTCTTGGTGCAACCCTCAAGCTAGGGTCCTCTTCTCAGTCGGCAGTCATTGTTTTTATAAAAACAGCCACTACTTTTCCATTGTTGAACATCTGCCCTTAAATTACAAAGTCATAGTTCAACACAAACCTCTTTAATTAGGGCGAGTGTTTGGTGAGAATGTGTTCAAAGCCTAAGATACAAATCTCACCCAAAGGTTTTTGGTAATGTGAAGCCCTTGACTGAATTTGAATGACTCCTTTAAGAGAAATGTGGTTACCTGCACATCAACCTGTCCATTACATTCTAAAACTGTACTATTCTCTCTCTGTGTTTCCCCCCTCCATTATATGTACATCAGATCTTTTGCATAAGATGAATGATCACTTGATATTCCCCAAAACTCCTGTAGGACTTCCCTCTCGCCCATTACCCTAATTTTCTTCTCTCCTCTCCAGAAGACGCTGACTCATACTGGGGTTTGACTCCATGAACCAGACAGCCCTCCTATACCTCACCTAAGTGGTGATTCTTTGTGTCTTAAGCATAGACACCAAGTGTTGGCATGCTATTCGACCTGGGGGTGGCATTGCAGCTGAGCCTGATGCTGTTCTTAACTTATAATTCAGGCACATTCACTTTCCAGCAGAGGTCATTAAATATCAATCGAGAATCGAAATCCTGATTCCCTGATTTATTTATTCATTTTCTTTTTCTTTCTTCCTTCCTTCCTTCCTCGCTTCCTTCCTCACTCCCTCTCCCTGTCTCCCTCCCTCTCTCTCCCTCTCCCACACTGTGCCCTGTTGCCACATACAGATCTCACAGTAAGCTGTCGGTGGTCCCGTGGCTTTGGGCATCCAGAAGTCACTGGGACAGTTACGGAAACATAGGCCTCTGTGCACAGCAAGTAGTTCGTGACTTTTCCGATGCAAGGAAGTAAATTGTAAAGATAAAAAACGAAAAACTGTGAATGCAGCAGATCTTAACTAAAGACAGGAAATGAAAATGGTCATTTCTCCTTCAGCTGCTGACTGACCTACTGTTCATTTCAAGCATTTTCTTTTTCAAGTGAACCACCTGTTATCTAGTGGACAGTAATCTGTCGTGACCTAAAAACTACAATTGATTTACCCCTTTAAGAAAGAAAAGAAGGACTTGCATCTATATTGTACCTATCACCCCTCCTGGATACGTCCGCAAACATTATACACATTGAACTGCTTTGAAATTCAGTGACTGTTGTTATGTAGGCAGACGCGTCAGCCATTTTGTGCACAGGGAGATCCCACAGACAGCTGTATGATGAATGATCGGTTGATATTTTTTTTATGGTGTGGTTTGAGGGCAGAATGTTGGCCAGGACCCTCAGAGAGGAGTAGGGAGAACCCCCTACTTTTCTTTGAATATTGCCATGGGATCTTTCATGTCTACCTGAACACCAGACTGAGCCTCAATTTGTACGTCGATCGGAAGGACAGGACCTCCAACAATGCAGCACTCCCCCAATACTGCACTGGAGTGTCGGCCTAGATCATGTGCACAATTTCCCCCCTCCCCCTTTAAGAGGGCCTCGCTTATTTGCTGCCCACAGCTCATTTCTGGCAATGCAGAAGGAGGATATTTTGATACAAAATGTTTCCCATCTCATTAAAAAATGCTGTTGACTTCACAGCTCACAGGCTGAGGGTGTAGAACAGCAGTACATGAGTCAGTTATTACAGGATAGGATATTTGTTGGCAGGTTGGGGAACTCACTACTTTAATAGCCTCATATTTACAAAACCAGCAGCTGTGTTTTGTGTCCTATTCAATTATTCTTGTGACTTGCACTGTGCCTGTGCTGGGTGCAGCCCTGTAAACATCCACAAGTGTCCATTTAAATCAATGGGATTTGGGCTGGTCATAGAGAGTGACCACTTTTAAACTGCAGAACTTGAGTATATCGGAATAAGTCTGAAACAGTTCCAAAAGTGATTTTTTTAATCCATTCTCAGGATGTGGGCACTTATTGTCCATCCCTAGTTGCCCTGAGAAGATGGTGATGGGCCTTACATTGAATTACACAGAATGTACAGCACAGAAGCAGGCCATTCGGCCCAACAGGCCCATACCAGTGTTTATGCTCCACAGGAGCCTCCTCTCTCCCTACTTCATCTAACCCTATCGGCATAGCTGCCTTCTTGAACCATTGCAGTCCCTGTTTGATACAACTGACTGGCCACTTCAGAGGGCAATTAAGAGTCAACCCCTTTGGTGTGGGACTGGAGTCACACATGGGTCAGACCTGGTAAAGACAGCAGGTTTCCTTCCCTAAAGGTCATTAATGAAGCAGTTGAGATTTTACGACAATCCGACATCTTCATGGTCACTTTTATAATAATATCCTTGTCCAGTTGAAATTCAAATAGAGCCTGTAATTTCTATTAAAGCCTAATGGAGGCAGTCTGAGTGGAGGCACCTGACTACTGGAGATGGTCAGACTCTGGGGTGAATCACATTAATGTGGTCTCTTAAACTACTGGTTTGATTTATTTTTTGGTTATCGGCTTGTCATCACATCAGCATCAATATTGCTCACTTGTACTAACTCATTTTGTTAGATTTATTTTTGAATGAAATTGTAATTTTATTTCAGTTCTAAACATGTTTATTTTTATAATATTTTGCTAAACTCTGTTAATTTAAACAAAATAGAATTGGGAAGTTACAGTGAAAGGGATACTCTGAATAAGTAACTGCACTTGCCCCTGATTTTCATTCAAAAACGTAACATTCGGATCTTCCTTCAGTTTTCACCCAGATTTACTAAAAACCTTAAATTACTTAGAGAGCTCAAAGGCAAACATCAATGATAATCCCGTCTGGGAAAATTGAACCTCACTGATAATCCCATCTGGGAAAATTGAACCCCAATGATAATCCCATCTGGGAAAATTGAACCCCAATGATAATCCCATCTGGGAAAATTGAACCCCAATGATAATCCCGTCTGGGAAAATTGAACCTCACTGAAGTCTGATTTTTTGAGTCAGATGATGAGCCTGACAGTACAGGGTCTCTGCTGAGGGTCTTTAGATCTTGTTCTGCTACAGCATGGAGCGGCTCTTGAGTTAAAGCATATTCCTGAAACATATTCTGGGATGTTAGTTAGCTAACTGACGTATGTGTTGCCTGAAAAAAAAACTAATTGCAACAAGCTGGAACTTGCTGAGCAGGATATCAACATGTTGGTGTGAAGGGCCCTGGATGTGAGTTCACCCAGGAGGCTGTCCCACGGAGGGATCGTTGAATGTATCCGCTGATTTAAAGTCAAGGACGAGAAGCTTTTCTCTCTCTCTCTCTCTCTCTTTCCAATTTTTTTTTATCTCCCTGTGTGTAAGAAATTCTCCCCAGCATATAAATGTTTTATATTTACTCTTCTCTCATTAATTGTTTCAGTAATCACTGCAATTTTAGAACAGTCCATTTAGTACAGGCCCACTTCGCATACAGTGAATTTTGCGCACAGCAAGGTCCCACAAAACGCGATTGGACGTTTGTGTTGGATTTTTTTTAATTGTTCTCGGGATGTGGGTGACACTGGAAAGACTGGCATTTATTGCCCACCCCTAGTTGCCCTGAGAGGGTGGTGGTGAACTGCCTTCTTGAACTGCAAGCAACTGTTTGTACAACTGAGTGGCTTGCTAGGCCGTTTCAAAGGGCATTTAGAGTCAATGATATAGTGTGGACTGGAGTCACGTGTTAACCAGAACAGGAAGGGCTGTCAGATTCTCCCTGAAGGATATTAATGACCCAGTTGTGTTTTTACGATGGTCCTGCAGTTTTCATGGTTACTTTTTTCTGGTGCTAGCCCACATGGATGACCAGGTTTATTGTGTTCAGTTTCCATGGTGAGACCCCTGGGTTGCGAATAGGACACTGTGAGACCTTCCTGTTCTTCGAATAATGCCATGGGATCTATCTGAACCACAGGAACAATCTGATGTCGTACAATCTGAGTCTGTGTGACTGAGCTTCCAGCACACATCCCAGCCTCCCCAACATCTCCCAACTCCATCCTTAGCTCATCCTCACTACTGCTAAAACCCTCATCAATGTGTTTGTACCTCAGGGCTCAAATATTTCTACATATCCCTTACCTGCCCTCTGAATTCAATTCTACATAAGCTAGAACTTGTTCAGAACTCTGCTTCCCATACTCTATCTCACACGAAGTCCCAGTCCCCTATTGCCCCTGTCCTCACAGGCCTCCAATGGTTCCCTGTCACCCAAATCACTGAATTAAAAATCCTTGTTTTCATCAACATAACCCTTATGGCCTCACTCCTCCCACCTCTGAAAACTCCTCCAGCCCCACGCACCATTGCACATCCTCTGCTCCTCAGACTGGCCTCCTCTGCGTTTTCCCCCCTCCCCCCACTCCCATTCACCATCTTGGTCACAGATCCTTCATCTACCTTGGCACTACCCTCCGGAACTACCTCTCCAAATCTTTCCATCTCCCTACCTCTTCCCCTCCTTCAAAAGCCTGCTTAAAACCCTGCATTTGGTCACCTCCCTTAACCTCTCCCGTCACTGATCGGTGTCTGGTTTTACTTCTTTGGAACATTTTATTACATTAAAGGTGTTTAAAAAATGCAAGTTAGTGTAATGCTGTTTTGTTTTAAGAAAATGGCTCCATTTCGCGCTCTCGCACACAAGGTGAGGTGACATTAGAACCCTTCATTAATATTTTTCATTTTCTTCCCTTTTCTCAGTACAAGATATTAATATAAAACAAGAGCATTCATACACTGGTGATAATGGTACTGGCTAGAGAGAGCACAGTGCCACAAACAGCTGTATCCTACATGGCCAAAGGTCATGTTGTGATGTGTGATGCTGTATCGTGTTGTGATGTGATCTGCGATGCTGTTATGTTATGATCTGCGATGCTGTTATGTTATGATCTGCGATGCTGTGTTATGTGCCTAGGACGAGAAAAGGCCGTTAGGCACTCATCCTATTTTTGCTGCACTTGTCTCCATGTTCCTACTCTTCCTTCCACCCCCACCTCTTGGGAGAGGCTAGTGAAAACAGACCTGTAGCCAATACAAGAATCCTTTGTCAAAAATTCCTCTCCAACCCCTCAAAGGTGATCAGGCAAGACCCTAGAGGCCACAAGCCAGTTAGTTATTACTCTGGATAATTTGTCTGCTGTGATCACATTGTTTAACACCATCCTGAAGGACTGCATGAAGTCAGTCCTCATCACCTCCTCCGATAACCCCATGAGATAAATAAAACTTCCAAACATCATCTCAATTTAAACGGGTGGCTCCTACTTCTATCTGGCACCATCACCTCTCATAATCTGTCTACTTGTATGTTATCAATGCCCTTATTACTGTTAAATACCTGTCTTAAATTGCCACTCACTCTACACCCTTCCAGTGAAGGTTAAACACGGAGTTGCTTATGCCTGCGGTACTGTTTCAGTTAGGCAAGTGAGACAGCTGAGCTTCCGTGCAACGTACACAAAGTCATCTTCAGCAATGCGTTTTGTGTTCTGACAAAGGAAAGTGGCATGGGATAGATTCTGTTTTACCCAACAAAGATGATTTTCTCTTTCTGATGTTGATTAAAGTGGTTGAGTTCCCGCTGTGTTGCATTGCCTGACATTGTCGCTATTGGTAAAGGGAAATGGAGCACAGTGTCCAAATAATGAGTGCAATTTTTGAGGTCTGATGAGGAACTCGTGCAACTGATAGACCAGGGAAATAACTATAGGCAAATGCGTACAGCCAAATGGCACAAATGTTCGCAGCCAAATATGTTTGTGCTGCACATTTAATATTAGCTATTTTACTGATACCAGACATAAGAACATAAGAACATAAGAAATTGGAGCAGGAGTAGGCCAATCGGCCCCTCGAGCCTGCTCCGCCATTCAATAAGATCATGGCTGATCTGATCCCAACCACAAATCTAAAGAACACAAGAAGTCGGAGCAGGACCCGGCCACATAGCCCCTGGGCCCTCTCCGCCACCCACAGGGCATTGACCGATCCGAACTCAGCTTCATGTCCAATTTCCTGCCCGCTCCCCATAACCCCTAATTCCCTTTACTTCTAGGAAACTGTCTATTTCTGTTTTAAATTTATCTAATGATGTAGCTTCCACAGCTTCCTGGGGCAGCAAATTCCACAGACCGACCACCCTCTGAGTGAAGAAGTTTCTCCTCATCTCAGTTTTGAGATGAGGAGAAACTTCTTTTAATTTGAATTTTTGTATCTTTGTTGACTCAAATTTATCTAAACAGATTTTTTTTTTCTTTTAATTTTCAGCCAGAAGTAGACTTCTTTGGACGGCAAGTGGTCAAAAAGAATATTGTGTCAACCTCAACAGGTATTTACTGTCTCTCCCTCACGTACAGCAGCCCAGGGCCTTCACATCTCTCTCTCTCTCTCTCTCTCCCCTGCCATTTGATGGAACACCACCTTGCTGTACAGTTGCCAACCCTCCAGGATTGTCCTGGAGTCCCCAGAAGTTAAAGTTTAATCTCCTGGATGCTGCTACGAGCAACCTGGGAGGAAAATCATAGGGTCGTCAAAAAGAATTGTGTGTTTTCTTAATTTTCTTTGAACGCTTTCAGTTTATTGGTTATAAAAATATTGGTGAGGGGGGGGGAAAAAGGCTGTTTGACCGGGTGGGGCTGTTGAAAGCAGGAGGTCCTCCAGGTATGCATTCAACCAGAGTTGGCAACCTTACCTTGCTGGCTTGTTCCCTCATCCATGGTGAACTCACTGTGTAAGGAAATTGGAAGCAGGAGTCTGTTTCCTGGCATTGGACATTGAGGTGTATGGTACAGTAGCTCTCTACATTGTACCCATTTCACTATCTGGCTGCTGCTGCATTGGTCCCACCTCACCTGGTTGCCATTTTGACTGCAACCCATAGGAAGTGACCTAAAAAATCGCTTTAAAATAATGGAGGAAGTAGTTCATAGAATCATACTGCACAGAAAGAGGCCATTCGGCCCATTGTGCCTGTGCCAGCTCTTTGAAAGAGCTATCCAATTAGTCCCACTTACCTGCTCTTTCCCCATAGCCCTGCAAATTTTTCCTTTTCAAGTATATATCCAATTCCCTTTTCGAAGTTATTATTAAATCTGTTTCCACCGCCCTATCAGGCAGTGAATTCCAGATCATAACAACTTGCTGCGTAAAAAAAATGTATCCTCGTCTCCCCTCTGGTTCTTTTGCCAATTATCTTAAATCTGTGTCCTCTGGTTACCGACCCTCCAGGCAGTGGAAACAGTTTCTCCTTACTTGCTGTACCAAAACCCTTCATAATTTTGAACACGTCTATTAAATCTAGTTCTTTTGTTTTAGAAACAAAATATACTCACCTCTGTTAGTAGAACGAATGGCAGCCTGACTGGAAATTCAGCAGCAGGCCAATTGGAACTTTTCGACCTCTGGTGGGAAATGTCAACCTTGTGTCTCCAGCCTGCCTCCGTGTTGCGCATTGGCTTTGATCAGCGGAGATAATTTTGGTCAGGGACTAGTAATAATTCAGTAACTGGTGTTCAGAGCAGCACATTTCTTCCACCATCTCACTGTTTCCATGGTGATATTTTTTTTTCTCCCTATCAGAGTGAAGCCTCTCTAATAATCTGTGAGATGGATTGCTCTGTAGATGGGTAGCTTCCTAACACAAGGTTACATTGGGACTACTTAATGCATTTTCAGAGCTGCTGTTAAGTATGGTGTTGGCTGGGTGGACTTTCCAAATAAGTTTCCTCGTATATTATTCATACATTGCCACCAAGGAATATCATTTGCTTTGAGTACCCAAAGAAAGCAGTCCTATGCCGCTGCTTGTCTGGCTGTCCTGGGGGCATTTTGTTCCTGCTTCTCTATCTGGATAAGCAACACCCCTTTCGGGAAAAATGGTTATTGATCGTTTTTTTTCCTCTAATCTCCACAAAAGACCAACCTTGTGTTTTACAGGGAGGTCTGGAGAGGAGACTGTTACTTTGCTGAATGTTCCTCCTGCGCTCCAGATATGGTGTCCAAGACACTCTGTCTTCACTGCGTCCTCACTGAAATCAAAACTCCCAATTTGCTCATTCCCAGAGCCTGAAAACTGGAACTCCATCCTCCCCCACCACCATCTTCTGCAAACGAGCTACAGTCATTTAAAATCCAAGCTTGGCATCTCCCATCCTCTGCTCAATGATTCTTCAAGTCATTCAACCATTATAAGGCTCTACTTTGGCCCTTCATCTAGGTTTCTCAATATTAAAAAAGAGCACCACTTTGCCATATTTTCACATAGTGCCAATTGGAGCGTTTTATGATGTGGCCCAGTAGGAATAGGTTAAGACTGTCTGAACTCATTTTTGTAGCACTCTTACAACTGACAAATTGTATAGACCTGGGATTTTATCTGGTTTATCACCTCTCCCAGGAGATTATGTGGCTTGCAGGTGGGGTGGGAAGGGGAGGGTGTATATTGTGATGCACACTGCATTGCAGTTGTGTGGGACACACTGGATGGACCAGAGGGTCTTTTTCTGCCCACCATTGTTTGAATGTGCATCAATCAGTCTTGGCTGAAGATCTGAGGGCTGAAAAGCCAGCGTCTAACCTTTTTTCCCATCCATGCCGCCTTTCCATCTTAAAATCAGAGCAATCTTGGCTATGCCATCATTACAGCTTCTAGGTTGTGCCAATTTTGTGCTATACATCTGTGCTTAATAGGACTGGGGTTGAGACTGCCTAAACTCGTTTTTCAGTCACCCGTGCAATCAGTAGAATAAGACGACTTTCAACCCATTAGTCTCTACTGGTTGCACCCGGGTCCTTCAGGTGGCGAGGCAGTGTGGTAACCCAATGTACCGCCAAGTGTCTCTTCCTCTACCTCTCAATCACCATGGATTTTGAGGCGTATGTTGCCAGGTGGTCCAATGGCATATAGTGCACTGTTGCTGCAACATGCTGCACAATAACTGTGGTGAGACAGTGATTCTGAGCTTGGTGTGCCATTGCAGATGGAGATGGAGAGTCCACGGAAACATTAGACACCGTCCAACCTCAAGGAAGAAAACCAGTGAATACATAGTCCCTGGCTATTATAATATTTCCTACATTACAACAGTGACAACATTTCAAAAGTACTTTATTGGCTGTAAAGCACTTTGGAGTGTCCAGAGGTTGTGAAAGGTGCTATATAAATGCAAGTCTTCCTTTTATAAGCTGCCAGCAGCCAATTATGGAATGATAGAGGCCTAGGAAAAAAGGCCTGCTGCTGATTCTTTTGGCCAGGAGAGTCAAGTGCTGTGAGGGGGGAGCTACAATTTTTTAAATATATTCTAACTTACTTTATCTATGCTCTAGTGCCAAACCTGAACAAATCTGGAACAAAGATAGAAAATCAGCTTTATACTTAAGAGACATGCATTGTTTAAATGTGTCAGTATATTGATTGATATCTCTCTCTCTCTCTCTCTCTCGCCCTCTCCTTCAATAACTGGAGGAGCTGAACCTGCGAAGGAATCAGCTGAGAAAAGTATTGGGAAAGCGGTTGGAAAGAGTGATGTTTGGTTCCGATTCAACGAAGGGGTTTCAAATGCTGTTAGACGCAATGTTTACATAAAAGACCTGCTCTGAGAATGCGGCAGATTATTGAGAGAAGCGGTGGCTGTTTAAAGAGCAGGAAGGAGCTGAAAACAACTCACCTGTGCCCGTGCTGTGGCAGGTCAGAAGACGAGCAAATGAAGCAGGGTTTCCTTTGTAGTTTCTAGTGGGAGACGAGCTCCAGTCAAACTGTTGGGCTACAAACTGTCAAAACTCTTCAAATATTAAGTGGCGGAGAGGTTTGAGCACCAGCTGTGAAACTCAAACCCTTGAGTGCGACCGTGCTCAAGAGACCTAGTTAATTCCTGCATTACTGGCTGAGTTGGACTATACATGTGTTTTGAATCTATTTATTATTTCCACAAAAAATAGGGTGTCCTATTCTTGCTGGACCCATCCTTTACTCTTCCCTTATTTTCCCCAAATGATGGGTAGTGTTTACTGTAAAGTGCCATCTGAATGAACTAGACTAACTTGCCAGGAACCCAACGCCAATTGTAGATCTGCAAAACAGAGATGCCCATTGGCGAGTCTAGATAACTGGTTTGGAACTGAGCCCTGATTGGAACATTGTTTAAATGTTTTTCGTTTCGAGCAACATGGGATTCCAACTATGTCAGACACTGAATGAACACTTGCCATTATTAATTATTGCTTTATTTGTCATCTTCCTCTTACATTGCTCCTTTCTAGTTGTACAAATAAGTTGGTTGATCACTCGTACAATGATTTTGCCTAGAATTACCATAAAATGTACAAAAAATGTAATGCATATGTTTAAGAATTTAAAAGACTGCGCCAACAAAATTCTCCTCGAGAGTCTCTTTCTTTACAAATAAATTGCTTTACACAGAGCAGTTTGAAAATGTCAAAGTATAGCACATTTGCCCTTCTCTACCCAAGGGTTGTTCTTCATTAGCTCTGGGTTTAGGAATGGGTCGTTAGGCACTCCCTCTTCTATCCACTTCACAAAGCTTCATGTAGGGATGGAATAGAAAGGAGAGATGGTTAGTAGTTGGACACGTATTCATAGAAACAACAGTTGATGAATACAATCTACTTCAACTTGAGTTTATTCAGGTTTTGACTTTAATATTCTTTATTTTTCAAAAAGGCCAGATCCTTTCTCATTCATTTTGCTGAAAGCCTTGGTTACAAAGCTTCGTTGCCTGAGTAGACTCTGTTCCTACAATTGACTGCTCTGAAAAAATCTTGTTGGCTGCTTTTGGCGTGACCCGCTGCAGCAACCTCTTCCTGTTTAAAAAAAAAACATTCTTAGTTTTTGTCGCGGCAGATGGAATTGCTACTGCAATTATACCTTTTTCCTAACGACTGCCTCAGCTCACCCTTTTCCCCCATTTTATTTTCTTTCAGGTAAGACCCCCCCCCCTCCACCACTTAAAGGTTTTGTTTTCTTCAAAAACCACTTCACCTGGTCTTGTACCAAAACACAGTTAATGCACAAGAGAGCAACTGATTAGCTCGTCCTAGGTCTCTGGCAATTCCACTATCAAACTAATGATAGTGGAATATTCATGGGGACGCTGCAAAATATCCACAACTGATTTTCCCTCTTCATTCCTATAGGGAAATACTTAGCTTTTGCTCGATAGCTCCTCACAGCACCAGAGCTGATGTTGGAAACATATCATATGCCACTCCTGAGGCTCCAGTGTGTTGCATGAGGTTATCCCAAACAGGAAGGTACAGTTTTCAAGGCTAATTTTATCTGCAGAATGAGTTGGTCGGAAACACTTCAGTAGAAGCATCCATCCAAAACCCCACCCTCAAGTATAAACCTCGATGGCTCAATTACTATATGCATTACCCAATGTGGAATAGAGACACATAAATCGGGAGGGTTGTGGGTTCTATCCTCAATCTGCACTGAGTTGTTTCATCTCAGCCAGATAGTGATATGGGTGCTGCAATTGGGCTCATAGCTCCTGGACTAAAGAGGGAAAAAATTAGTCAGGATTTGTGCTCCTGATTACTGATCCCCTGCCGATAATTAGACGTGTGTGTGTGTGTGTGTGTGACTGGCGAGGACAACATTGGGTCGGCTGTGAAGCTTCCTCATGGTTGAATAGACTGTGAACTCTCCCAGTTTGAGCTTATTTTGGGTAGGGTGATGGAGGCAATCACCAACTGCGGAACCAAAGTTCACATGAAGCAGCCCCTTCCAAGATGAAGGTGGAGAGAGAGAGAGACATCCACACCATGGTCACAATTTATTCCTTCATAGGCATGTAAAACTCAGTCTAGGAGACATCAATGGCCACCTTGCATCTGGATTCTGTTACCCAATTGAGCTATGGTTTCAAGTCACATGATGTGATCCTCAGGGATAAGTGTACAGAATATTAGAGGTCTCACTGAGAGAAGCCAGCATTCCACTGTAAGAATTTACCCAGTTTCTTACTGTAGTTCCCCATTCCTGCACATGGTTTTAACCTACCAGTGACATGAACCTCTCCTCCTTGGTTTCATTTTGTATTGATCTTAATGGTAAAGAAATTTTGAATGTTGCCGCTAAAGGGAAGATTTTCGCCTCTGCTTCTTACAGTGCACACGTGCATAATAATGTAAGTAGGATATCCCGAGAAACAGCATCAAACTTCCCTTCGAAGAGTCATATTATCTCCTTTCATCTAGGAGGGAGCATGTGGAGCTGTTCAGTGACACAGGGCAGTGCCTCATCTCCGCTTGATGTTTCACCCACAGAAAGTGTGTTCTCCCCTGCAGTTTGACGCAGGCAGTTACTAGAGTGTCGCCCCGGGCTGTCCAGCAGCTGATAGGTTTTTTTATGTGTTGCTAACTAAACATCTATATAATCATAGATTGCAGGATTGTTTTACGTCAGTTTTAATCCCTAATGTTTTGCGATATATTCCCTTATTTATAGTAATGCCTTACTTATCCTGTGGCATTTCTAAGAGGGGATGGTGGATAGCGATCAAGAGTGGGAATCCTGGCAGATTTTCTCTTCTGTAATCCAGGTTGCTAAGGCCAAATGCAGCATTCCTACTGCCAGTCTGACCAAGGTGTCTCAGACCAGGGTTTGAACCTTTTAACATTTACGTTCAATGGAGCTATAAATGCTTTCACTTGCCATTAATGGTTGTAAAATAGTGAATATTGCCGTTAATAAACTTCCAAATCGGAAAAAAATACTGCAGATAATATGCACTTCTAATTGCCATTTTAAGTAGTGACTATCCTGATACCATGTCAGAGCGAAATCTTATATGTAAGTGGGCTACGTAGATGGCAGCTGTAAACTCCTGCCCACCTGTATCCTGTTCCTACTACCAGACAGCATGTGGCAGACACAGTGAGTTCATTCACATCTGTCACTCCAGCTGACCAAGACAAACAGAGTGGCCATTTCACGGGGACTGATTCACTAATTATTTAAATAGAACTTGTTTTAAAATAAAATAACCTCAAAAGAAATGAGGACATTTGACTTGGTCTTGTCTTTCCAACTGGAGTCCCCTCCAGCGCTGGCCTGCCACTAGTAGCTGTATACCCGGGGCAAGAAAATGTTCCATTTTAGGATACAAATAAATTCACATTGATCTGTGGCTCAGTGGGTAGCACCTCTTGTCTCTGAGTCAGAAGGTTGTGGGTTCAAGTCCCACACCATAGACTTGAGCACAAAATCTAGGCTGACACTCCCGTGCAATACTGAGGAAGTGCTGCACTGTTGGAGATGCCGTCTTTCAGGTGAGACATTAAACCGAGGCCCTGTCTGCCCTCTCAGGTGGACAAAAAAGATTCCATAGCACTATTTTGAAGACGAGCAAGGGAGTTCTCCTCAGTGTCCTAGCCAACATTTATCCCTCAACCAACACCATTAAAAGAAATGATTTAGTTACGTTACAGTTTGTGGGAGCTTGCTGTGCAAATTGGCTGCTGCATCTTCTACGTTACACCAATGACTACACTTCAAAAGTACTTCATTGGCTGTAAAGTGGTTTGGGACACCCTCAGGTCGGGAAAGGCGCTATATAAATGCAAGTCTTTCTTTTATCGATGCACACTTACATTAGACGAGTGCAGCTGAGGGAAGATGTTCTCACAGTGTCGGGGCGCTTGAAAATATAAATGACTGAGTTGCGTTGTTCCAATGGCAGCAGAGATCTGTATTTCTCAAGGTCTGCAGTCAGGTGCACACAAAAACACAGAGCTGGAATCCCTCACCTTGCACAATGGAAACTGGAGGTTTCCCACTTCCAACAGGTCTTTGTTAGGGGCATCAGGTGAAGTGAGGAGAGCAGCACACAGAGGCCACATTTGGAGCTCCACTTAACAAATATACCGCTGCCTCCACTGAAGGCACCTGGGCCTGACACAGCTGGACAGTGCAGCTGGAAAGGCTCTGCAGCTCCAGGCAGCACACAGTCAAGTGGCAGAAGGAACAAAGTGAACGGAGAGCATGCTTGATTGGGATTAATGGAGAAGAGTGCGCCAACTTTGTGCCAGTACGCCGCTTAGTTGTGGCAAACGGGAGAACCCCTGCGGAAATTCAACCCCCAAGTCTCCAGTCAGCAAGTGGAGTGTGACAACTAAATTATTTTATCTCATTCAAAAACTTATTTTACTCCTTCTTCAGTTTCCCCCTACCTTAATTTATTAAAGGTGGAGCAGCATCAGTGTGATTCTCCAAAATGCTGTACTATTAAGTTGGTTTTTTTTTAATTCATTGGGTGGGAGGAGGCTGGTGTGGAGCATAAACACTGACACAGACTAGTTGGGCCGAATGGCCTGTTTCTGTGCTGTAAATTCTATGCAATATATCTGTACTTCTCGTTAAAACTATTTTCTTGGTCATTTTCAGAACAGTCCCTACTGTTAGCAGTTCATTCTGCAGGGGGAGCTTTTGAGATTGTTGCTCACTTTCGATGTTGCTGGGGGGGTGCGGGGGAAGCTTTATTTTTAACTGTTTAAGATAAATGGGTTAATGCCTCCACTGAAACAGCAGAGAGCAGGAATTTCAGATGTTAATCGTTCATATGCTATTATCCAAGCATAATTTTAGTCCCATATTCAAAGCCGTATGCTCAATTCAAGGTATGTTTGTCGTTTTGCAGGGAGGCAGCTTAGCAGAGAGCTATGCAAAAGTAGCGAGTTATCTAACAGTTGTGGAGGAAGACCTTATGTCACACCTCCCTTGATTGGTGCTTGATTACAGATTGTAGTCATAACCTTCCCCCCCCCCCGCCCTCCCAGCTGTGGGGAAAGATTACAGCCTCCTGTTCCTGCTCTCCTATCTCAAAATTAGTTGGGACAGGAAAGGAGTGAATCCTTGGACAATTGGAGCTTTCACGACTGAGATCAATAGATTTTTTTTTGTTAGGTAAGGATATTAAGGGTTATGGAGCAAAGGTGGGAAAGTGGAGTTGAGGTACAGATCAGCCGTGATCTAATTGTACGGCTTGAGGGGCTGAATAACCTACTCCTGTTCCTAAAAACAGTTTTTTAGATGCAGTTTCATGCCTGAATTCACGTCGAGCCTAGAAATGCCATACTGTAGTAACAAAAATCAGTCTTATTCCATTCAACCCTTCCCCCATCTATCTTTATATAAAAATTTTGATCACGTTGCAGGCTTTCTGTTTTATTCATTCTGGAGATGTGGGCGTTGCAGGCAAGGCCAGCATTTATTACCCATCTCTATTTGCCTTTCAGGAGGTGGTGGTGAGCCGCCTTCTTGAACCGCTGCAGTCCTGGTGATCAAGGATCTCCCACAGTGCTGTTAGGAAGGGAGTTTCAGGATTTTGACCCAGCGACGATGAGGGAACGGCGATATATTTCCAAGTCAGGATGGTGTGTGACTTGGAGGGGAACTTCACATTTCAAAGCAGCAAAAGAATATAAAAAAAGAGAAAAAGCAAGCTTTTATTTTCTCTCGGTGTTGGAAATTTACTCAGACCTCACTATCTACATGCCCTAACCTAACAATTAAACTCTGACTGACCTGATGATCCAGTTAGACCACTTCTCCACAGGGAATGCCTAAGCAGCGGCCTTAAAGTTACACAACAGATTAGCGGCTAAACGTCACACCAATGCTCCAGCGCCCAGACTACCCATGTGCAATGCCACAGGAGATGAGCTAGTTTCTGAATTTAATTTTCTCTCCTGCTTTTTCCCCCTGTGTAATGTTTAATTCTGAAGCTAAGATGGTGGCAAACAACCTGCTCCTGGATTGTGATCATGGCAGCTCATAAACCACCGGATACGAGAGCAGGTTGGAGAGTCTAGCCTTCCAATTGTCCCTCCCTCTTTGTGGAAAGTGGCCTTGTTCCAATCAACGTAGAACGGTCCAGATCAGGACCTCACCACACAGCACTGGCAGCTATCACTCTGCTTCCTACCAGTCTGTCGACCAGCACGTTGGTGAAGCAGTGCAACCATGTCATGTAGAACTATTCTTCTTACAGGTCTTAGAAGTGTAGCTTGGCTCAGTCATAACACTCTCATCTCTGAGTCAGAAGATTATGAGTTCAAGCCCAACTCCAGGACTTGGGCACATAATTTAAAAAGCATTTGGACAGTTACATGGGTAAGATGGGTATAGAGGGATATGGGCCAAGTGCAGGCAATTGGGACTAGCTTAGTGGTATAAACTGGGCGACATGGACATGTTGGGCCAAAGGGCCTGTTTCCATGTTGTAAACTTCTATGATTCTATAATCTAGGCTGGCACTTCTGATGGAGTACTGCACTATCAGAGGAGGTGCCTTTCAGATGAGACTTTAAGCTGAGGCCCCGTCTCCTACTAGGTGAATGTAAAAGATCCCATAGCACTATTTGAGGACGAGCAGGTAGCTCTCCTGCTGGTCTGAGCAGCAGTTATCACTCAAGCAAAACCACCAAAAACAGATTAACTGGATATTTATCTCATTGTTGTTTGTGTGCCTATTTTTAATTGACCTGGTTGCCCCAGTGTCATCAACAGGAAAACAGATCACCAAATACCCCCTCGTGAGGAGACACACCTAATATAATATTTCAAACATAAGGTCTAATTTAAACAAAAAGGAAATTAAAGATAAAAATCATAATGTTGTTATTTGAGTCTCCCAGACACTCTATTCTTTGCGGTGCCCGCCGGTCACAGACTGCCTCAAGCACATCAGTGGACACTGCCTGCTCCCTCTCCAGAGCTCCCCGGGCACGGACAAGGCCGCGGAAGAGAAGCGGGCAGCCAGTGCGACCCTCCCCATTGACCATGCTCATCCTGGACAAATTGAGTGCAAATTGGCTGCCAGTGACTATACTTAAAAAGTAACTAATTGGTTGTAGAGCACTTTAGGTCACCTTGAAGATATGAAAGGCATTATCTTGGGACTCTTTACTACGTTAAAGACGCTTTGTAAATGCAAGTTCTTGTTGTACATAATTGTTAGACAGTCCCTCCCATCGGAATCAGATACTCAAAAACAAACCAGTGTCTTCAGCTCATCACCCACAATGTATCACAGTCTTATACTGAAGGGAAGTACATATTTTGATCTGTTATTTGGGGGGGAGGAGTGGGGGCAGGAGATGTCTCCTTGACGACTCTAAAGGTGTTCTCTCCCTTCTTACCAGAGGGGGGTTTATGCTTCTTCAGGTTCTACAAAGTGGATGAGGCCACTAAAGGATGAAGAAGGAAATCTTATAGTAGAAAATAAAGTACTTCATTGGCTGTGAAGTGCTTTGGGGCATCCTGAGGATGTGAAAGGCGCTATATAAATGCAGGTTCTTTCTTAACAACGTAGATACTTGAAAGAGAACTAAGGAATAGCAAAGATACTTAAGTATTTTGCCTCTATATTTACAGAGGATGGTGGAGAAAGGGCTGCAGGAGTGCCAGAGGGGGCATGGAGGAATGACTAATTGATAGAAAGATTATTTTTAAACTGTATTAAAAGGCTTAATGGAACTTAAAGTTGATAAATCACCAGGCCCAGAATACTGAGGGAGGTTAGTGATGAAATAGCAGAGGCACTGACAATAATATTCCAAAATTCTTTGGAGATAGCAATTACACAAAAGGACTGGAGGGTGATGAATATTACAACCCAGTTCAACAAAAAGGGAAAGGGATAAGGCAGGTAATTATACACCAGTTAGCTGCACTTCAGTAGTGTGAAACTGCTAGATACTACAATAAAGGATGACATTAGTCAGTACTTAGAGAAGTATGAGCTAAGCAGAGATAGTCAACAAGGATTTATAAAAGGGCAAATCATGCTGATTTTAATTAATTAAAAGCTTTGAGAAAATTACCAAGTGTACAGTCAAAGGAGAAAAGTGGATTTGGTACAATTGGACCTTCAAAAAGTGCCATATTAGAAATGTGTGAAGATTAAGGGCTTGGTATTAAAGGTAAAGTGGGGACATGGACAAAGAGACACCTGGAGAATAGAAAGCAGAATATATGGTTCTTGAATTGGCAAGATGGAACTAGTGCTGTGTATCAGAGATCAGTGTTCCTCTCAATCTCTATATACAGAAATTATTTGGACAGGGGCATAGAGGGACTATTGCTGAAACTTAATGGGGTGATTTTGACTTTTTTTGCGATAGTGTAAAACGGGTTACATAGAATTACATAGAAGTTACAGCACAGAAACAGGCCATTCGGCCCAACTGGTCTATGCCGGTGTTTATGCTCCACACGAGCCTCCTCCCACCTTACTTCATCTCACCCTATCCTTTTTTCCTCATGTATTTATCTAGCTTCCCCTTAAAGGCATCTAATGGACACAAAGAGAGAGTGTTTCATTCTCACTCTCATCTGTCACCTTAATCACAACATTAAAACAGAATTTGAAGCTTACTCAGGGATTGTTTTGGAAGACATCTCCCTCTTGTAGCCCAGCTGATACTTCAGACTATCTACTTCCTTCTGGAATTGGGGAATGTCCCAATCCTCCATGGCCACAGAATGCTTTTAACTGTCTTCTTTTTGGAAAAAAAAAGAAATCTGAAAAAAAGTCAAAAACAAAGAAATCCAAATCTCAGCAATACAGAAAAGATATTACAGCCCTGGTGAATAAACACTAACACGATACATTAGTACAAGTGCTGTCACTCTTACTGATTCAAGAGGTTTTCTGATACAGCCTCAAGTCTGAATGATATATTTCTTCAAATGACGATTACATTAAGAAACTATCCAGAAGGCTTGTTGTGGTTCAAAGTCATGCAAACCAGGGCAGTCCTAAGGTCAATCTCTAGTCTGTGCTGAGATAGCTGATCTCAGTTGGTGCAGTGGACGTCGGGTGAGGACTAGGATTAGACTCAGTTGTAATGTCCCCACCACTGCGCCACTGAATCACCTGCCTTGTTGTCTGATCTCACATTGGAAGAATAGCCACTTGGAAGTTCTGGAGCTCCGTCAGTGCTAATGGGATCCATACCCCCTTCATCACAACTGAAGTGCCACACACAAAACATTCACCTGCCTTTTCTCTTTGCAGATGCTGAAGAGCCTGCTGTGCATTTTCACCACTTTCTGTTTTTATTTATGTGACAAATTCCAGAGTATTTTCACTGTATGTAGATAGATAGAGACAGACCGAGCTTTGTGAATAAACATAAATTAATAAATTGTGCTTTGTACAGATGTCGAGCTAAGGCTGAGGAAGTTCTAAAATGGCCACCTGGCTCCAGTGCATCTGGTTCCAGAAAGTGGTCGCTGTCTTCAGCCTCTAAACAGTATTTATTAATGTGTTAACTGAGCCATGATGTGGAGATGCCGGTGATGGACTGGGGTGGACAAATGTAAGGAATCTTACAACACCAGGTTATAGTCCAACAAATTTATTTTAAAATCACAAGCTTTCGGAGATTATCTCCTTGATAATCATCTGACGAAGGAGATAATCTCCGAAAGCTTGTGATTTTAAAATAAATTTGTTGGACTATAACCTGGTGTTGTAAGATTCCATAACTGAGCCAGGAAGACTTCATGGGGGAGATGTGCCTGTGAATCATTCAACCTGGAAATGGATGTATCACAGGAACAATCATGGAATCAAGTCCATAACACCAATATGCATTATTTCATACCGACCCGAAATTCACCCAGCAATTCAGGAATTTTAAGGGCAAAGGGGACATTTAAGCCCCTTATATGAGAGACAGACAGAGAGAAACTGAAGTACGAAAGGGTGGGAAACAAGGGTGGTCCTTGGGTAAAACGGAACCGAAAGTGACTGATGCAGTGTGTTAGAGACTGTCGGTAAGGACTCTGGCTACATTCACTGCCGTCAGGCGCTTCCTATAGTTTTAAAAGATCGAGCCTTTTATTGTACATAAGATTGTGCTGTTCTCTATGTATCCTACTTGTTTAATACTTGTAGATAAATCTAATTAGCTAATTCAGAATCTGAGCCCAGCTCACATGCGGTGTGTTGATAACACCAAAGTGTGTTGGAGAGAAATAAAGTGCAGGGGGCACTACTGATCTAGGAATGTGTAAGTCCTACACGGTACAGGGTCTCTGCAGGAGCAGAAAACTGCAGAGCTGCAGCTTTTGGTTTGAAGGGTTATGTGATCAGTTATGGGAAGTGTAGTAAGAGCTGTGACAGCAAGCTGTGAGTAATACAGCTTGTATTTGCCAGCACAGATATATATCCTTGGAATGGAGAATTACTGTTTCTGTCCCTTGGTCTGAAACTAAAAAAGGACTTCATTCTTTTTAAATTTACCGATGAATTAATTTTGCAATCTTCAGACTCGAAGTGAATGGTGAATCCACTCATACCAATGGAAGCCCATTTAGAAAATCCACCAGCAATGGTTTCTTATTATCTTTTTATCATAGTTGTGAAGTCACCGGCACTGTAATACTGGTTGTTCTGTATCCGCTTTGAAGAAATTGACCTGCCACTGCCACTTGAACCATTTCTAGCTTGCTGCCTGCAGTCAGAAAGGTTTCAGACAGATTGGCCAGAACCCAATTTGAACAGAGAGATAGAGTCACCGACAGCTGCAAGTCTTATAAGTAAGAAGGTAAGGTGACTAGGTTATCTCAACTACTTTGCTGTCTTAAGAACATACCTGCCTCTTCCTAAGGATTGCCAACCCTCCAGGATTGTCCTGGAGTCTCCAGGAATTAAAGATTAATCTCCTGGACACTGCTGTGAGTAACCCAGGAGAAAAATCATAGGGACATTTTAAAAAATCGTCTTTTTTTAATTTTCTTTGAAGACTTTTCATTTGTTAATTGTAAAAATTTTAGAGATGGGGAAGAAAAGGCTGTTGGAGATGAGAGGTCATGTGATGAAACCTCCAGGAATATGTCCAACCAGAGTTGGCAACCCTACACTTCCCTATCACACACTCCCTTAGTCTACAAGAGGTCCCAATAGTTAAAGGCAGATTTACACTCAGAACAAAGTGGATTCGCTTCACACCAACGCTATAGTTATAGCTTTAATCCAAAGTAAAGGCTTGACCTGACTCTGGATTTAGGCTCCAGAATGGGATTAGGCTTTGACTCCAGACTTACACCACACAGGACTGAACTTGGTGCAAACTAAAAGTTGTAATGTAAATGCAACTTAACATAGTCACGTGCTCATGTATCAGTAATAAAAACAGAAAATGCTGGAAACACTCAGCAAGTCAAACAGCATCTGTGGTGAGTAGGGGTTGCCAACCCTCCAGGATTGCCCTGGAGTCTCCAGGAATTAAAGATTAATCTCCAGGCCAGTGCTGCCAGCAACCCTAGGGAAAAATCATAGGGACATTAAAAAAAATGGTGTGATTTTTTTCTCATTTTCTTTGAACATTTATTAGCTATAAAAATATTGGAGACAGGCGGTTTGACTGACAGTCAAGCATCGTCCAATCGGGTAATTAAGAGCCTGTTTGCTTTCCAATTGGCGTGGGAAGGTGGCGAACCGCGAGGATGGTCATGTCAGGCGACCAATGGCGGGAGGGTGGGGACGGGGCGGTTGGTGGCGGGAGGTCATGTGATGAAACCTACAGGAATAGGTCCAACCAGAGCTGGCAACCCCTAGTGGAGAGAGAAACTGAGTTAACCTTTCATCAGAACTCTACTTTTTTCACCCCTGAGTCCCCACTGAGTGCTGATTCAAGAGCTAAGGGTGACCGTCACTCAAATCTGCCTGTCACCATTGAGCTGAGCTGTCAGCACGCAAAGGGGCCACTGAGTGAAAGTGCCTCACAAGAGCCATGTGTTTTGATGGGAGTGGGGGCACAAGATGTCTGACATTATCCTTGTTGCCCAGTCCCAGGAACGTCCCCTACAGGCCGGGCAATGACAAAGGCGCAGTATTGACAGCAGTCAGACATGAGTCAGATCTGATCTGAAACGGTTGCGGGAAAGCTGAATGAAGGGAAGTTTCCAGGTAGAGCAAAAAATAAAACAATCTATTCACTGTCAGCCCGGTTTCTCAATCAGTCACAGGACATAAATATACATTCAATATTCATTTGAACTGCAGCCGTTTTGAAGGAATGCTGGTTAGAATTGGATTACCTATTATTACCTATTGACACATTTAACAACCTCTGTTCACATTCTCCGGGATTGGCCCAGTGAAGCGTCGTCTTACCTTCTCACAAAGCAAGATAAAAGGGGACCAAGTTCCGAATCATTCAAACATACTGGAGACTGCGGCAACGGAGCATTTAATCACAGGGAACATCTCTCGACCTAAACCGGGTGGAAAAACAGCAAGGACCCGACGCTTGAAGCCGGCCGATCGCCCCTTTCCCGCTCTCTCTCTCTCTCTCTTCCCCTTTTGCTTTTTTTTTCCCATCTGGATGCATCAACATTATTTCCGCATCGTCCAGACCTGTCTGCAGCTGCAGCCGCGCTCACAACAGGCATCGACAAGCGGAGCCAATCCACACACAGCGCTCCCACCACAGGCATTAGCTCCCGGTTCGCTTCTGCACTATGTGGGGTGGGGGGGTGGGGGGTGGGGGGTATGATCCCCACCCACCCGTTCCCAGTCCCCTCTCCCTCCAGTCTCCACCTCGCCTTGCTGCAAACCAGCTCCAGTAAACCAACTCCGTGCATAAACCCATCCATTTGTTTTGCCTGGATTGCATTGCGCTGATTTTCTTTCTACCCCGCGCATATCTCGCAGTGACGTGTTGAAATTTACCAAACAAAGAAATCTACAACGTGCAATTTCAACTGATTTTGACACTCTCTTGTGTCAACTTCCGCTTACCAGTTAACAACAGGGCTGATGCTCAGACTTCTGGGGTGGGTGGGTGGGGGGGTCTCTCGCTGCTCTTCTGTCCCTATCAATCTCTGATCAATTTACACACACACACAGACAGTATCTCTAATAACAGTTTCACTGTGTGCTCGTTTAGGAGAAAGGGCGGCTGGCGAACACATTACTCCCAACACAATGGGGACCATTTTAAACACAACATTAAAATATCGACCAAGTTCAAGCAGATGGACAGTTTCATTTTACTTGTGGGATATTGCGAATATATATTAAGCAATGCAGAGATTTTTTTTTTTTTGTTGCTGCATTATTCAGCACGGCTGATCGCTGGCTGGTTTAACTCTTGCATGACCAGAATTTGCGGCTGGTTTAAAATTTAGGGAATGTTGTCCCGGGAACCGCAAAAACTGGTGAAGAGCGACCGCAACATCCGCGTAGGAAAGAACAATACAGCGAATCCGTATTTCCGGCGAGCTGCCCACCTCCCACTCCCTCTCGTTTTTCCCCCATTTTTTAAAAACTCAATAAATATTTGAAATATCTCAAAAAAAACCCACAGGTCATACCCGAACACAACGCAGGAGGCGAAGGATGTCTGCTCACATCTTTATTTGGTATAAATTGTCATGTAATGTTCTCTTTAAATAGATATTGCATCAACCTGCCAGACTGGGTTGGGTATCATTAGGTACCAGACAGTGATAACTAGATCATAATTTGAAATGAACTCATTTAGTCAGGCAGCAGTGCGAATATAGATAAGGCTGTTCAGTTCCTCCTATGTCGACGTATTAAAATCTATAGAAAATCATTGTATCTACTTTAAAGCTACAGATGAAAGGCAAACTGTGGCTCAGTGTTAATTTTGTATCTCACCACCAATCTGTAATATTCAACTGCATCGTTTAAACTGTCTAGATCACTAGTCCTCCCCTTTTTCATGTATTTTAAAAGAAAACATTAACTCACCTCAGTGTCAAAGGCACTTTTACTGCGAATGGAAACCTAACGCAAAGTGGTGCATCCAATAACTGCTCTACACCAGAAGGGAGGCTTGAGCGGAATATATACAGATGTTGCCCCTCTCCTTTTAGGAAATGCAAATCCTTGGTGTAATCTATTAATGTAGCTGGCAATCCATTCAGAATGTTCTGTTCAGGAGCTGATGCCCTTTGGAGAAGAGTTGCACAGCTGAGCTCTCTCGCCTGTCCTCCTCTCTCAAAATGCCGCTGTGTGTAATAGTTGAGCTGGAAGGGATCAAGCCGCTTCCTGGTATCTCATTAGAGGCTGTGTTGGGGGTGTGGGATGGACTGTCGATCCTGATACCATAGCTACCTCCTCTTGGCAGCATCCACTTATTTAATTATATCCCTAAGGGCTATAGTAAGCGATACGCGAGAATACAGAATGAAGAACTACGGAAAAAGCAGCGGCGCAAGTATCAACAACTGCAATGGATAAAGTTGGACTAATTTCGGCTTATGATCCTTTAGCGTGTGATTACCATATTCTATCTGTACACACAGACGCGCACTGGTAGATGCACATAAATTATACGATTGCCGATTTAGTTGTAGATTCCCAGTTCTATACTGATGTGTTTAAAGGGTGTCTTTATTCTCCGTTTGTTAGTTCACTCCCATAGCTTTCAGCAAACTCTCTGCTGCTCTGCGCTAACCCCATTATATTGACTCGGCTTCGCCCAGGCTGGGTGTTAATGTTCGTTTATTTATACAAACATGAGCATCACATAATTACACTCAGAAAGTTCCTTGCTTATCACAGTTACATCAGAAACTCCTGTCTATCCGAACTCAAGACTACAGTCGAGCAGCATTCATTAGCTTCGTAAATAAATGAGAACAAGTATATTTAAAAATGCTTATACCGGTAGCCATTATTCAATTTTGCTAGACCAGTTTAAGCGGTAGATATGATAGGGGCTTTGTCCTTCAGACCAAACGTTGAATCTATCTGTTCAGGTAGAGGGAAGTTGGTAGAGTCGGTATTCTGGAAGGGTGGGATCAAATGGACCGAGGGGCCTGCTCCTTCCCAATCTATTTCATTTATAAAGTTTATATTACATCTGTCACTATCCTACATGCTATTTGAAGAATGGGTCAGACTGGAGCTGGGCAGACAGCACAGCGTCACTCTATCAGGTTATTTTCCTTCTTGTGTCCCGGTTTTCATTTCTGAAAACAGTGACTGGTGTTAGAATATATCCAGCTCCCCATCCCCAGATTTTTGTTGGGTAAGGGTATTAAGGGATACGGATCCAAAGCGGATAAATGGAGTTAAGATACAGACCAACCATGATCTAATTGAACGGCGGAGTAGGCTGGAGGGGCTGAATGGCCTACTTCTAGTCCTATGTTCGATCACCAGCAGGCCTCCAGTGAAAAATAATGAGCTATTTTTCAAGTGTGAACCCAGGGAGTAAAGGCAGGTTCTTCAACTCCACGGAGAATCACAGCTGAGGTCATCCCCATCCTCACCAGACTTCCCCATAGGCACATTTTTCATTAAGGGGTCACTGGATAGTTACCAGGACTGAGAACCATGGATGATTTTCCTCCTCCCTAGCTCACAGGCATTGCTACCTTTAGTATCAACCCAGCATGGAGTGGAGATCTGACTGTGGATTTAAACTGGGAACTTTCTGGTCGGTATGGCTCAGTCCCTCACTGGGCAGCGCCAACTGAACCATCAGAGAGCGACAAACATTTCTGTATTTTTAGTTCACAATTTATTGGTGATAGAATCATTATATCAGCAATCCCACTGCCCACCTGAGAGGGCAAACGGGACCTCAGTTTAATGCCTCATTGAAAAACAGCACCCCTGATAGTGCAGCACTCCCTCAATACTGCACTTTTTAAAAATTCGTTCATCGGATGCGGGCATTGCTGGCAAGGCCAGCATTTACTGCCCATCCCTAATTGCCCTTGAGAAGGTGGTGGTGAGCCGCCTTGTTGAACCGCTGCAGTCCGTGTGGTGAAGGTTCTCCCACAGTGCTGTTGGTAGGGAGTTCCAGGATTTTGACCCAGCGATGATGAAGGAACGGTGAAGTGTCAGCCTAAATTTTGTGCTCAAGTCTCTGGAGTAGGACTTCAACCCACGACCTTCTGACTCAGAGGCGAGAGTGTTACCGACTGAGCCATGCAGCCAGAAGCGACTGAGGTAGTGTACCAGACAAAAGTCAAGCTACATGTTATGTGAGACTCACAATACTTGCTTGTAAATGGGGAAGGGGAACTCTCAAGAAACTAATTACCTGGTAGATAATGCTGCTGATTTGGATTAACAATCATGTAATGCCTCTCTTTCTCATCCTTGTCTCCTTCTCAACTCAATCTCTTTGAGTCAGTCTTTCTTTCTTTTCCCCCTCTTTCTCCCATTATCATTACAAGGGTAGCAGAACCTTGTGCAGGTATAAGAATATATGGTTGTAAATTGTACCTAGCTGCAACATGATGTAACTATAAGATTTTAGTTGTAGGGTGAATCCTGATCGGCTGCTGTAGGCATGATACTATGTTGTGTGTTTTGTGACAGTTTTGCTTTGTTAAGTTTATTTTCCCTCACCATACGATCTCCAGTGTTCCATATGAACCTAAGAATTGAGTAAAGGGCCTGACTATGTCTTGGAAAGAGATGCTAGTAAACCTGTTATAATATATGTAAATGAAAGGAAAAACTAACCGTTTTACCAGACAGAATAGCAATTAATATTTCCGCTCTGACTGCATTAAGCAACACTTTGTATTCCACAGTTTGTTGAAATACCAAGACATATACAAACATTAAAGATACTTAATGGAGTGTGGGTGATGCAGTATTCATTAACTGAGGGAAACTGGCAAGTAAATTATGCAGGTTTGCTTCACAGGTCACAAGTGTAATGAACACCATATCATTCCTGGTACCCATTCTGTTTATGTTACGGCTTTCCAATTTCAAATGATTATTTTAAAATATTTCTAGAGAGGTTTTTGTGCATTATTTTGATGCAGACGGTTAATGTTGAGGTGTGGATCAGTGATGTGATGTGGAATGGTCCATGATGTGGGTATTATTCAGGATGATGGGAGTCAGGTGTGATCGATTGAGTCAGGATTTTGTGACCTAGTTTTTGGTTGAGCGCTGAGTAAATCTTTGAATCAAGGTTTAAGTTTTTTTTTAGTGTTGACTCTACAGTGTTGGTGAGAATCACATGACTTGCAGTGGTCTTTTTCTAAAGATAAAAACACAGTTGTGAATTCAACGTGTTAAGTTTCATATCACACGGAGTACGATAACATTGATTGAGTATAGTGATGTCTTTCCAGCTGTTCTATGAAACAATAAAAAGCCAATGTACATACATATATATATGCATATATACCCATAACATACACATATAAATGCATACATACCTACATATACCCACATATAAATGCACACACATACATATGTACATATATACACAGATATATTTAAGTGCATACATCAGACATGTACACATACACATACACACATCCATACCTCTCTTGATTTGGGAATTGTGCCATTGGATTGGAAAATTGCAAATGCCTCTCCATTAGTTAAGAAAGGTGGGAGAGAGAAACCAGGTAACGACAGACCTACCAGTCTAATGTCAGTTGTGGGGAAATTACTAGAATCTGTCATTGGGGAGAGAGTGACTGAGCACTTGGATCAGAAAGAGTCAGCATGGATTTGTGAAAGGTAAGTCATGTCTGACTAATCTAGTTGAATTTTTTGAGGATGTCATTAACATGGTGGATAAGGGAGTATCTATGGATGTTGCCCAAATGGACTTGCAGAAGGTATTTGATAACTTAGAGAGTACGACATGGTAGCCATTACTGAGACATGGCTGCAAGACGATCAGGATTGGGAACTGAATAAACCAGGTTATAAAGTCTACAGGAAGGATAGAGAAACTGGTAGAGGGATAGGAGTAGCCTTAGTAATTAAGGATGAAATTACTTCAATGATACGAGAGGATATGACAAGAAGTAAGCAGGCAGTGGAGACTTTATGGGTAGAATTAAGAAATAGAAAAGGATTTAAAACTGTAGTGGGGGTTCTGTAGCAACTGTGAAGTGGCAGAATGTATAAATGCAGAGATTAGACAAGCATGTAGCAAAGGCAGAGTGGTTTTAATGGGGGATTTTAACTTTCATATTGATTGAGATACATAGACGAGCTCATGTCAGAAAAGTAGTGAATATCTTGAGTGTGTTTAGGACAGCTTTCTGCAACAATATGTCCTAGAACCAACAAGGGGGCAGGCTATATTAGATTTAATAATGAGTAATGAGCCAGATTTAGTTAACAGCCTAACGGTGCGTGAAAATTTATCTAATAGCGATCATAATATGATCGAGTTCAACATTGTGTTTGAAAGGGAGAAACACGTATCAGCTACTAAGATTCTAAATTTAGGTAAGGTCGACTTCAACAGGATGAGACAGAGACTGTCCACAGTAAACTGGACAAATCTGTTAATGGTGAATCAACAGAAGATCAGTGGGAGATGTTCAAAAAAGAATTTAATGTGATACAGAACCAGTTTATACCCCTAAGGAGCAAAAGCTCTACTCACCAAAATAAAAGCCATGGACGACAAAAGAGGTAAGGGACAACATAAAACTAAAAGAAAAAGCATACAAAAATGAAAAAAATAGCACAGATCCTGGCAACTGGGAGAGATACAAAGAACAGCAATTGTATTAGGAAAAAGAGGGTGGTCAAGAGCAATGTGGACCCCTTAAAAATTGATAATGGTGAGATTGTAAATGAAAATAAGGAAATTGCACACATGTTAAATCATTACTTTGCATCAGTATTTACAGTAGTGGAAGAGGATAGCATGACGGACACCTCACGGAAACTAATTATGAATCAAGTACGAGGATTCACCATAATTAACATAAGCAATTTAACAATAATGAAGAAAATAATGGCACTAAAGAGTGACAAATCCCCAGGACCAGAAAGTTTCCATCCCAGGATTTTAAAGGAAGTAGGTGAGAATATTGCAGATGCCCGAACTATAATCTTCCAAAGTTCTCTCAATTCAGGAACATTCCTTTAGATTAGAAAATTGCACAGGTCACTTTGCTATTTAAGAAAGGTGAGAGAGGGAAACCAGGGAATTATAGCCAGTTAGCTGTTGTCGGGAAATTACTAGAGTCTATAATTAAAGGTAGAGTGACTGAACACCTTGAAAATTTTCAGCTGATCAGAGAGAGCCAGCATGGATTTGTAAAGGGTAGGTCATGCCTGACGAACCTGATTGAATTTTTTGAAGAGGTGACTAAAGTAATAGTCTATAGATGTTGTTTATATGGACTTCCAGAAGGCATTCAATAAAGTCCCCTATAAGAGACTGTTAACTAAAGTCGATCCTCATGGAATTGAGGGCAAATTATTGACCTGGTTAGGAAATTGGCTGAGCGGCAGGAGACAGAGAGTAGGGATAATGGGCAGGTGCTTAAATTGGCAGGATGTGACTAGTGGTGTCCCACAGGGATCTGTGTTGGGGCCTCAACTATTCACTGTATTTATTAACGACTTAGATGATGGGATAGAGAGCTCCATATCCAAGTTTGCCGATGACACAAAGATAGGCAGCATTGTAAGTAGTGTAGATGGAAGCATAAAATTACAGAGAGTTATTAATAGATACTTGAATAGATTTCTATTGGACAGTGAATGAGCAAAACTGAGGCAAATTAATTTCATTGTAGGCAAGTGTGAGGTCACCCACTTTCGATTTAAAAAGGATAGACCAGAATGCTTTCTAAATGGTGAAAAGCTTGAAACAGTAGAGGCTCAAAGAGACTTAGGGCTCTATGGACATAGATCATGAAAATGTCATGGACAAGTACAAAAAATAATCAAAAAGGCTAATGGAATGCTGGGCTTTATATCTAGAGGACTAGAATACAAGGGGTTAGAAGTTATGCTGCAGTTATACAAAGACCTGGTTAGACCACACCTGGAGTACTGTGCTCAGTTCTGGGCACCGCACCTTAGGAAGGATATATTGGCCTTGGAGGGAGTGCAGCATAGACTCCAAGGGTTAAATTACAGGAAGAGATTACACAAACTAGGGTTGTATTCCTTGGAATTTAGAAGATTATGGAGTGATTTGATCAAAGTTTTCAAGATATTAAGGGGAACTGATAGGGTAGAAAGAGAGAAACTATTTCAGCTGGTTGGGGAGTCTAGGACTAGGGGACATAGTCTAAAAATTAGAGCCAGGACTTTCATGAGTGAAGTTAGGAAACACTTCTACACGCAAAGGGTGGTAGAAGTTTGGAACTCTCTTCTGCAAACAGCAGTTGATGCTAGCTCAGTTGTTAATTTTAAATCTGAGATTGATAGATTTTTGTTAACCAAAGGTATTAAGGGATATGGGGCTAAGGCGAGTATATGGAGTTAGGTCACAGATCAGCCATGATCTCATTGAATGGCGGAACAGGCTCGAGGGGCTAAATAGCCTACTCATGTTCCTATGTTCCTATAAAGTTCAGCACAAGAGATTATTAGCAAAATTGGAGGCAAACTTTCTCCAATTGTTTGGGAGGTAGGAGACAGAGAGTAAGGATAAAAGATCCATACAATTGGCAGGATGTGTTAAGTGGTGTTTCCCAGGGATCTGTACTAGGGTCTTAGCTCTTCATCATCTTCATCAGTGACTTGGATGAAGGAATATACAAGTTTGTAGATGACACCGTTGGGAGACATAGTAAGTAGTGCAAATGGGAGCAGGAGGTTACAATGGGACATAGATAAAGTGAGCGGACAAAACTATGGCAAATGGAATTCAATGTGGGGAAGTGTGAAGTCATCCACTTTGGATCCAAGAAAGACAAATCAGAGTATGTTCTTAATGGTGAGAAACTAGGAACTGTGGGGGAGCAGAGGGATTCGGGTGGACTTGTACAGAAATCACTAAAATCTAGTAGACAGATATAAAAAGTAATCTAAAAGGCTAATAGAATGTTGGCCTTTATCTCAAGGGAGCTGCATTACAAAGAGGAGGAAGTTATGCTTCATTTGTACAGCACCTTCATCAGACCCCATCTGGAGTATTGTGTTGAGTTTTGGGCACACCACTTCAGAAAGGATATATTGTCCTTGGAGGGAGTACAGCGCAGATTCCCCACAATGATACTGGGGCTAAAAGGGTTAAATTATGAGGATAGTTGCATAAACTTGGCTTGTGTTCCCATGACTATAAAAGATTGAGGGGTGATTTAATCGAGGTGTTTAAAATGATAAAAGGATTTGATAGGGTAGATAGAGAGAAACTATTTCCTCTGGTGGGGGAATCCAGAACAAGGGGGCATAAAATTAGACCCAGGCCATCCAGCAGTGAAATCAGGATGCACTTCTTCACACAAAGGACAGTAGATATCTGGAACTCTCTCCTCAAAAGGCTATAGATGAAATAGGTTTTTATTAGGTAAGGGTGTCAAAGGATTTGGAGCAAAGCCAGGTAAATGGGTTTGTGGTACAGATCAACCATGATCTAACTGAATGGTAGAACAAGCTCTTGGGGCTGAATGGCCTACTACTATTTCTATGTTCCTATACCTATACAAATACATACACACTCATACATATATATTTATGTAGCCAATAACCAATGCAATATTTTCTGTATTTGCAAAAGCACAAAATCATCAGCGATAGGATTTTATGATGGGTGTCTCCAGTCCAAGGAACTATCCAACACCATTGTAGAATTATTGGCTGCACATGCAGTATAATTGTGTAAGTGTGTGTCAGAAACTTTATTTGCCACCCCAGAGGTCAGCATTCAATGCAGTGTAGTGTGGTTCACAGCGCTGAAAAGTAGTCACATTAGCGTTACCATGCTGCACTGGAGAGAGTAACACATGGGTCCGGATACGATGCTCCTTATAAACTACTTGACTGCAAAAAAGCAAGAGGAAAGAGGGAGCAGCAAGTGCAGCTGAGTCCACCAAACTGGTCACTTATGGAAATGGTTTTAAATCACACCATCCCACACAGCCTCCTCTATCGATACATGCTTACATAGGTACTGTACAAACACCAGGTATACATTTAGCATGTGTGCATATATCCACGTAGCATTGGCTGTAAGGCGCTTTGAGACGTCCTGAGGCCGTGAAAGGCGCTATATAAATGCAAGTTTTTTCTTTTCTATACATACATGCTAATTTCATAGGTATACAAGCACACTTACACATATCCAGGCTTATACAGGAGACATCTAGGCCTCCGTACTGTACATGTTACTCAGCAAACCAAATTGAGAATTATGTTAGTGCTGATCAGTGTGATAATGAGGCAGCGTTTAATGGGACCGTGCAACCAAAGGCTGTCAGTGAAATGAATTTAATTGTTTACTCGCAATTGGAGCGGGTCGACAGTTCTAACACAAATGACAAAAACATTGTGTGAACACATTTCCTGTTCTGGCCGTGAAGCACTGGCTGCTGTCAAGGTTGTTGTTCTTTTTTTCACCCTGCAAAGATTAATTTCCAATTTTAATGTCAGTTTCATCTTTAAATGGGTCAGTGGTGTTAGGCTGAGCGCCCGGGCGCCAGTCAATCGATTACTGCTGAAAGTTTTAGATTCAAACCAACCGGGCTGGAGAGAAACTGACACGTGTATAGCACATTTCATGTATTTACAATACATTTACAATTGTATTTACAATACATTTACAATTGTATTGACAAAATATTTACAATCAGTGGTCTGAGGCGGCGACGCGAGCTGTTCTTAAGAGAGTTGCATTTGTAGAATTAAAACAAAATCAATTATTTCTCTCCGTTCGGTCTCTTATTTCTGGTAGCAATAACGCACTCTAATTATATGGTTCGCATTTCATTAAAGAGTAGAAAGACGGCGCTTTGTAAGAGTCAACACACGAGTAAAGCGATTTGTAATAAACTCACTCTTCCATCCCCAATCAGATGTAAAAATTGCAAAGACTATTAAAAACGTTTAATAAGTGAACAAACATGGGTTTATTTTTAGCACAGATTGCCCCATAAACCTGTTTGAACTTTGTATTTCTAGCTGACCCGTTGTAAAGTGGGGAGGAGGGTGGGGGGAGAGTTGTTTATTTCAATTCTCAAAGCATGTAAATCCCAAAGTTCTTGTCTGAGCACGTGCTGTAATCATATATTGGCACAAAAAAACACATTAATCCCCGGGCACGGATTATCATCTTCAATCGACGCCAAATGCAACAGAACATTGTCCGGATTGGACTCGATCTCGACCGATTAAGAATGAAAAGGTTCATGTCTGTTTGCACGCAGCTGCTAGGGTACAGCACTGCAATGCTCCTTAAACTGGATGTCTTGTTTATTGGGCCATGCTTTCAGCGATATATTTTTAAATTATTATTGGTCACATATATGAAGCAGTTATTTGGGAACAGCCGCCTGTAGGTTTGCAGGTCTATTTTAATAATACTCTTTATATTGGAGAGTCTGTATTGTAGTGTATCTATGTTTTGAAATACACCTATTGTTTTAATTCACATTCTGGGAGTGGAATGGCCATGACCTGTCTCCAGCTGCCAACACTGCTCAATCCAGCTCCCTTACCCCAGTGTCAGACTGGTTGAAAAATCTCATTGTCTGCCAATCTGCCCTGGGGCAAAGGAGACGGATTTAGCAGTCAGCCGTGGCTCACTCTCGTCTCTGAGTTAGAAGGTCGTGGGTTGAAGCCCCACTCCAGAGACCTGAGCACAAAATCTAGGCTGACACTTCAGTGCTGAGGGAGCCCTGCACTGTGGGAGGTGCCGTCTTTCGGATGAGATGTTAAACCTTCTTCCCTCTCAGGTGGATGTAAAAGATTGCAAGGCACTATTTGAAGAAGAGCAGGGGAGTTTTCACCAGTGTTCTGGATGACACTTATCCCTCAACCAACACCTAAAAAAGATTATCTGGGCGTTTATTACATTGCTGTTGGTGGGACCTTGCTGTGGGCAATTTGGCTGCTGTTTCCTACATTACAACAGTGACTACACTTCAGAAATACCTAATTGGCTGTAAAGCACTTTGATACATCCTGAGGCCATGAAAGGAGCTATATAAATGCAATTTCTTTCTTTAGTTGAGATGAGCTTCTGACCCCATATCCTCTCCTTCCACCTCTAACATCGCCCGTCTCCACCCCTGCTTCAGCTCATCTGCTGCTGAAACCCTCATCCATGCCTTTGTAACCTGCAGACTAGACTATTCCAATGCTCTCCTGGCCAGCCTTCCACCTTGCATCCTCCGTAAACTTGAGCTGATCCAAAGCTCTGCTGCCTGTATCCTAACTCACACCAAGTCCCGTTCACCCATCACCTCCTGTGCTCACTGACCTACATTCGCTCCCAAACAACCCTCCGAGATCTCTGCGCTCCTCCAATTCTCACCTCTTGCGCATTCCCGATTTTAATCGCTCCATCATTGGCGGCCGTACCTTCAGCTGCCTAAACTCCAAGCTCTGGAATTCCCTCCCTAAACCTCTCCGCCTCTCTCTCCTCCTTTAATACGCTCCTTAAAACCTACCTCTTTGACCAAGCTTTTGATCACCTGTCCTAATACCTCCTTATGTGGCTCCGTGTCGAATTTTGTTTGATAATCGCTCCTGTGAAGGGCCTTGGGATGTTTTACTATGATAAAGGTGCTATATAAATGCAAGTTGTTGTTGTTGAGGTGATATAAGATGAATAATTCTATTTTAGTCACCATCTAATCCACCTGATAGAAGGAAATTCCTGGCAACATTTGCAAATTTTTTGGAAGTCTGAGTAATGGTCATTATTTTATGATGTGAAGCCATGGGGACGTATAACCTTTTTATCCATAACATTTGATCACACTCCTGTGAAACGCCTTGGGATGTTTTACGACGTTAAAGGCCCTATATAAATGCAAGTTGTTGTTGTTAGTTGCTTCATGGGCATTGGTCTCCCAGAATCTGAACTAAGCAAGTCCAGTTTAAATGCTGCTGATATTGCCAGGCTGATTCTACAATACCAGAACAATTCAAAGACAATTGCAAATGCGCTTTGTGGCTTTATTTTCTGGTCACTGGACCTTCTTCTTAAAACCTTCTTAAATCCTTATTTCTTATGTTCTTATCAAGGATGTGGAGATGCCGGTGATGGACTGGGGTTGACAATTGTAAACAATTTTACAACACCAAGTTATAGTCCAACGATTTTATTTGAAATTTACAAGCTTTCGGAGGCTTCCTCCTTCCTCAGGTAAATGTCAGGAACTCCTCAAAGCCTACGCATTTATAAATCACAGAACAATACATGGTGATTACAGACAGTCTTTGCAACTGCCTGTTGCCAAGGCAATCACCGTGTTCAGACAGAGAGGTGTTACCTACTGGGATTGGGCGGGAAAGTGGAGTTGAAGTCAAAGATCAGCCATGATCTGATTGAATGGCGGAGCAGGCTCGAGGGACCATATGGCCTACTCCTGCTCCCATTTCTTGTTATGTTCTTATTCAATGACTGAGGATCATATGCAGCACCACTGAGGCAATGTTCCTCCCTCTAGTGGCAGTGTTTTTACTGCAGCCTCTGAAGTAACAGCAACATTTTTTAGGTGAGAAGCAAAATACTGCGGATGCTGGAAATCTGAAATAAAAACAGAAAATGCTGGAGAAGCTCAGCAAGTGAGGCAGCATCTGTGGAGAAAGAAACAGAGTTAACGTTTCAGGTCGATGACCTTTCGTCAGAACTGGAAGAAGTCAAAAGAGTTAAAGTTTTTCAGCAAGTACAGAGCCAGGGAAAGGAGGGGAGGGGAAGCAAGAACAAAAGGGAAGGTCTGTGATAGGGTGGAGGGCAGGATTAAATGACAAAAGGGATGATGGTGCAAGGCAAGGAAGGTGGTAATGGGACAGTTAAGAGACAAAAGATTGATCAGGAGGAGCTGTAAATGGCAGCAGCAGAACCATTACCAGCACTGGCTGACCGAAAAAATGGGAGCAGTGGTTATGATCGGAAGTTATTGAAATCAATGTTGAGTCCGGAAGGTTGTAAAGTGCCTAATCGAAAGATGAGGTGCTGTTCCTCGAGCTTCCATTGAACTTCATTGGAACAGTGTAAGAGGCGGAGGACAGAGGTCAGGGTGGGAGTGGGACAGGGAATTAAAACGGTAAGTGACCGGCAGGTCAGGGTCGCACTTGCGGACTGAGCGGAGATGTTCATCTGCTGCTGAAACCCTCATCCATGCCTTTGTAACCTGCAGACTAGACTATTCCCAACACCCACTCTCCTCCACACGGCACCTTCCCGTGCGAGCGCAGGAGATGCAACACCTGCCCTTTCACCTCCTCCCTTCCCAGCATCCAGGGCTCCAAACACTCCTTCCAGGTGAAACAGTGATTTACTTGTACTTCTTTCAATTTAGTTATACTGTATTCGCTGCTCACAATGCGGTCTCCTCTACACTGGGGAGACAAAACGCAGATTGGGTGATCGCTTTGCTGAACATCTCCGCTCAGTCCGCAAGTGCGACCCTGACCTGCCGGTCACTTACCATTTTAATTCCCTGTCCCACTCCCACTCTGACCTCTCTGTCCTCGGCCTCTCACACTGTTCCAATAAAACTCAACGGAAGCTCGAGGAACAGCACCTCATCTTTCGATTAGGCACTTTACAACCTCCTGGACTCAACATTGATTTCAATAACTTCAGATCATAACCAATGCTTCCATTTTTTCGGTCAGCAGGTGCTGGTAATGGTTCTGCTGCTGCCATTTGCTATACAAAACCCTGGTTAGACCGCACCTGGAGTACTGTGAGCAGTTCTGGGCACCGCACCTTCGGAAGGACATATTGGCCTTGGAGGGAGTGCAGCGTAGGTTTACTAGAATGATACCCGGACTTCAAGGGTTAAGTTACGAGGAGAGATTAGACAAATTGGGGTTGTATTCTCTCGAGTTTAGAAGGTTAAGGGGTGATCTGATCAAAGTTTATAAGATATTAAGGGGAACAGATAGGGTGGATAGAGAGAAACTATTTCCGCTGTTTGGGGATTCTAGGAGTAGGGGGCACAGTCTAAAAATTAGAGCCAGACCTTTCAGGAGTGAGATTAGAAAACATTTCTATACACAAAGGGTGGTAGAAGTTTGGAACTCTCTTCCGCAAACGGCAATTGATACTAGCTCAATTGCTAAATTTAAATCTGAGATAGATAGTTTTTTTGGCAACGAGTGGTATTAAGGGATATGGGCCAAAGGCAGGTATATAGAGTTAGATCACAGATCAGCCATGATCTTATCAAATGGCGGAGCAGGCACGAGGGGCTGAATGGCCTACTCCTGTTCCTATGTTCCTATTTCAGCTGCTACTGATCAATTTTTTGTTTCTTAACCTGCCCCATTACCACCCCCATTACCACCATCATCCCTTTTGTCATTTAATCACTGGTGCCCTCCACCCTATCACAGACCTTCCCTTTTGTTCTTTCCTCCCTCCCCACCCCCCTTTCCCTGGCTCTGTACTTGCTCAAAAACTTTAACTCTTTTAACATCTTCCAGTTCTGATGAAAGCTCTTCGACCCGAAACATTAACTCTGTTTCTTTCTCCACAGATGCTGCCTCATCTGTTGAGTGTTTCCAGCATTTTCTGTTTTTATATATTTTAGGTGAGACTCAGAGCCCCTGGAGGCACCAGCACCTCTTGTACCTCTTGTACCTCCGCCTAAATAAAGATTTCTCTTTGTAACACTGCTGTAAAGTGAATGGGGTGAATAGCAATAGGTATAATCGATATATACACCCGTTAGGCATTGTGGAAAAATAACCTTATATTGTAACAAAAGCAAAATACTACTTAGGCTGGAAATCTGAAATAAAAACAGAAAGTTTGAGTGGAAACACTCAGTGGATCAGGCAGCTTCTGTGTGGACAGAAATAAAGTTAACGGGGGAATTTAAACCCCCCAGGACTGGCAGGGGGGTGGGGGGTGGGGAGGCTTAAATTCTTTAAAATGGGAAGCCTGCCCCAATTTCCTCTGGCCCTGTATTTGCTTAAAAGCTGTTCATCTTCCAGTTGTGATGAAAGCTCGTCGACCTGAAAAGTTAACACTTGTTTCTCTCTTCACAGATGCTGCCTGACCCACTGAGTGTTTCCAGCATTTTCTGTTTTTATTCATTATATAATAATCTGTGCAGGGAGCAATCCAGCAATTTGCACTAACACACAAACTGTAATATCCTTTTTTCAGTCACCTAACATTGTAATTGCAACACAAAGTGTTGCCAGAAACACCTGAGTGAGATACCATTAAATTAAGGCCTTTCTGTTCAAAAGCGACTCATTATACCCAACCTAACTGTAAAATCACTGGAATGTAGAAACTGTTCAGAATAAAGTTGATACTAATTCTGAAGGCGGATTTATATGCATAATGTGGGCCTGGCAGCAGATAATTTGCACTCATAGTGCTTTTAATGTCATGAAACATGGAAAACAAACACTAAGCAACAACAACTATACAACTTGCATTCATGCAGCACCTTTAACGTAGGAAAACATCCCAAGGCTCTTCACGGGAATGTAATCAGACAAAAATCGACACTGAGCCAAAGAAGGAGACATTAGGACAGGTGACCAAATGCTTGGTCAAAGAGGTAGGTTTTAAGGAGGAGAAAGAGGTGGAGAGGCAGAGAGGTTTGGGAAGGGAATTCCAGACCTTAGGGCCAAGATGGCTGTAGGCACGGCCGCCAATGGTGGGGCGAAGAAAGTGGAAGATGCACACGAGGTCAGAGTTCAAAGAAGCGTTAAGAACGGTGACCAAAGGCATGGTTGAAGAGGCACGTTTTGAGTAGGCATTTGAAGGTGGGGAGAGACGCAGCAACACAGAAGAGCTTAGCCATAGATTTTGAGTGCAGGCTCAGTCATCGGTGGCGGATTGAGGGCAAGGTTGCAAAGAGTTCAGAGTCAGGCATCAGAGGGTGAACATCATTGGGAGGTCACCCAGAAAGGGGTTAGAATTGGAAGCCAAGGTTTGGAATTCCTGTTGGGAACACATCAGAATAGCTCTGGGGCCTTGCAAGTTTTGAACTGAAGGAAGTTCTGATTGATCCATGACTTGATATCAAACAAGCAGTTGCACAGAATAGCAACAGCCTCAAAGAGATAACGTTAGGTGTCACAGGCGTACATATGGAAGCTGAGGGGACAAATATGGAACCATGGGGCATGACAAATGTGACCACGCAAGCACAGAAGGAGAAGGCGTTACGGGTCATATTTTGGGACAAATGGAGCCTATTGCCCATATTGAAGGCTTCAGACAAGTTGAGAAGAATGAGGAGGGATACAATGAAGGAGCCTGGAACTGTCCTTGCCCTACAGTTTAACCCTGGAATAGTAAAAACATAGAAACATAGAAAATAGGAGCAGGAGTAGGCCATTCGACCCTTCGAGCCTGCTCCGCCATTCAGTATAATCATGGCTGATCCTCTATCTCAATATCATATTCCGCTCTCTCCCCATACCCCTTGATGCCTTTTGTGTCTAGAAATCTATCTAGCTCCATCTTAAATATATTCAGTGACTTGGCCTCCACAGCCTTCTGTGGTAGAGAATTCCACAGGTTCACCACCCTCTGAGTGAAGAAATTTCCCCTAATCTCAGTCCTAAATGTCCTACCCCGTATCCTGAGACTGTGACCCCTCGTTCTGGACACCCCCCCCACCCAGCCAGGGGAAACATCCTCCCTGCATCCAGTCTGTCTAGCCCTGTCGGAATTTTACATGTTTCAATGAGATCCCCTCTCATTCTTCTAAACTCGAGTGAATACAGGCCGAGTCGACCCAATCACTCCTCATACGAAAGTCCTGCCATCCCATGAATCAGCCTGGTGAACCTTCGCTGCACTCCCTCTATGGCAAGTATATCCTTTCTTAGGTAAGGAGACCAAAACTGCACACAATACTCCAGGTGTGGTCTCACCAAGGCCCTGTATAACTGCAGTAAGACATCCTTGCTCCTATACTCAAATCCTCTTGCAATGAAGGTCAACATACCATTTGCCTTCCTAACTGCTTGCTGCACCTGCATGTTTGCTTTCAGTGACTGGTGTACAAGGACACCCAGGTCCCTTTGTACATCAACATTTCCCAATCTATCACCATTTAAATAATACTCTGCCTTTCTGTTTTTCCTTCCAAACTGGATAACTTCACATTTATCCACATTATACTGCATCTGCCATGTATTTCCCACTCACTCAACTTGTCTAAATCGCCTTAAAGCCTCTTTGCATCCTCCTCACAACTCACGATCCCACCTAGTTTTGTGTCATCAGCAAACTTGGAAATATTACATTTGGTTCCCTCATCCAAATCATTGATATATATTGTGAATAGCTGGGGCCCAAGCACTGATCCCTGCGGTACCCCACTAGTCACCGCCTGCCACCCCGACAAAGTCCCATTTATTCCTAATCTCTGTTTCCTGTCTGTTAACCAATTTTCAATCCATACCAGTATATTACCACCAATCCCATGTGCTTTAATTTTGCACAATAATCTCTTATGTGGGACTTCTGAAAATCCAAATAAACCACATCCACTGGTTCTCCCTTATCTATTCTACCAGTTACATCCTCAAAAAACTCCAGTAGGTTTGTCAAACATGATTTCCCTTTCATAAATCCATGTTGACTTTGTCTAATACCATTGATATTTTCTAAATGTCCTGTTATTTTTTTTATTCGTTCACGGGATGTGGGCGTCGCTGGCAAGGCCGGCATTTATTGCCCATCCCTATTTGCCTTCGAGAAGGTGGTGGTGAGCCGCCTTCTTGAACCGCTGCAGTCCGTGTGGTGACGGTTCTCCCACAGTGCTGTTAGGAAGGGAGTTCCAGGATTTTGACCCAGCGACAATGAAGGAACGGCGATATATTTCCAAGTCGGGATGGTGTGTGACTTGGAGGGGAACGTGCAGGTGGTGTTGTTCCCATGCGCCTGCTGCCCTTGTCCTTCTAGGTGGTAGAGGTCGCGGGTTTGGGAGGTGCTGTCGAAGAAGCCTTGGCGAGTTGCTGCAGTGCATCCTGTGGATGGTGCACACTGCAGCCACAGTGCGCCAGTGGTGAAGGGAGTGAATGTTTAGGGTGGTGGATGGGGTGCCAATCAAGCGGGCTGCTTTATCTTGGATGGTGTCAAGCTTCTTGAGTGTTGTTGGAGCTGCACTCATCCAGGCAAGTGGAGAGTATTCCATCACACTCCTGACTTGTGCCTTGTAGATGGTGGAAAGGCTTTGGGGAGTCAGGAGGTGAGTCACTCGCCGCAGAATACTCAGCCTCTGACCTGCTCTCGTAGCCACGGTATTTATATGGCTGGTCCAGTTAAGTTTCTGGTCAATGGTGACCCCCAGGATGTTGATGGTGGGGGATTCGGCGATGGTAATGCCGTTGAATGTCAAGGGGAGGTGGTTAGACTCTCTCTTGTTGGAGATGGTCATTGCCTGGCACTTATCTGGCGCGAATGTTACTTGCCACTTATGAGCCCAAGCCTGGATGTTGTCCAGGTCTTGCTGCATGCAGGCTCGGACTGCTTCATTATCTGAGGGGTTGTGAATGGAACTGAACACTGTGCAGTCATCAGCGAACATCCCCATTTCTGACCTTATGATGGAGGGAAGGTCATTGATGAAGCAGCTGAAGATGGTTGGGCCTAGGACACTGCCCTGAGGAACTCCTGCAGCAATGCCCTGGGGCTGAGATGATTGGCCTCCAACAACCACTACCATCTTCCTTTGTGCTAGGTATGACTCCAGCCACTGGAGAGTTTTCCCCCTGATTCCCATTGACTTCAATTTTACTAGGGCTCCTTGGTGCCACACTCGGTCAAATGCTGCCTTGATGTCAAGGGCAGTCACTCTCACCTCACCTCTGGAATTCAGCTCTTTTGTCCATGTTTGGACCAAGGCTGTAATGAGGTCTGGAGCCGAGTGGTCCTGGCGGAACCCAAACTGAGCATCGGTGAGCAGGTTATTGGTGAGTAAGTGCCGCTTGATAGCGCTGTTGACGACACCTTCCATCACTTTGCTGATGATCGAGAGTAGACTGATGGGGCGGTAATTGGCCGGATTGGATTTGTCCTGCTTTTTGTGGACAGGACATACCTGGGCAATTTTCCACATTGTCGGGTGGATGCCAGTGTTGTAGCTGTACTGGAACAGCTTGGCTAGAGGCGCAGCTAGTTCTGGAGCACAAGTCTTCAGCACTACAGCTGGGATGTTGTCGGGGCCCATAGCCTTTGCTGTATCCAGTGCACTCAGCCGTTTCTTGATAACACGTGGAGTGAATCGAATTGGCCAAAGACTGGCTTCCGTGATGGTGGGGATATCGGGAGGAGGCTGAGATGGATTATCCACTCGGCACTTCTGGCTGAAGATGGTTGCAAACGCTTCAGCCTTGTCTTTTGCACTCACGTGCTGGACTCCGCCATCATTGAGAATGGGGATGTTTGCAGAGCCTCCTCCTCCCGTTAGTTGTTTAATTGTCCACCACCATTCACGACTGGATGTGGCAGGACTGCAGAGCTTTGATCTGATCCGTTGGTTGTGGAATCATTTAGCTCTGTCTATAGCATGTTGCTTCCGCTGTTTAGCATGCATGTAGTCCTGAGTTGTAGCTTCACCAGGTTGGCACCTCATTTTTAGGTACGCCTGGTGCTGCTCCTGGCATGCTCTTCTACACTCCTCATTGAACCAGGGTTGATCCCCTGGCTTGTTGGTAATGGTAGAGTGAGGAATATGCCGGGCCATGAGGTTACAGATTGTGCTGGAATACAATTCTGCTGCTGCTGATGGCCTACAGCGCCTCATGGATGCCCAGTTTTGAGCTGCTAGATCTGTTCTGAATCTATCCCATTTAGCACGGTGGTAGTGCCACACAACACGTTGGATGGTGTCCTCAGTGCGAAGACGGGATTTCATCTCCACGAGGACTGTGCGGTGGTCACTCCTACCAATACTGTCATGGACAGATGCATTTGCGACAGGTAGATTGGTGAGGACGAGGTCAAGTAAGTTTTTCCCTCGTGTTGGTTCGCTCACCACCTGCCGCAGGCCCAGTCCAGCAGCTATGTCCTTCAGGACTCAGCCAGCTCGGTCAGTAGTGGTGCTACCGAGCCACTCTTGGTGATGGACATTGAAGTCCCCCACCCAAAGTACATTTTGTGCCCTTGCTACCCTCAGTGCTTCCTCCAAGTGGTGTTCAACACGGAGGAGGACTGATTCATCAGCTGAGGGAGGACGGTAGGTGGTAATCAGCAGGAGGTTTCCTTGCCCATGTTTGACCTGATGCCATGAGATTTCATGGGGTCCAGAGTCAATGTTGAGGACTCCCAGGGCCACTCCCTCCTGACTGTATATCACTGTACCGCCACCTCTGGTGGGTCTGTCCTGCCGGTGGGACAGGACATACCCAGGGATGGTGATGGAAGAGTCTGGGAAGTTGGCTGAAAGATATGATTCTGTGAGTATGGCTATGTCAGGCTGTTGCTTGACTCGTCTGTGGGACAGCTCTCCCAATTTTGGCACAAGTCCCCAGATGTTGGTAAGGAGGACCTTGCAGGGTCGACTGGGCTTGGTGTTTTGCCGTTGTCGTGTCCGGTGCCTAGTGGTCCGTCCGGTTTTATTCTTATTGTGACTTTTCGTAGCAAGATTTTACAACTGAGTGGCTTGCTAGGCCATTTCAGAGGGCAATTAAGAATCAACCACATTGCTGTGGGTCTGGAGTCACATATAGGCCAGACCGGGTAAGGGCGGCAGGCTTCCTTCCCTAAAGGACATTAGTGAACCAGATGGGTTTTCACGACAATCCGGTAGTTTCATGGCCATCATTACTGATACTAGTATTTTAATTCCAGATTTTTATTTAATTAATTTAATTTAATTAATTGAATTTAAATTCGCCAGCTGCCGTGGCGGGATTTGAACTCATGACTCTGGATTTTAGTCCAGGCCTCTGGATTACTAGCCCAGTAACATAACCACTATGCTACCGTACCCCTTATCACATCCTTTATAATAGACTCTAGCATTTTCCTTACTACTGATGTTAGGCTAACCGGTCTGTCGTTCCCTGTTTTTTCTCTCCCTCCTTTTTTAAATAGTGGGGTTACATTTGCCACCCTCCAATCTGCAGGAACTGTTCCATAATCTATAGAATTTTGGAAGATGACAACTAATGTATCCACTATTTCCATGGCTACCTCTTTTAGTACTCTGGGATACAGATTATCAGGCCCTGGGGATTTATCGGCTTTCAGTCCCATTAATTTCTCCAGCACTATTGTTTTACTAATACTAATTTCCCTTAATTCCTCCTTCTCACTAGTCCCTTGGTTCCCTAGCATTTCTGGGAAGTTATTTGTGTCCTCTTCCGTGAAGACAGAACCAAAGTATTTGTTTAATTGCTCTGCCATTTCCCTGTTCCCCATTATAAATTCTCCCGTTTCTGACTGTAAGGGACCTACATTTGTCTTCACTAATCTTTTTCTTTTTACATACTTGTAGAAGCTTTTACAGTCCACTTTTACATTCCTTGCAAGTTTACTCTCATACTCTATTTTTCCCCTCTTAATCAATTTCATCGTCCTTTTTTGCTGAATTCTAAACTGTTCCCAATCTTCAGACTTGCTACTTTTTCTGGCAACTTTATATGACTCCTCTTTGGATCTAATACTATCCTTAATTTCTTTTGTTAAACATGGTTGGGCCGCTTTTCCTTTTGTGTTTTTGCATCAGAAAGGAACATATAATTGTTGCAATTCATGCATTCGTTCCTTAAATGTTAGCCATTGCCTATCCACCGTCATGCCTTTTAATGAAACTTCCCAATCTATCATAGCCAACTCACATCTCATACCTTCATAGTTTCCTTTGTTTAGATTTAGGACCCTAGTTTCGGATTGGACTACTTCACTTTCCATCTTAATGAAGAATTCTATCATGTTATGGCCACTCTTCCCTAAAGGACCCTGCACAACAAGATTATTAATTAACCCCTTCTCATTGCACAATAGGATAGCCTGTTCCTTAGTTGGCTTCTCAATGTACTGGTCTGAAAAACCATCTCATACACACTCCAGGAATTCATCCTCCACAGTATTATTGCTAATTTGGTTTGGCCAGTCTACATGCAGATTAAAGTCACCCATGATTACTGTAGTACCCTTGTTACATGCATCTCTAATTTCCTGTTTGATCCCATCCCCTACATTACCACTTCTGTTTGGAGGCCAATAGGCAACTCCCACCAGTAAGAGGATTTGATGGCAGAAAAGGAAATGGTGAAACCAGATGAGCTATAAAAAGGGTAAACAAGGTAGATGTTGAGCAAGTCGATGGAAGTGGTGATGTCAAGGCAGGTGGAGAATCAGAGGAGAGAGAGTTGGGAGTTAGAGATGGAACTGGTGAATGAATTGAGTGGAAGTTTTTCCAGGGATGGAGGGTGAAGGTAGATAGTTTGAAGTCGAGCAAGGAGATGTGAAGGGTGAGGGATTGAGGAAGTGTTGGGACTGATGCTAATGATCAAGACCTCACAAGTGTCAAGGTTCGCTTGAGATTGAGAAATGGTCAACATGGAGGGTGAACAAGGAGGACTGAAATGTTGGAGAAAAGAGTACAGGGCAAGTTTATGTCTAGATTGAACTCATCAAAGATGAAGCATCTGTTGGTGCAGAGGTTAAGTAAGGAGAGTGAAGAAGAGATATTAATGAGTAAGTCACTGGGGGTTTGGGAGGATGGTAGACACTGAGCGTTTTAAAGGAGAGTCAGGGGTGTGATTGAGTGAGGTGCTCAAATTATTGGAGAACCAAGGGCATTGGTCAAGATCAAGTTTGGGGATGAAAGGCACAGTGGGGAATGTGGGGGAATGTGGGGGAATATGTAGTCGGGCAAGCTGGCTTCAGTGAGTGAGAAGGAGTCACCAAAAGTGAACTAAATTTCAGTCTGGTTCAGGATAAAGTTGTGGATGGGGAGGGATCTGCTTGTAAGAGAGTATATATTTTCCAAGGCCATATGAAATGGCCAGGTCATAAAAGACCCACAGAGGGCATAGAGAGGGGAGTGAAGAGAAGGATGGGGACAATATTGGAAAAATGAAGACCCAAGAAGTAAGGTGGATGGCACGGGTACAGTAGCCTAGTAGTTGTGGTCCTGAACTAACAACCCAGGGGTCGCGAGTTAAAATCCCACTTTGGTAAGTTGTGCAAATTAATTCAATAATTCTGGTCATTTGTGAGCTGGCACCGGAAAAATATCTATGAAAGCTTTCAGACTGTCATAAAAATCCAAATGGTTCACTAATGTCCTTCAGGGAAGGGAGTCTGCGTACCTGTAACTCCAGTGCCAAATTCTGAACGTCTATCAAGGCAACCTGATGCAATAAATCACTATGAAGTTCAGAAATAAGAAGAAAATTGGATGGACCTATTGGCAATGAGCAGGCATCGTAACAGGATCAGACTAAGCCCAGTCCACCCTGTAGTGTCACACTCATAGAATCAGGTCTATAAGCTAACATCCCAGACTCCTCCATTACCATCTCTGGGTATGTCCTGACACACTGCCAGGAGAGACCCACTGGAGGTGGGGGCACAGTGGTATGCAGTTGTTTGGAAACGGCCGTGGGTGTCCTCAATTTTAACTCTGGACCCAATGAAAGTCTCATGGCTTCAGTCAAACAATGTCAAGGAAACCTCCTGCTGATTCCCACCTACCCCACCCCCTCATATAACGAATCAGTACTTCTCCATGTTGAACATCACTTGGAGGAAACTCTGAGGGAAGCAAGGGTACAGAATGTACTCTGCATGGGGATTTAAATGTCCACTAGCACAAGTGGCTTGGTAGGACTATCACTGACCAAGCTGGCCAAGTCCTTAAGAACTTAGCTGCCAGACTGAGCCTGCGTCAAGTGGTGAGGGAACCAACATGAGAAAGTAACCTATTTGATCTGGTCCTCACCAACCTACCTGTTACAGATATGTCTGTCCATGATAGCATTGGTAGAAGTGAACACTGCACAGTCCTTTTGAAGATAAAGTCTCATCTCCACTGTGAGGACACTCTCCATCATGTATTGTGGCACTACCAACGTGCAAAGTGGATCAGACAAAGGACAGATCTAACAGCCTGAAACTGGGCAGCATGAGACACCATGGGCCATCAGCAGGAGTAGAATTGTATACAACTACAATCTGCAACCGTACGGATCGTCATATCCCTCATTCCTTGATCACCACCAAGGCAGCAGACCAATCCTGGTTCAATGCAGAGTGTAGAAAGGTGTGCCAGGAGCAGCACCAGGCATATCGTAGCATGAGGTAGGAACCTACTGAAGATACAGCATGAGGCTACCCGCATGTTAAACATCAAAAGCAGTAGGCTATAGACAGGGCTAAGCAGTCTCAGAACAAAGCTGTACAGCTGTACCATATGCAGTCGAGAATGGTGATGGATAACCAGGCAACTAACAGGAGAAGGCGGCTCCATGAACATCCCCATCCTTAAGCATGGTGGAACCTAATGCATGAATGCAAGAGGCAAGGCTGAAGCGTTTGCAAATGTCTTCAGCCAAAAGTACCAAATGGATGATCCTATTCGGCCCCCTCTTGAGGTCCCCACCATCATGGACGTTACTATCCAGCAAATTTGGTTCACTCTACATGATGTTAACAAGCGTCTGAATGTACTGGACACAGCAAAAGATATGGATGTAGACAACTTCCTGGCTGTCGTGCCAGAGCCAGCCGCTCCCATAGCCAAGCTGTTCCAGTACATCTATGACCCTGGCGTCAATCCGACAATGCACAGAAGAACAGAGTCCTCTCCACAGAAAAACAGGAATAATGTAACCCAGCTAATTGCTGCCCTATTAGCCTCCTCCTATTCATCAGTAAAGTGATGGAACCAGACATCAATAGTGCCACAAAGCGACACCTACTCACCAAAAAGTTGTTCACTGACCGTCAGTTCAGGTTCCACCAGAACAACTCAGCTCCAGACCTGGTCACAGTCTTGATCCAGACGTGGACACAAGCTTAATGCCAGAGGAAATGTGAGAGCAACTGCCCTCGACATCAAGGCAGCATTCAACCGAATGTGGCACCAAGGAGCCTTAGCAAAACTGAAGTTAATGAGGGTCAAGGGGAAAGCCCTCCAGTGGCTGGAGCCGTAGCTGACACAAAGGAAGGTGCTTGTGGTTGTTGAAGGTCAGTCATCACAGCCTCAGGACATTGCAAGAGTTCCTCAGGGAAGCAGCCTTGGCCCAACCATCTTCAGCTGCTTCATCTATGGCCTTCCCGTGGTCAAAAGATCAGGAATGGGGCTGTTCATTGACAATTCCACTTTGTTCTGTTACATTTACAACTCCTCTGATAATGAAGCAGCCCATACCAGGCTAAAGCAGGAGCTGGGTAACATCCAGGCTTGGGCTGATAAGTGTTAGGTAATGGGCCGGATTTTGCTGTGAGCGGCTGGTGCCATTCGTTAGACTTGCCCCTGGCCCCTTGCCCATAGACTTTCTATGGGGGTTTTGCTCGGCAAGTTGCTGTAAATTCGAGATCCATTCAGCGTGGCGCCCTCTACAGGGCATCTGGGACCTGTGTAAACGGGGCAAGCAACTGGGTATCTCCTTAACCAATCAGATTGAAGCATCGTTAATAAACCGTGCAGAATCTGAACCAGGAAGTGTAAGTTGGAACAGTGAATTCAATGTCAAATCAGGTACAGAAAGCAAAATAAAAAGAGGGAAAGAAACATTGGTTTAAGAGATAGAGACAAAAGAGACAGAAAGAAAAAGTAAAACAATAAAAATGTATTTAAAGTTTTTTTTAAATGTCCAACAACAATTAAACTCTGAAGGACTGAGACTCCACACTTGTTAAAGTTAATTTCCAGTGCCAGAGAGGTTGTCTTTAAGAGTTACCATGCCGTTAAAAGGGGACTTACATCAGAATGGCAAGCCCTAACTTTCTGTGGCGAGTTTAGCACATATCTACGATGTCAGTACAGGAATTTCACGGCGTTCATTTTGAACGGTGAGCCGGCCGGCGAGATGTCGTTCTTTCACAGCTTACCGAGGAGCGGGGGCTTCTGGTACATCAAATTCCGGATTTCCGGATTTAACTGCACATGTGCAGTCGCCGTAAGTTGCTGTTCGGTTTGCTCGGAAATAACGGTGAGCGCTGTTAGCCTCACCATTATTTTCACAACAAAATCCAGCCCAATATTTGCACTACATAAGTGCCGGTAATGACCATCATGGGGCTGTGAAACGTGTCCTAGAATTTGTAATCGTCAGGTGAGTTTTATACAGACTCTTCTTCACCCTTGTACCTTCATGTACTTATCAGGTTATTAGTGGGGTTGCATATTATTAATAATCTTGTCTCCAGGATTTTAATTTACAAAATGTTGTCAGACAATATACCAGGGAAGTCAATAAAATCCTTTTTTGCCCCAGTTGTATTGCATGCTCATTATTCTTTACCATACTAAAGGTGCACTTTCTCACACTATAGTGCCAAAATCAAATGAAGGAATTAACACCTCCCTCAAAAACCCACTGGGTAAAGTCACCACCCCTTAAGTGTCAGCTTGGCCCACTGGTAGCGCTCTCACCTCTGAGTCACAAGGGCCTGGATTGAGGCCCCACTTCAGGATTTGGGCACATAATCTAGGCTCACACTTCAGTGCAGTGCTGAAAGACTAATGCATTGGCAGAGGTGCCATCTTTCAGATGAAATGTTAAACTGAGACCTCATCTGCTGGTCCAAGTGGATGCAAAAGGTGGGCATGTGAGTTCTGTAGGTGTCCTGGCCAACATTTTTCCTTCAATCAACACCTTCTGAAGCAGATTAACAGGTGATTTATCTCATTTGCTGTTTGTGGGAAGTGTACACACATTAGCTGCCACTTTAACTACTAAATAACAGTGAATACACTTCAAAAGCAATTCATTGTCTGTGAAGCACAGTGAGGCAGCCGAGGGGGGTGAAAGGCACTATGGACATTCTTTCTATCTTTAGCACAGCGCCCCTAGAGAGGGACAAAGCTGCCACGGTTCATGCTGCTGATTTCTGTCTAATTATTCCTGTTGGAAATCGTGTGTGTGTGTTTGCATGTGCGCATCGCATTAAAACATGATCAGGCTTGGTTGTGAGGCACTCCAAAGTAAAATAAGCCCCTGATCATACCGAGGTTCACAAATGAAAAATGGCAACTTAAAGCTCCTCAATGGCTCAGCTGGTTGGAGGCAGTGAGCAGCTGAACAGACCTGCCAGCCACATGAGCCCATGTTACTGTTTATAATAACTGCAAATTATGTGTTACCCAGTAAGTAACATACATCACGAGCGTGTCGAGTGACTGGGGCATTGTCGATAGCGAGTTCTGCTATTGACAACGTGTTAACAATACTAATAATAATAATTAAAAACAGATTTCTAACCCTAAACACTAACATAACCTGGACCACTAATCCTAACCCTAACCACTAACCCTAAACACTAACCTTAAACACTAACGCTAACACTAACCATAACCCTAACCAATAATCCTAATCACTAACCCTAACCCTAACCACTAATCCTAACCTTATCCCTAACCACTAACCCGAACCACTAACGCTAAACCCTAAATTGTGTGGCGTTAATAGTGTGGTGTCAATGGTCATTGTGCCATCATCGATAATGCATATTGGTTGCGTTGTCGATAGTCACACCAATTATGGATTTGGTCAGTAATACAGGAGATGGTCATCGGCTGTAACACCATGGAGATGAAAGTGAATTATCCAGTGAGAACAGACTGGTGGCATGTGCAGGGAATTTGATCATTCAATGCCTCGTTTGCAGCCACAGTCCAGAGTCCTGAATGGTGGGTTGCTTCCCCACTGCAGGGTACAGAGTCAGTGAAAATCTCCCAGTAAGGGTAGGAATACAGCAAGAAATCGTGGAAATAGGAACCAATAATCCAGGAAAGAATACCGTCAAGATCTAGGAGGGTAAGTTGAGGTTAGAGCCTGGAAACTAATGTTTGCAACACTGCCTCATGCAGATCCAACATGTCCACATAAAACGCGTCTGCCCACCACCCCAACTGATGGTGATTGATTAACAAGATTAGAAAACAGTTCCATTATCATTGTATCATGCGACGACCAGGATGGCAGAAGGCGAACAAGATTGTTCTTTTTTTATCTAGCAATTCCTATGTTGCGATGAGGCACTAACCTGCCGAACATAAATGGGCCAACAATTCCTTTAAAAAGAGGACACAGATATGACACAAGAATGGGTCGAGTACCAATTTGATGTGTCAGGTGTAGTAGTAGCAATACAGGTGAACTCACTGATGTGTGTAGTGTAGTATCAGCAATACAGGTGAACTCACTGATGTGTATGGTGTAGTATGAGCGATACAGTGAACTCACTGATGTTTGTAGTGTAGTATTAGCGATACAGGTGAACTCACTGATGTGTATGGTGTAATATCCGCAATACAGTGAACTCACTGATGTGTACAATGTAATATTCGCAACACAGTGAACTCACTGATGTGTATGGTGCAGTATTAGCGATACAGTGAACTCACTGATGTGTACAGTGTAGTATTAGCAATACAGGTGAACTCACTGATGTGCATGTTGTCGTATTAGCAATACAGTGAACTCACTGATGTGTGTAGTGTAGTATTAGCAATACTGGTGAACTCACTGACGTGTGCAGTGTAGTATTAGCAATACAGGTGAACTCACTGATGTGCATGTTGTCGTATTAGCAATACAGTGAACTCACTGATGTGTGTAGTGTAGTATTAGCAATACTGGTGAACTCACTGATGTGTGTAGTGTAGTATTAGCAATACAGGTGAACTCACTGATGTGTGTAGTGTAGTATTAGCAATACAGGTGAACTCACTGATGTGTGTAGTGTAGTATTAGCAATACTGGTGAACTCACTGATGTGTGTAGTGTAGTATCAGCAATACAGGTGAACTCACTGATGTGTATGGTGTAGTATGAGAGATACAGTAAAATCACTGATGTTTGTAGTGTAGTATTAGCGATACAGGTGAACTCACTGATGTTTATGGTGTAATATTCGCAATACAGTGAACTCACTGATGTGTACAATGTAATATTCGCAACACAGTGAACTCACTGATGTGTATGGTGTAGTATTAGCGATACAGTGAACTCACTGATGTGTACAGTGTAGTATTAGCAATACTGGTGAACTCACTGATGTGCATGTTGTCGTATTAGCAATACAGGTGAACTCACTGATGTGTATGGTGTAGTATGAGAGATACAGTGAACTCACTGATGTTTGTAGTGTAGTATTAGCGATACAGGTGAACTCACTGATGTGTATGGTGTAATATTCGCAATACAGTGAACTCACTGAT